>NW_027471998.1:0-302500 GCF_965638725.1 Aptenodytes patagonicus | reverse complement strand
CCTGTTCTTCCTCCTCTTCCTCCACCTCCTCTTTTTTCCTCTCTTCCTCATGTTCTTCCTCCTCTCCCTCCGCTGGTTCTTCCTGGTTTTCCTGCTCTTCCTTCTCTTCCTGTTCTTTCTCCTCCTCCTATTCCCCCTTCTTCCCCTGATTCTCTTCGCCGCCTTCTTCCTCCTGCTCTTCTTCCTCCTCCTGTTTCTCCTCCTCCTGTTTCTCCTCCTCCTGTTCACTCTCTTCCTTCATTTCTTCCTCCTCTACCTCCTGTTCTTCTTCCCCCTCCTCTTGTCCTTCCTTCCTTTCCTTTTCATGTTCCTCCTCGTAGTCCTCCTCTTCCTTCTCTTGTTCTTCCTCTTCTTCTTGTTCTTTCTCATGTTCTTCCTACGCTTCTTCCTACGCGTCTTCCTCCTCCTCCTGTTCTTTTCCTTTCTCCTCCTTTTTGTCTTCATCCAGTTCTTCCTCCACCTCTTCCTCGTTCTCCTTCTCTTTCTCCTCCTCCTCCTCCTCATACGCCTCTGCATGTTCATCCTCTGCATGTCGATCCTCCTCCTGTTCTTCTTGTTCTTCATAGTCCTTCTCCTTATACCCCTCCTTCTCCTCCTCCTCCAACTCATTCTGCTCCTACTTCCCTCTGTTTTTCTGCCTCCTCTTCCTGTTACTCTGTTTACCCTCCTGTTTTTTATCCTCATCCTCCTGTTCCTTCTGTTCTTTTTCCACCTTCTCCTTTTCTTCTACTTCCTCCTCTTCCTTCTCCTCCTCCTCCTGTTCTTCACCCTGTTCCTCCTCCTCCTCCTCCTCTTCATCTTCTCTTACCTCATATTCCTCTTTTCGTTCTCCTCGTCATCATCCTGTTCTTCCTCCCGTTCTTCCTTCTCCTTCTCCTCCTACTCTTAATTTTCTTCCTCTTATTCCTCCTCTTCTTCTTTCTCTTCCCCCTCATCCTCCTGTCCCCCCTCCTCCTTTTTTTCCTTCTCCTTCTCCTCTTACTCTTCCTCTTCTTACTCCTGTTCCTTTTCCTATTTCTTCTCCTCCTGTTCCTCCTCCACCTCCTTTTCTTCCTCCTCTTCCTCATTCTCCTCCTTGTCCTGTTCCTCTTCATCCTTGTCCTATTTTTTCCTCCTCCTTATCCTCATCTTCCTTCTCGTGTTCCTCAGTCTCCTCCTCCTCCTCCTCCTCCTTCACCTTTTCCTACAACTTCTCCTCATCCATTTCCTTTTGCTTCTCCTCATCCTTTCCTGGATGACTTTCTCCTGGCAATTGCATGAGGTTCAACAAGGCTCAGCGCCGGGTCCTGCCCTTGGGTCACAACAACCCCATGCAACGCTACAGGCTTGGGGAAGAGTGGCTGGAAAGCTGCCCCGCGGAAAGGGACCTGGGGGTGTTGGTCGACAGCCGGCTGAATATGAGCCGGCAGTGTGCCCAGGAGGGCACAAATAAATACCATACCATGCAATACGTACAGAGCCATACCATACAATGCAATGCAGTACAAAACAATACATGCAACACCTGTATGAACCATTCCCACGCCGCTTTTTAAGGTACTGACAGGCATGGGGCATCGACCACCTCTCCAGGAAGCCTGTTGGAGTGTGTGACCACCCTCTCGGTAAAGAAATGCTTCCGAATGTCAAGTCTGAACCTCCCCTGACCCAGCTCTCAACCATTCCCACGCTGTGTTCCTGGGAAGACCCAGGAAACTCCAGACCTGGTAGTCTAACCTCAGCACCTGGAAAAAGGATGGCGAAGATCCTACTGGGTGCTACTGAAAGGCATTTCCAGGGCGATGCCATCATCAGGCACAGTCGGCGTGGGATCACAAAGGGAAAGCCCTGTCTCACTAACCTGACCTCCTTCTACGACAAGGTCACGCGCCTCGTGGGTGAAGGGGAGGCGGTGGATGGGGCTTTTCTGGATTGTAGTAAGGCTTTTGATACTGTCCCTCACAGCATCCTTCTGGACAAGCTGTCCAGCTGTGGGGTGAGCGGGTGCACGCTGCGCTGGGTGAAGAACTGGCCTTTTGACGTCAGGAAACATTTCTTTACCGAGAGGGCGGTCAAACGCTGGAACAGGCTTCCCGGAGAGGTCGTAAATAAATACCCTACCATACAATACATAAAACGCAATACATGCCGTACCATACAGTACGTACAATGAATATATACTCTACAAAACACAGGACAATAAATACCATAACATACCACACGCTACATGTAATACACTACATGCATACAATACAAAATACAATACATAGAGTGCAGTGCATGCAATACAATACGTAGAATGCAGTACACACTATATAATCATACCAAGACAATACATAAACTGCAATACAATGCATAGAATACAATAAATCCCATACAGTAGCATACACGGCATACAATACAGTACAAAAGAGAGTACAATAAAAAGCCAGTAAAATACATACAATAAAATACAAAATACAAAATACAATACATAGAATACAATGCATAAAATACATTCCACACCATACAATGCATGCAATAGAATATATACGATACATGCCACACCATACAATACATACAGAACAATAGATACGATACAGTACAATACAATATGTATAATACAATACATTCAGTACATAAAATACCATACGGAAAAAATACAATAGATACAATAAAATAAATACCATACCATACAATACATACCGTGCAATACAATAGCATGCAATAAAATAGCATACATTACACTACCGTACAGTACACTACTGTACAGTACAATACCATACAATACAATACCATTTAATACCATCCCCTATCATGCCTTCCATACCTACCGTACCTACAATGCAATACATACCATACATAAAATACAATACATACCATACAATACATACCATACAATACATACCATACAATACATGCCATACATAAAATACAATACATACCATACAATACATACCATACAATACATGCCATACATAAAATACAATACATATAATAAAATGCAGGACAAAATACAATACATAAAATATAATCATAGCTCACCATACATATGTATGTATACATGAAACCATACAAAATAAACCATACCATCCAAACAATAGATAAAATACAATACAAAATACATTACAATACAAAATACATTACAAAGTGTACAATACAATACAACACATAGAATACTATAAACACAATACATACAATACAATACACACTCCATTAGAATACATACAATACAATAAATACTATACAATACCTAAAATAAATACATAAAAGACCATACATGAAACACAACACAAATACAGTAGAAACTACAGTACATACAATGCAATGCAAACAATGCAATAGAAAATAGGATACATAAAATACAATACTAAATGCAATACAAAATCCAAAATGCAATACAAAATACGATACAATATAAACAATAGAGTAAAACATACAATACAATACGATAAGACAATACAATACGATAAAAACATACAATACATACAGTACGATAAATACCAAACCGTACAATACACTACGTACAATACAATACATACAATGCATGCAATACGATAAAAACCGTACCATACAGCGCAATAGAAAATACACCGCAATACGTACAATACAATGCAAACTATAATACAACACGTACAATACAAAGTACAATACCATACAATGCCATACTGTACTGTACCGTACCATGCAATACCATACCCTACCATAGCTACAATACAATACACACCACACAATACGTACAATACGGTACAAAAGAGAAAACAAACAGAATATAGTACAACACATACCATAGAACACATACCATACAACACAATACAAAATACAACACATCTAATACAACACGTAGAATACAGCGAAATACATTACAACACACAACACAATACAATACGTAAAATAAATACCATACCATGCACTACCGACGTTAAAACAAATCTATACATACTATACATACCATACATACGACACAATACGACACAGTAGAGTACATACAATACCATCCATACAATACCATACAAAACATACCTTACCCTACATATCATTCATAAAATACCGTACATACGATAGATACGATACAATAGATAAAATGTAATAAATACCATCCTGTACAATTCAATACATATGACACAATACACACAATGCAGTAAATACCATGCCATACAATAAAGCACAACACATACACTACGTACAAGAAAACAGAAGACAAAGTACAATATATATACAGTAGAATACATACCGCACAATACATACGAAACCATACAATACAAACCCTAAAATAGAATACAAAATACATTTTAGTACAAAACACATTACAATACAAAATGCTTTACAACACGTACAATGCATACAAACCGTAAGATACAATACATACAATACAAAATACATTACGATACCAAATACATTACAAATCATACAATACCATACAACACAATACATACAATACAGGAAACACCATACAATACATAAAACACATAGAATATAGACAATACAGTACAAAGTACAATACGAAAACCAAAATACAATACAAAATACGGAATATAGAACAATACAAAAAACAAAATGCAAACAATACAATACATACAATACGATACATACAATATGATATATACGATAAATGTCATACCATACAATGCATTCAATGAATACAAATCCATACACAATACAAAACAAACTACAGTACAATACATACAGTGCAATGCATACGATACAATACCATACCACGAAATAAAACACAGCACATACCATACATACAAGACAATGCAAGACAAAATACAAGAAAAATTACAATACCTACATTACGATGCAAAATACATTAAAATACAAAATACATTACAATACAGAATACATTAGAATACATACAAGACAACACTATACATCTAATACAAGACAACACAAGACATACAATACCATAAATGCCATGCAAAAAAATGAAATACATAAAATACAATAAGGTAGAATAAAAAATACAGTACATACAATGCTACACAACCAATGCAATACAAAATACACCGCATACAATACAATAGAAAATACAGTACAGTACATACAAAACAAAATACAATACAACACAAAATACTATTCAAATTCCAAAATGCCATACGATGCATACAACACGATACATACCATACATATACGATAAATACCATACCTTACAATACAATACACACAATACGATAAATACCATGCCATACAATACATGCAGTACACAATACAATACAAAATACAATACAGAATGCAAAATACAAGACCTGCAATACAGCAGAAAATACAATACAATACCTACCATACAAAATAAATATAATATGATACAATACAATATGATTCAGTAGGATACCGTACAATAAAATATGACAGTATACATAGAGTACGATACATACAATAAAATGAATACCATACCATACCATACCATACCATACACAATACAATACAATACAAAATACAATGCACAATGGAAAAGAAACTATAGTACAAGAAAAACTACGGTACAATTAAATACATACAAGGCAGTACCTACAAAGCAATATATACAATATAAAACAGTACAACACAGTACCATACCCTACCATAGCTACCATACCCACAATACCTACAATACAATACATACCATAGAATACATACCGTACAATACACTACGTACAATACACCACATACAATACAGTAAAAAACAAAATACCGTACAAAAGAAAATACAATAGAGTGCATACAATACAATAAATACCATACCATACAATAGAACAAAACACATACGATACATATAAGACAATGGAAGAGAAATTACAATACAATACATACAATACAGAATACAATACATACCACACAATACAATACATAAAATGCAATACAAAATACATTACAATGCAAAACACATACAATACAGACAATACTATACAGCACCAGACATACAACACAACATGCATTACAATACATACAATGCTATGCAACACAATACATACAATACCTAAAACACAATAGAAAGAATTCAATAAAAACAATGCAGTAGGAAATATAATACACACCATACAATACAAAATACAATGCACTACAGACGATACAGACGATACAGACAATACACACAGTGCATAATAAAATATGGTGCAAGACGCAATAGAACACAAAACACAAGAGACAATACAATAAATACCAAACCATACAATACAAAACAACACATACAACACAAAATACAATACAACACAAAATACAATACAATACATACCAGACAATACAATTGTTGTGGCTTAACCCGGCAGGCAGCTAAACACCGCACAGCCTTTCGCTCACTGTCCACCCCCGCAACGGGATGGGGGAGAGAATCGGGGCGGGGGGGGAATTAAAATTCGTGGGCTGAGATAAAGGCAGTTTAATAGGACAGAAAAGGAAGGAAAAAGAATAATAATAATAATAATAATGATAAAAGAATATACAAAAGAAGTGATGCACAATGCAGTTGCTCACCACCTGCTGACGGATGCCCAGCTAATTTCCCCCAGTTTATATACTGAGCATGACGTCATATGGTATGGAATGGCCAATTCAGTTGGCCATTTTGGGTCAGCTGTCCTGGCTGTGCACCCCCCCAGCTTGTCACTGGCAGGGTGTGAGAAGCTGAAAAGTCCTTGACTAGTGTAAGCACTACGTAGCAACAACTAAAACGTCAGTTATCAACATTATTCTCATCCTAAATCCAAAACACAGCACTAGACCAGCTACGAGGAAGAAAATTAACTCGATCCCCCCGAAACCAGGACGGCTGTGCTAATACCAAGTGAGTTCTGACTTCAAAAGCCTTTCATTGTTTTATGCTATATAATTGACAGAACTTCTTCAACGAGCATGAATGAATTGCTTTACAGTATGATGATACGGTGGTTAAGGAAGCAACATCCTTTGGGAACAAGATCTCCTCATCTACCGTGATCTGGCAGGTGAAGTTGTAATAGCAGCTCCTTGGATTTCTCGCTACAGTATTTACCTCTCCAGGTATCTGTATGTCTAAAAATGTTGCAGGCCCTGCGTTGTTTGGGAATGGCACACTAGAATGCTACCTCAAGTCAGGTAGCCCAGAACTGCATTCTGCTTTTGGCTAAGTTCATATGCGGGAGCTTCCTTCTTACTTTTTAGCCTTGTTTGCATCGTTTAAAAAGCTTTGGAACATATTCGGCCATATTCTGTCAGAGACAGAACTGCAGGCAGGTTACAAGCCTGACAGAAGTAGTTTTGACACAGCCCCGGGGAGGAGGCCATGGACCGTTTGCCTCTGGCTGACAATCCGGGCTCTTTAAACGAAGCCAGCCGACTGCACTGAAGCAGGTGGTGAACAGTCACACGAACTTTTCCACCAGCTGAGCTGTGGGGTTGCGACAAGCAGCCCCAGGGCAGGAATGTCCGATAGTGACACTGCTGTTTCTGTAGCGAACAGCTAGCCGCAGCCCCGAACTAAATCCAGAGGGAGCTAGTGATATCTGCTCCTAATTTCAACACATGTTGAATTCACTCAAGTCAGCTGGGCAAGCTGTCAGCTTGTGTCAGTCCTTCCAGCTCCCTGGAGGGTGAGGTTCAGCTCTCAGGAGGTAGCTGAAAAACTTTTCCACAAACCATTCTTCTTTTGGGAAAGAAAGATTGCTAACGAGTAAATATTCCATGGCAATGGGTCGATTGTAGTTTGTTTTATTTTGTTAGGATGCTTAACATTATTTAACATTCATGAAGCTGAATCCTCAGTTTAATGTGTGGTGTACTGACAGGCCATTCAGCCTCGTCATGCTGTTGGCTTGCCTGCGAACTGTGGCGAGTCCAAAGATGTTTAGAGAATACTGACCTGCAAAGGTGTTAAGCCTACGGGTCTGCAAAGTAGGTGCCTGCAAGTATTGCAGGAAATGAAAATGGCATATTGTGCAAAATGATAGATCTTGGTTTGGAATGGTTCTGGGTTTTTGGAATTACCATGGTTTTTTACACCACCAGAATT
The DNA here is from genome assembly GCF_965638725.1 of Aptenodytes patagonicus. Classification (NCBI taxonomy): domain Eukaryota; kingdom Metazoa; phylum Chordata; class Aves; order Sphenisciformes; family Spheniscidae; genus Aptenodytes; species Aptenodytes patagonicus. Next base: position 294,579 of record NW_027471998.1, on the reverse strand, counting down.
AAACAAAGGTAACATCTTATTCTTGCAATGTGGTGAGCGTGAACCGTGAAGGGTCAATACAGTCTTATGGGTGTGACTGTGTTGGGATGTAGGAGACCTTAACTTTGCTCTGCTGTGCTCTGCGTTACCGTGTTGTGTGCAGTTGTTTCTGCTGCTTTGCTCTTCCTTGGGGTTGTCTCTGTCTGTAAGGTAATTAGAAGAGGTGGCCAGCACAGATGGTGCCGCCTACTAGTGGTGGGGGCCTCTGGATGTTTCCAAACAACAGGTAATAATAATCACTAGGGGTAGGTTTCGTAAACACTCTTACTGAAAACCATTCCCTGCTTTTTCAGAATGAGCATGTGCAGGATCCTAAACTTCCCAGGCATTCCCAGCTCTCAGACAAGTACTTCACTTTTCCAGTCTACGGGTCAGTGCCTACCAAATTACATTTAAACTTTGGAAAAGAGGTTGGGGTGCTGCACGCTAAAACTTCCCCAGGATCTTAGGTGATACAACTGGAGAAATGGTTTTGTTTGTTGGTTTTGGGGTGGTTCCCCCCCGCCCCCCGCCCCAACTAGGGCTGTATGCCTTAATATGTTTTATTTTGGAGTAAATGGTGCCAGACTGATTTTGTGTCAAATGTCATTACCCTAGGCCTACAGGAGGCCTGGTCTGCTAGCTAACCCAAACAGCCAGGATTGTCAGGGTGTTTTCCTACTCCTAAGCGGAAAATCAGTGGGTCAGTGCCCACTGACTCCTTCCATCGTGCTTGTCACGTCCAGTCCTCACTTCAGCCAGTTCTTTTCGTATAAAACCACCTGAAGAGCCCTGTAACGTGAAAGCTGTTTCAAGTCCACATGTATGATAAGGGAAAATCTGAACTTTCTTAAATGAGAGGCATTTTTTTTCCCCAAAGCTTTCCAAATTGTCCAGATTCTGCTCCCACTGAAAGTAATGGGGGTCTTTCTTCAGTGGGAGCAGAACTGAACAAGCCATAACACTTTGTCAAATTCTACCCCAAGCATTTTGAACTGGGAGTGTGCATATGCAATCGTAATGTCACAATCTGGCTGACCAATACAGCTATACTGAGTCTGTGCAGATGGCCTGCTCCGACATTTGCTGGAGCTGTGGCCGATCCTTTTTTTGCCTTCTTTCCAGTGGCAAACGTGCCGAAACGTCCCACCACACAGAAGTCAGCAGTCTGCAGTGAGTCACGATTCCGCTTGTATGCAAAAAGGAGCAACGGGCATAGCCATTATTTCTGCCCTGTGCTGTGAGGAATGCTCCCTTGCACGCTAAGCACTTCACTGAAGCTTTCGTTTTGGGAAGGCAAGGAGAGGAAAGCATAGTGTGCTTTTATTTGGGAAAGGGATTGCCTACAATTTTTTTTTGTCTGCGGCCTCTAGGACTAGAAAGAAAGCATCGGCTTAAAACGGATGCTTCTTTGTGGCATTCCTCTCGGTCTTAGCTCGGGAGTTGTTTTGGCTCAGTTTGAGGCGTTCAGGTGCCTGGAGGTCGCATGCCGTAATGTTGCAAAGATCATGACCTAAAAGTACAGCATCCTGAGATGATAAATGCAGATCCTCCTGAGAGATACAGCAATGCACAGACGAATCTGTTTGTCCTGGTTTTCTTACGATAATGTTGAAGTGTCCACTCTTTGATCAGGCCCTTGAAAATAAGGAACGTTGTGAGAGCCTCTGCTCAATCTGAGCAGATGCCCAGAAATGTAGAGGAAATGGAGTTATGGTTCGTTATGTATGGTGGGTTCATGTTCTTGCCTGCTGCTTCCCCAGGCAGTTGCTGTTGGCCACACCGAGTACTCCCAGGAGGAAATCCCTACTGCCCTCAGTGAGCACAGTGGACGAGCCGGGGATTAGCAGGTGGTTACGTCCTGTGGCAACTGCTGCAGTGCTGGGAGAAGGAAGAGCAAAGTAGCACACAGCCAAGAGAGAAAGGTGAGCGGGAGAAAAGGACTGACTTTACGCTTAGAGATGGCTGTATAACAACAGCAAATAAGCTTTAACAGTAGTTTTCAGGTTTCTCTAGGAAATCACACCCAAGGTCTGCTGCCCAACAGCAAGCCTTTGGATATTCTCTGGACTGAATGTTGACAAGTGGCTTTGGTTTGAAATCTCGGAGTCCTTGCCTGCTGTCCCCATGAAACAGGGGTAGCCCAGCCAGCCCTCCTGTCAGGTCCTGCATGGGCGAGGGTGCCTGAGCCATGGCCCTGATGAGCGTATACACCAGCCTCAACGCTAGCTGAGGCTAGCGTTCTAGCCCAGCTAGAACGCAATCTGGCCGCTGTCGTTAAAGACAACAAAAAAAGTTTTTACAAATATATTAATGACAAGAAGAGAGCCAAGGAGAATCTCCATCCTTTATTGGATGCAGGGGGGAACATTGTCACTGAGGATGAGGAAAAGGCTGAGGTACTCAATGCCTTCTTTGCCTCAGTCTTTAACAGGCAGACCAGTTATCCTCAGGGTACTCGGCCCCCCGAGCTGGAAGACGGGGACGGCGAGCAGGATGAACCCCCCGTAATCCAAGAGGAAGCAGTTAATGACCTGCTACACCACCTGGACACTCACAAGTCTATGGGGCCGGATGGGATCCACCCGAGAGTGCTGAGGGAGCTGGTGGAGGTGCTCGCCAAGCCACTCTCCATCATTTATCAGCAGTCCTGGTGAACGGGGGAGGTCCCGGACGACTGGAGGCTTGCCAATGTGACGCCCATCTACAAGAAGGGCCAGAAGGAGGATCTGGGGAACTACAGGCCTGTCAGCCTGACCTCGGTGCCGGGGAAGATGATGGAGCGGTTCATCTTGAGGGCGCTCACAAGGCATGAGCGGGACAACCAGGGGATCCGGCCTAGCCAGCACGGATTCATGAAAGGCAGGTCCTGCTTGACCAACCTGATCTCCTTCTATGACCAGGTGACCCGCCTAGTGGATGAGGGAAAGGCTGTGGATGTGGTCTACCTGGACTTCAGCAAGGCCTTTGACACCGTCTCCCACAGCATTCTCCTAGAGAAGCTGGCGGCTCATGGCTTAGACAGGTGTGCTCTGTGCTGGGTCAAAAACTGGCTGGACGGCCGGGCCCAGAGAGTTGTGGTGAATGGAGTCAAATCCAGTTGGCGGCCGGTCATGAGCGGTGTTCCCCAGGGCTCAGTACTAGGGCCGGTCTTGTTTAATATCTTTATTGATGATCTGGATGAGGGGATTGAGTGCACCCTCAGTAAGTTTGCAGACGACACCAAGCTGGGCGGGAGCGTTGATCTGCTCGAGGGTAGGATGGCTCTGCAGAGGGACCTGGACAGGCTGGATCGATGGGCCCAGGCCAACTGTATGAGGTTCAACAAGGCCAAGTGCCGGGTCCTGCACTTCGGCCACAACAACCCCATGCAGCGCTACAGGCTTGGGGAAGAGTGGCTGGAAAGCTGCCCCGCGGAAAGGGACCTGGGGGTGTTGGCCGACAGCCGGCTGAACATGAGCCGGCTGTGTGCCCAGGCGGCCAAGAAGGCCAATGGCATCCTGGCCTGTATCAGAACTAGTGTGGCCAGCAGGACTAGGGAAGTGATCGTGCCCCTGTACTCGGCACTGGTGAGGCCGCACCTCGACTACTGTGTTCAGTTTTGGGCCCCTCACTACAAGAAGGACGTTGAGGTGCTGGAGCGTGTGCAGAGAAGGGCAAGGAGGCTGGTGAGGGGTCTGGAGAACAAGTCTGATGAGGAGCGGCTGAGGGAACTGGGGTTGTTTAGCCTGCAGAAAAGGAGGCTGAGGGGAGACCTCATTGCTCTCTACAACTACCTGAAAGGAGGTTGTAGCGAGGTGGGTGTCGGTCTTTTCTCCGAAGTAACAAGTGATAGGACGAGAGGAAATGGCCTCAAGTTGCGCCAGGGGAGGTTTAGATTGGATGTAAGGAAAAATTTCTTTACTGAAAGAGTGGTGAAACATTGGAACAGGCTGCCCAGGGAAGTGGTGGAGTCCCCATCCCTGGAGGTATTTAAAAGACGTGTAGATGAGGCGCTTAGGGACATGGTTTAGTGGACATGGTGGTGTTGGGTCGACGGTTGGACTCGATGATCTTAGAGGTCTTTTCCAACCTCAATGATTCTATGATTCTATGATTCTATGATTCTATGATGGGTGAAGGAGCCCCGTCTCCTGTGGCTGGCAGAGCTAACTGCCTCCTACTGATCCTCCCTCAGCTCTCCCACACGCACATCAGCCTGTACAGCCGTAGCACATATGTTTGAGACAGAACAGAGAGTGCAGAAGAGTAGCAGAATGACCTTTTCTTTTTTTCCTGCTGCGAAAGCCCTGTTGTGTGGGGCCTGCAGCCCAGAGGGAGCCAGCAGCTCTGTGCCACTGTGCCTTTGGCATCCCTCCAGGCTGGAAGAGGGCCGGGTCAGCACGGGCTCATGCAGCAGAGCTTCCCATCCAGGCAGCCGTTCCGTACGCCTGGCTCGACCACCTGCTGCCTTGTCAGCCGGCTGTCGCTCTGTTAGTTCCCAGCACAGCAGTTCTGTCTTACCCCATCCTTGTTCAGCATGGGATAAAGACGCTATGGAATGCACATGACTGCTGTTCCTGAGAGCACCTTGGCTGGTTTTGCTTTAATTGCCTACTAACTATTACACCGCAGCCTTAAACTCAGGGCGAGCAAGAACATTCCAATCTCCAGCCGCAAGCTTTACACAAATACTGACAACTGATAGAAACGAGCAATATCAGGACAGCGAGTCAGGTCTTTGAAATCCTGGCTTTCTCTCTTCATTGGGTTGGGTTGTTTTTCTTTTCATCAGTTTCAGACTTGAGTTACAACTCAGCCAGTTTCTCATCTGCTCTGTCAGACTTGTGTTCTGTTACATGGCATCTTGCGCTCTACGCTTGGTTCCTTCTTGCGTTGTAGATGGGGGGATATAAGACTACATGTGCTCGGCAGGCCTGCAGAGTAGGGTAAACTGTCTGGGTGAGCCGGCACAGGCAGGACGCAGGAACAACCACAAAACCATGGATGAAATGCAAAGAGTAAATTGATTTTCGTTACCTCGCCAACGGGGGGATCCCCGAAGCAGCACCCAGGCAGAGGCACACAAGTGGGGACGCAGGCACCGCGGAGCTCGGTCCATGCTAGAGGATGGCCGAACCTGCTGTTTTCGCCTGTTTGCCAGGGATTCATGCAGGCGTAGTTTACCACTGCGCTTTGATCTTTCCTGTAGCAGGGCAGGAATCTCAAGCATGTTCGCTAGGGTGCCTCTAAGTCTATCACAGGCCTATGTTATCTAAACACAGATGTTCTAACACACAAGGCTAAACAACAATTAGTATGGTATGTGTGTTTTTCTACACCCCAGCTGCAAGTCACTTGAGCGTGTTTACAATCCTCTTTGCCAATCTTCCGTTATTTTCCCACAGTGGGGTCAACAGAAACATCTTGGGCCTATATGAAATACTAAGAACTGTGAACTGTCGCTATAATTATTGATATGTGTAGTAAACAAAACAAACCCCCCACACTTGAGACCAAGACCTGAGTTAGCTTTAAGAATAAAGCTCCTTGTGTCTCCAACACGAGAAGCACCTGAGAAGCACAGTGCTTTTACAGGGAGAGAGAGAGAGAGAGAGGGAGAGGACTTGTAAAGAGAGGTGCAAGGCTTCCACCCTCCCTATGGCTACCCACAACCCAAATCAGGTACAGTCAGAGCACACAAGAAGGGAATGGTTTTGCTTTGTCTTCCATTTACTTTAATTAGTTCTAACTAACACTAAGGCTTCCCTCCCACTCCAGGATTTTTCCTTTTTTGCTTGGTTGGATTTTTTTTGGAGACATCTATGTTAGCTTATGCTAAGATGCTACTTAGAAATGCCATACAGACATGCCGGGGAGCACACGAGGCTAAAAGAATGTTAACTTTATTTATGAGCATGTGATTTCTGTTTATGCGTGTCTCTTAAAATACTCCCTTTCTCCTTCCCCTTGAGGTGTAGTCCGTTTAGTGGGAGACTGGCCTCTGAATACTGGAGACCTTGACCGTGAATGGTATCCTCTGTGTGGGGGTGACCGTGACCTTGGACGGTGATAACCACGTGACCTTGACCTAGAACGAGAGTATAGTAGGACTATTTAGTCAACACTTCTAGCCAGATGTCCTAGCAAAATTTTGCACATGCCTCCAGCTCTAACCAAGGACAGTGACCGCATTTCAAGAAAAGTCCTGTCTAAAAGCTTCTAACCTCAGCCTCTAGTAATAGGACTCAATGCCATTACTCCAGGAAAGATACTGACAGCATTACTAACAGAGAGCCATTCAGACTCCTGACCAAGTGATTTTTGGGGATAGAAAACATCAGCTACCCTGAGTTTTTTCTTCACCAGTTTTTCTTTGATGAGTTTTGAAAGAACCATTTCACATTATTCCGCGTATGTTCATTAGCATCATTCCTCCTCTCAAAGTCCTTCACCAATTGAAGATTTCCTTACAAACAAGCCTGATCTTTTAATTCCTAAGACAAATTCAACAATCTCAACAACATCCTAGCGAAAGCCACCAGTTGGCAGTCCAGGTTGAAATCTCTCCGTGTATCCGCATCAGAGAAACAACAGAGGAAAAGAAGGCAGTTTCTCTCACATATCTCCTCCAAAGTGCTTTGAGGTAAGGGTTACAATCAGAATAGGGAGACGCAGAAAACCCAGCAACTACACCTATTCCGTTTCTAGCCTCAGTCAACTGCCATCTCTGCCATATTTGAGCTAGTAACCTACATGTGAAACTCCCATCGCTGCTAATCCCTCGAATCACCCAATCCACCTAGCGATAGAGAGGTGGAGTGGAACTCCTCCTGATTCTTCGGACAATCTGCTTCTCCGTTACGGACACGTAAAGCAGTTACCTGGAAAACGAATGCCTACGCTCCTTTTGAATCTTTTTATAGCCCGTCAGTTCCTCAGCAAAACCATTTGTAAACTCATCAAGTTTGGACTTTTTCTTTTCCCTGTTAAAATAAGTTTGACCTTTATTACAATTATAGTTAGAACCTTATTACAAAAAGACACCGAGAAACAAAACATGGCCAATATGAGAAAATGCATACTGCGTGCAAATGCAGAAGGTGAACAGCCTATTTAAACAAAACCAGTTGAGAATTCCGACAAGTTTTAGGGAAAGTTTTGGAATTACATTTGTCTTGTTTTAGTTTGGGATGTTTGCCATCCGCAACAAAAAAGTATATTGGAAAAACCACTGTGTCATTTTTGCTTATGTCAGATGCACTTTAGCGTGACTGCAGTCCGATATGCTACCGAAGTACAAAAATGAAAAACAACGCAACTTCATTGAGCCAAATACTTACTCCTCTTTAAGTCTCCGTTGTTCTCTCTGAAACTCCTCCCTAGATAAGGGAGGCCAAGAGCATCCTGGCCTGTATCAGAAATAGTGTGGCCAGCAGGACTAGGGAAGTGATCGCCGCCCTGTACTCGGCACTGGTGAGGCCGCACCTCGAATACTGTGTTCAGGTTTGGGCCCCTCACTACCAGAAAGACATTGAGGTGCTGGAGCGCGTCCAAAGGAGAGCAACGGAGCTGGTGAAGGGTCTAGAGAACAAGTCTTCTGAGGAGCGGCTGAGGGAACTGGGGTTGTTTGGCCTGGAGAAAAGGAGGCTGAGGGGAGACCTCATCGCCCTCTACAACTCCCTGAGAGGAGGTCGTAGCGAGGTGGGTGTCGGTCTCTTCTCCCAAGTAACAAGCGCTAGGAGGAGAGGAAACGGCCTCAAGTTGCGCCAGGGGAGGTTTACATTGGCTATTAGGAAAAATTTCTTCACCGAAAGGGTTGTCAAGCATTGGAACAGGCTGTCCAGGTGTCCTCGTTTCGGCAGGGATAGAGTTAATTTCCTTCCTGGTACCTGGTACAATGCTGTGTTTTGGATTTAGGATGGGAACAAAGTTGATAACCTACCGATGTTTTACTTGTTGCTAGGTAATGCTTACACGAGCCAGGGACTTTTGTAAACACAATGCTCCCTTACAATCTGTCTATAACAAATATATACCAAAAGGAAGGACTAACTTGACGCTGCAATGATAGATGAAACAGACTCCTCTCTCTCCAACGGAGAGAAAGCGGCTTGGCTGTTTGAGATGACGAAACGGCAGAAGTTCAAAATTGTCATAAAATAACAGTGTTGACTTTTCCAACAATTTGCTCAGTCAGTGTCAACTCAGTTGTTGAAAAAAGAATGTTGGAGGCTGATTTCTATTGGGAAATCAATCTCTTCGGCCCGATTCAGCCGGTAATCAAAAGGGTGGCTTTCCATCTGATCCTTTAATTATATTTAATTTTATATTGTAATTATGGTTTCCTCAAAAAGCGTTCATTTTTCAGAGTCCTCTTTTCAATCATGTGCTGGAGGTTTATTTGAAATAATCTTGCTGCAAGTACGGATCCCCTTCGTTAAAGCCAATTCAAATTAAGGCATTTAAAAATTAATTACCACTTGTATTCTCCACAACTATCTGTGCGTACTTATTTCATTATCACCCGGCTGTTGTGCAGGTTACGTGTTACGGCCTCATTTAACAGGTTACAAGCAGTAATACATTGAATTTCTGTAGAATACTTACAGTTCCCAGCCGGGTCTGCCACCTGCTGAGCGAATCGTTCTGGCTCTCCTTGGGTGACCTTTTGGAGTGGGGAGAGGAACAAGAAAAAAATCCCATTTGGTTTATCTGAAGATCATTTTTTTAAAGACATTCTAAAGTTCTAGTTACTTACCAGTTGTGGGTGTTGATTGTCCTGGGGGGCCCAGAAGACTTGGGAATGCTGGTTGCCTCAGTGCAGGAACCTGCCAGCCCTTGTGAAGAAATGCAAACAGTTGGGAAACAAGCTCTACTGAAATACGAGAATCGCTGCATATGTTGAAATAAACCTGACCTTCTCTTCCACCAAACTGCTCATTGACAGAGAGGAAGATTTAGAAAGTTCAGGGGCCGTCACCAGAGCAGCAGGAGGGGTAACAGCCACGAGTGGTGGTGGAGGTGGTGGCGGCGGCTGCTGCTGCTGCTGCTGCTGTTGCTGCTGAACCTGCTCACGGAGCCTTTTTGTGTAGCCAGTTCCATTTCTGAAGTTGTTCACAGCCTAGAGGCGGGAAAACATTTACGCAAAGGTCATATGAAGCTTCAGTAGCTATACGAACAAAAGCCTCCACAGAGTAAAACTACTTGTGTATTCCTGTAAATGCTATCCATCCTAAAATCAATCAACATACAGCTATATGAACACATCACACCACACACGGATATTAATGACTGGTCACTCTGTACTTAAGGTACAGAGTGTTCAAGTTCGGTGTACTTAACACCGAACTTGAAAGCGAGGCAATCATGTTAAGCAAAAGTGTGACCTGAATTTGCCAGATATTGCCTCTAAAGAGTTGTAGGCTTCTGTAACGACAGAGAATGTATCCGAAGAGTACATTTAGCCTTCTTCGATTTAGCCTTGCTTAAGGAGGTATTGTCCTGGTTCATATTTTCTTCCCTTTCAGCTTTTTACAAAGAGACTTTTCCTACAAACAGTTTACGTAAAAGTCATCATGTTACCTGGCGTAGGAACTTGTTGGCAATTAAAGCGTTGGGAGAAACCTCTGTCTGATGACACGTTGGGCATGTGTGTTCCTCAGACTCCAGTAATGCTGTTCGAATACCTGCGTATAGTTAGAATCATCAAAAGAGTTTTCAGCCAAACTAAGGACATGTTGGGGGTTCCAATCCATTATAAAAACACATGTATGATTAATGGGCGAATATGGTCTTGACTGGAGAGCATGAAGCTATAAGGGTTCAGTGGTGTAAAAAATCTCTAGTATGCAGCAAGTAACTCTACAGTTTTGATATTTCAGTACTGTAACATTTGAAGAGGTAGAGTAGGCTGTGTCTTGATGCTTCGACTAGTCTTTTTTCCACTGTCTACTACAGCGAGAAGTCACCAACCTCAAGGTTAAAGAATAAAAATCTCAAAAAAGCCGTGGCAGGTTTGAGTTCTGAAGGTTTTAACCAGCTCTCCCGCGGAGAAGAACGTGGATTAAATGCCTAACTGTCCCTTTGTTGCAGACCCCAGTAAGTCACCAGAGTTGGCTACATATTTTGTATGAGAGAAAGGGCTGTGGGCAAACTAAATGCATTCGGTATCTAATACTGTCATCACCTGCACAATTACGCACTCTTCTCCTGCTCGTCCTTCCGCATGTAAAGAGGATTTAACTAGATACGTCAAAAGGGAAAAAAGCTTTCTGCTTGGGTTTTTTTTTTTTTTTTTTTAATATACGAGAAGAGTCCTTTCCCATTCAGGGTACACTGAAGTATTAAAAAATAGAAGTGGTAACAAAGCAATTCCGTTATCTCCTCTTTCTGCTTCCAGAAGAGGGGATGTGATGTTTTGAAGCAACAAACGTGGGAGTAACACTTACATTCGTCACAATAACTGTTTCCACAGCAGGGAATAACAGCTGCATCAGTCATTAGATCTTTACAAATGAGACATAACAACTCATCTGGAATAGGATCGTCTGGGGAGGAGGAGGAGGAGGGCTCCTCTGGTAAAAAGGGAGGCTTTTCCTTCTTTCCTCGAGCGTAAGCTTCCCTGGAGGGGGGGCGGGGAAGGGAAAAGAAAAAAGTTAAAGATGGGTCAAGGAGAACTTCTCCAAGCTTTGGCTTTTATCAAAGGAAGATAATAGATGATGGGAGTCTTCTCACTCCACATTAGCCTTCCAAAACGGAGGCATTGAGCTTAATGCACTTTTCTGTAGCCACAGCGCTAGAAGAGGGAGGGGGAACAATTCATTCACTGTCCCATTCATTGGATCAACTCAGAAATTAGCTCGGACAGCTAGAAATGAGGTGAAATGAGTCCCACCTCTCCTTTGCCCGAGGGTAAATGTAAATTGCAGGCTCAGGGTCAAGTTAGTCTCCGAGTAATTACAGTTTCTAAATGGAAGAAGTCTGTGTTACAGCTGCTACCAACGGAGATCCACGACAGAGAGACAGAAGTGCTACCGAGGGCATTTTAAAACCGCCGCCCTTGTCGGCACACAGTAGTCTTTTCCTGTTCCTTTATAGCAACAGGAAAGCTTCAGTCTGTTTCACACATGGCCTTTGGTAAAAGTCTGAGGGGGAGGCAATCTCAGTCCAACAGCTGTTTGTTAAATTTTGCAAGAAGCCTTTGAAACATGAAACGGAAGCAAAACGAGCTTTCAAAGAGAAGGCCTCCACTGTACACACTGCTGAAAAGTTTTGCAGAAATACAGGCTCTTAGCATGCCACAAGCTTAACCAACTTCCAGGGGCATGAACAGTAGGACCACCCTATTTTAGTATCAGAAAGTATCACAGATTTTAAGGGGAAGATACAACGACAATGCTTCCTCCCCCTGTCATTACAGGCGCTGGCCAACTTGGTTGCACTGCCACCCGGACATTCACGCCTGGTTTCCCTCGCTCACTTTTTGGTCAGTCCACTTAATTCCACACTTACGCATTAATAATCGGTATCGCATATTTTCCAGAGCTTGTCAGCATAGCACCCTTTGTATTGGGATCGTTCACCTCCACCATGAAACTCCTTGGAATTCCTGTGCTCTTCCTAATTCTGCGAACAGACTCAAAGTTTTTGTCCTGTTAAGAAAAGAAATGCAGACATCTCTCATCTGAAGTCCCACCCTTAAAATGACATTTCAATGATTATTTCAGGCAGCAAAAGCCTTTAATCCTCTCCTTTGGCCTAGCGTAAGGGTTGCTCCACTAAAATACTTATTTTCCTACAGGAACATAGCCAGGATGTTCCAAAGGCTTGAGCGGTGTTTCCAGCTCAGTCGACGTTCTTTGGCTTAACTTCAGGTTCCTTAGGGGTGAAATATCCCTCAGCTCGCCATCCGCGCAGAGAAGAGACACAAGCCCGCTCCTCCTGCACAGCGCAGTTCAGAGCGAGAGCCTCAGCCGGTGCTCTGAACCACGCCCTGGGGAAACGTGTATTCACCATCTGTGCGTGACGCTTGAATTCATCCCTCATGCGCCTACATTCAGTGACTAACGTTAAATGGCATGAACGCGCAACCAGAGGCTCGTGTAATTAAAACACGCAAATGTTCAATAGGTGGGGTCGACAGACACATCTTGTTTTTATACGAAATACGAAAAACTGTGGACTGTCATTAAAAAGAGGCAAAACCAGAAAAAATTCCAGTAGTATTGAAATATATAAAAACAGGCCTGAAAGTTCCCAGAGGAAGATCTATGGACATGTTTCATGTCTATGACCTAGAAAAAAGAAAATTTCACCTTCATAATTCCAGGTTTCCCTTGGATTTTGAAGGGCTTTGCCACATTGCCACATAAGCGCCGTATTGCACCCCAAGAGAAACAACTCTTAATATGAGTATTGCTGTATTGGTGACGTAACTGCCCAGGTAAAAAAACTGAAAACGAAGTAACACCAGAAGCCCCCCACAATCTTACCCCCTTTGTTGGGCAGTTCTTTATATAGTGGCCAGGTTTTCCGCAACGAAAGCAAGTATATGATGGTGGAGGTGGACCCAAGGGTTTCTTCAGGTAACTAAAAGGGTTTGGGGAATAAAAGGAAAAGGTATGCGTGTGTCTCTCTTGTTAGAACAGACATCTCTACAAGTTTTCCATAATCTTCAAAGACCAGCTTTGACATCGTCACCACTTACCTGACTGGATCGTATTCACGGCAAGACTGTATCATCACGGCTTTTATTTTATCTTCTTCGGAAGCATTGGCTTCGGCCAGATTGGCAGTCTGTGTGACAGGTAAGTATTTGACACACACGTCAGAAACACAGGTAAGCCCACACAGCCCCAGACACCACCACTCGCCCCGTCCTGTAAAGAGCAGCACAACGCTGGCCGAGGTTGCATGAACACAGCCGCTTATATACATTAGAGCTGTCCTGAAGATGTTCTGGGGGGTCCTTACGCCATTACGTGGTGTTTAGGTGCCTGTAGCCTACTCGAAAAGAGCATTCTCGGGCACTCGCAGCCTCGGCCTCTGTTTGTACCTTGCATCAAGACTTGTGTAACCAATCCAGGTTTCCTCCAAGGGGACGGAAGCTACGTGTAGAAAAAATTATACTATCTGGTGTTTTTCAACGGGTTGTTCAGCTCCAGACTATTTGAAGGAGAAGATACCCGCTGCACATTTAACTGAGCAAGATGTATGCAAGTACCATTATTTACATTTTGCAGCATTAAAAGGACACACAGCTGAAGAGTCGGGGAAGTTGTTTCTGCTTGCTGAAATTCAGCTTCAGGCACAGAAGCATTAAAAGGAATCAAGCTTTTTAGAATCCCCCAGCAAGACAAAAGATTCTTTTCAGTAGAAATTTGACCACCGTGTGCTGCGGGCAGTCCAGGCGGCATGTTCCTCCCCTGCTAACGCCTTCATATTAAGGGATTTAACTACAGTAAGCAAAACCTGCAGGTTTTTCCCACTTGACCGTGTCCTTTTAACGCACAAATTGTAATAGAAACCTTATGCAGAACTAGATCTTCAAATTACTGAAGCCAGCTGGTTTCTTTTAAGGAGTAGTTCTTCACGTGTGTTGATCACACACTAGTCCAGATACCAGCAGGGTCTAAGGGAGCGACTGTACATTCTTCGGACCTTCCAGCACCTAGCATTCAGATCCACCACGCGTGTTTTTGTTTCGAGATGCAGTCATTCACAAAAGCAACCCACTAGTGTCAACATTTTATTAAACGGTTGTTTCACAGACACAGTTTTTTCTCAACAGTAACACAATCCAGATCGACAGCTATGAACTCATTTCCATGAACATTTACAGAAGACTTTACAGATACTTGACTAATTTGGTTGAACCCCAACGGTTTGCAAAACACACCCCAAACCCACAAAACATTACTAGGAATAGACCAAAATTCAAATGTGGCATTTAATGCGTAGTAATAATGAAACGGAAAACTTTTGACAACGTGTTGCCTCCGTGCTAGGCCAGTCTGCACTGAAGAGGTTGGAGTAAGTAACAGTTTTGAGCTGCTTTATGTTCTGTTCCTGTATTTTTCTGAAATACTTAAAGTTTCTCAGAAGCTTAAATGTGTACACCACTTGGGCGGTTTTTCACGTTCTAGAGTACAACTTCACGTGAGTTTACAGGACCAAGGACACGTTCAGGGACAGCACTAATGGAGAGCAATTCCTTTTGGTGGCTACCTTCCAAAGTGATTGTTCTTTTTTTTCTGCCAAACGTACACAGTGGAATTGCTGCAGGGAGAGAGGGAAGAAGTTCCCAGTGGGAGGAGACTTCTCGTTCTTGGAAATGAACTCCAGCCCTTCTTCTCAGGAGAAAGAACTAGCTCCCCTGCGTTAGGCCCTGCCTTCTCTAATCTTTGGAACTTTGAAGACTAGTAATTTAACTGGCTAGCACCGCGCCTTTTCACAAAGTGCAATCGCTAGTGCTTTCCCAGGCAAAGTTACACGTTGTTGAGCAAAAAATGCAAGCGGTTCCATAGCAAAACACGGCGTCACAACAGTTTCAGAAGGTCACATCTGCTAATATGCCACACATACACATTGGTATAAATGTGTATAAACAATTGGGTACCTTGGCACAGTTTCCATCGCCTGCGTTCGGACACATTAGATTGTGTTGTCCACTGTATATATACCACAATTTATGACATTGTGCAGCATTCAAAGGATGGCTCCATAGTGACTAGAAATTCAAAAACACCCACGCAATTGTCCATGCTCTCTGGAGCATGCCTCTAATTTGGCTGTCGCAACCCCCCCCCTGAAATGTCCATAACTTACAGCCAATTAAATTCTGCTGTGAAAATTGTGTTACTTTCCAACGCAAAATTAAGGAAACGTATGAAAAACGGTAAACAGCTTCAGAATGCTGCTTCTTTGTGTCTTGAAGATGAGTAATCCCGCAACATTACGTTGGGGCTGATCAGGTACTCCCCTTCTAGCTTCCCACACTGGCAACTCCTCTTTACAGGCTAGTATCAGACTATGCAGACATTTTAAAGTTAAAATACATAACTCTTAAAAGCTAAATTAGAGTTTTGTTCGCATTACAACAGTTATCCGGCTGTAGATCACCGTAGAAGATTTAAAAATACAAAGCAAACGCTTTTTTTCCCTAAGTATTTGACAAGAATATGTATATATACCTTAATAAGCTGGGCCAGAGAAATGGGTGCAGAAGAGCCATCAATCTGTTCACAAAAAATTAAACACATATTCAAGCTCTACAATCAAAACATAGCAATCGTTAACCTCTACTGTAGCCTGAAAGTCTGCACTCTATCCTCCGAGCGTCACTGAAAGAGGCATTTCCAACCCAGTGTAATTTGTATTTGTTCAAAACAAAGCCCAAGCCTATGACGGCTCAGGAGTGCCCATGGGGTTAACGAGAAGACACTGAAATAACCAAACCCGCCTGAGATCAACTTACTGCTCCAGAATAGCTCAGAGAGGGACCCTTGTCAAACGCTCACAACTGCTTAGAAGTCAAAGGGGTAAGGAAGCTGTCAGTTTTTAGCTAAAAAGGATTTTAACCAAATTTTAGGTTTATTTGAGAAGGAAGCATCACTACAGGAAACTTATTTTCAGTGCAGTTTGTAAATTAATCAGTTAATGTCTCATCGTTTATAAATGCACACGGTTATGCTTTTATGAACAGAGTAGTTGCCTGTCAAAGTAAAGCACGGGCGTATCAGCCCTGAAACATGAACTCTGCCCCTCCTGCCGCTAAGTCTAATAATGCCAAACTCACCATACCCCACAAAACCCCAGTAAAAACACCAGTCCAAAACATCAGCCATAAAACTTTGTCTAGAAAAAATTAAACTGCTCAAATTATTGTAATAAAGGTGTTTACCATGACGGAGTAGCCTATAAAACCTGAGAAAACTCATTTCTTGTATTTTGTCAGACCACAGGCCGTACTATCCCAGTTAGGTTGGGAAGCGTGAGAATTTAACGTCATTCTCCTTGCTATCAGACCAAACCCAACTTTTAATGATGACGAAAGCAGGGATTCAGAGCACAACCCTGCCGTTTTTTTCTCCGCTGCAACCACACTCCTCCCTCCCAGCTACCTGCCGGAACAGCTGGCAGGAATGAAGTCCTCAGCCACTGGTTCGTGATGGACTGCGGCGTTCATTGAGAACTAATACTGAAGTGCAGTTTTTCCACAGGTAACAAGGGTTACGCTTATCTTGTTCCTCTTCCAGTATACTGAATTATATTACGCCACCAGCAGCAGTTAAGCTGACACTAGTAAAACAGTATCGGAAAGACACGCGAATCGCTGCTTCCTATGTCTTATGTTGTTCAGAAACGTAGACTAAAATTTCACAACGTAAACTGAACAGCTCTCCTCAAGAGGTCACTGAATTGATCAGAAGAGAGATTAAAACCCTTCCCTGGAAATAGCTCCTGTCCTTCATTACCTAATGTGGTGGAAGAATTCAAGGGAGCGGTTTTAGCAGACTCTGGGGAAAAAACAGCTATGTGCAGAAGAAGTGCAGTGTGTAGAAAAAAGTGTGAGATTGTGTTTTTACGTACTGCTTTTGATGTTCCACTCACTGGCTCAGTTCGACTGCTACGAGAAGAAAAAAAGGTGATCAGAACTTAAAATGAAGCACTTGTACCCAACATAAAGCAGTGAAAACAGATTATAAAACCTGAACATCAAACCATTATGTTCTGATAGTCTAGCGAATGCGGAAATTTATTTGTATGCATAAACTGTTCTCTCTTGGTACTTTCAGGGCAACTAAACCCCCCCCCCCCAAATCACATTTCCACTTTGTCACCAGTTACTCTAAGACTTACAGATACAGAACACAGCAGTGCAAGAGGAAGTCCTCAGAGATTTTCTCTCTGCTACCTAAGTATCAAAATTATGAAGTCTGTACTACAGTTTTGTGTTCTTAAATAATCAACCATCAAAATACCAAGGTAACTCTCGCCAATCTGTATATCCCTAGTATTACAAACAGGCACCAGATACAGTACTTTAGTTTCTAAGAAAGAACAGCGATAGTCTGGACACTGGGAAGGGCAACTTTACCTAAGTGAAAAAAATCAGTCGTCTGACAAAGAAAGAACAAAAATGTCAGCAGCATCGTCTTTAGAGCAGTGTTTCTTTGCGGAAGCCCAAGCACCGTGTTCAGATATCTACCATACTTAGCCATGAAAGCACCAGAGTACTAAACGTGTTACATATGCTATATTGACGAAAAATAGTAGTAGGAATGTCACCTGAAAGCCGTTCCTAGGACTCTGTGCGCTTTTGGAGCCCTGTGACAAAAAAAAAAAAAAAGGCCTTACTTGCCAGAAGTTGCTTTGAGATCTTCTTGAAAATGCTACGATATTTTAGGAAATCTTGATTACGTTTAAAAAACGTGCTGAGATTCCACATACTCACTGATCTGTATCTGCATGCCGCTCATCACGAATCAGACATGCAAGCATCGATATAGTTAACAAACACTTCATACATCACCCAAAGCGTCCCATGAGCAGAGGCAACTCAAAGGCTGCTGTGGAATGGATGTACAAATAGAAAGGCTCATGCCTCCCGCCACTGCGAGAACACCGCCAGGCTCGCAATCACAGCCATGTACCTCCTGAAGGTGAGGAAGCACGAGGAAATACTTTAGATTACCGCACAATGGTTTCTTCATCCATTTCCCTTGAAGCAGGGCCATTCTTTCCTTATCCCCGCATACAGGCATTTATTTGATCTTTGATGCTAGCGGCATCTCTCCGCTCATTTTAGGGCAGCATTACAAGACCAGGAGAGCGTGCCATCCAACCAGAAACAGGGGAGGCATTGACAAGACAGCACTAAGCACACATATTTAAATTAACCCCCAAAACAAGGCCACGTTTATAAGCACAACGCTGTGGCGTCCAGAATTACTAGGTAGTGCCTGAAAGCACTGCAACAACTACTGCACTAATATGCCCAAAGTTTACATGCAGAGCCACACAACTTCAGGGTGTTGGCTTGCAAATGCTTCACGGGTACCAGGATGCTGCCGTCCTGTTTGTTCGAGACACACGGTAACTCCTCAGTCTACTTTATTTATTGAGAACCATCATTAGAAAGGCATGGCAAAACTACAGGCTAATAATATCTACTCACTGTGGCGGAGAGGCGTATCTTTAAGAAGGCTGGAAAACATGACCATTCAAACAATGCTAATGTAGCTGATCTAGAACTGGACCGTGTGATACATAAATGACAGCAATAATCCTGTAGTCAGGACTGCATTTGAATATCTGTCATTCCAATCCATACACCCGATTCTCTGTCCTCCGTACATCTTGGGAATACAGAATTAAAACCTGGGGCACGGATATCAGCTTAGGCTAAAAACAGACTTAGAAAGAGAACTCGTAACATCTGGTAACGTGCTAAACCGCTTACTGCATTTCAAGGTTGGAAAGGATTAACTATTCCTTCATCGTACGCGCACAAAAGGCAATACACTTGAGGACGTTGTTCTTTTTCTCCTGCCTGAAACGGACATTGTCTTTCGGAAACTAATAGGAATCACTTCTTGTTTGCATGGTTCGCCAGCTGGCAACCCTTGGTCTTTCCTCTACAGCTAGGATGCAAAACACCTAGATTTGGGGCGTAAGAATACCTGCCATATCCCGCCCCCCCTCCCCCAAATGCAAGAAACAGTCAAACACTGAGAATCGGACTCTTCTGAGATGGGAACAAACTGCAAGTTTGCACTACAATGAGTATCTGTCTTTACTATCAAAGCAGTAAAAGCAAACACATATAATACGGAATCTCTCCACGTAGAGGAAACAGGATCCTCAACTCGGGTCTCAGAAAAACCAGCCCCAGGAACAAACCCAATAGAATCACCTTAACAGTTACCGTTGTTGGAGTCTGAACCCCATGTCCCAGCAGGCCTAAAAAGGTACGTCTACTTTGGGGCAGACACATTAAAATCTACCCCATGACAACAAACATTAACAGCAGCTTTAACAAGAAAGAGACAATCTGAATGCCTCTGTCAACTAATATCCGTTAAAAAAGTTAACACGCTGAAACCCCTCACAAAGAATACAATGCTTTATGCATACTTACAAAACATATGTTTTGCTGGTAGCTTTAACTCCTCCAACAGGGACTCTTCTAACAATTACCGATGAGTTCTTCGGAATCAGAGCATTATCATCTGTGTATTCTGAAAACAACATAAAGACAGAAAAAAACGTCAGTCAGTTCCTAAGAATGTATCTTAACATGCAGCTACATAGCACTTCAGAGAATCCCTTGACAGACGTAAAAGCAACATGTTATAGGCAACATCGCGCTTTTATCGTCTCAACACACGAACAGTACATGGCAAGAAATCTTCAGCTTTGAGAATCAAACGCAAGCAGCAACATCTTTTTCATTTTTTCAAAAGAGTTTGAATGCCAACAGCAAAAGGGTCTCAAAGGTCACTAACGGAGAGTCCGCTAATGCATGAGGTTCTCTCCTGATCTGGCTTAAGTTGCTTTTGCTTCTCTTAGGCTACAAAACCCATAGATCTCTGGAGAAAAACAAAGCACAGCAAAGTCTCACCTGCCCAAACCAGATTCTGAAGCCTGACTAGCTTGCCCTGCAACAAAACAGGCGCTTAGCTGAAACATGAAAACTCTGTGCCATTGCTTTCATAGCTGCTAACGAAAAACAATTCACCTCTGCTGCTAGTGCTCACGACTGACGGAACACAGAAGGCAGCCTGCCACCTCTGTCTACTTCTTGGAGCTTAACCCATCAACAACCACACTTCTCAGCTGCTCAGTGCTGTCCATTTACATGGAAACGAAACTGGCAGTGCTAGAATTTGGACCACAGAAATTGTGGGGGTTTTTTGAGCTTGCTTTCACGAGTAGGGCAGAACTGGCTCCAACGAAAGTGGTGTCTCCCCTCTTAAGCTAATCATCGAGTTCGAATTAACCAAAGGGACGTGAATTCTTTTGACTCACTTTTTGCAGAGCAGAGAGGCTCAAACGAAATGCCTTAGGAAGGCAGCCTTGAAAAGCCTTTCGAAAACAGGGTGTGCCTGAAGCTGTCCATGCTTTGCCTTGGCTTACACCATGTCCGTCTTCCGAAGAGGAGGAAAGCCTTCTGGCCTTTTACATGAGGCCCAAACAAGAAAACCAACTGCCTGAGACCCTTGGACTGAGTAAGCTTAAAACGCAAAGATCTCTCCATGAGAAAGGTTTTTATAGTGTACTTACACAAGCGGGATGTGACTAAGTATTTTAAAGCACCATCAGCAGCCACTCCCTACTCGTCATCTGCCTACAGGTTTAAATACTAAAAGCCCTTACCTTTGCAGACCGCATCAGAACGGTGGTCTGAAAACCAAAGGTGCTGCACATCTGGTCAAGCTCTATCAGGGTGGTTTTGCTCAGTGATCACACACAAAAAAGGAATATTTCACAACTGATGCTCCTCCATTTTTCAGTAGATTATTCCTGCGGGCAGGAACCTCTCTTAGACCAAAACGCACCTACCAGAAGACACTATTTCAACAACGAAATGAAAATTTTACTTCTATTTCCAAATGACAGAATGCTTCTTCAGAAAACTGAGACAGTACGGAGCTGAAACCAAGTCCTGATCTTCCCCCCGAGGGAACCAAACAGCAAGCTTCCTCTGGACTTCAGAGCAGTTTCAAATTGGAGGAGAAAGGGCTACTAATGACAGAAACACAAGCTTTTACAGAAGTCATAGATCCCGAAACCAACCCCTAGAGCTCTTCTCAAAAGGAAAATCCAACCCTTACACAGCCACCTGTCCAGAGAGGCCTGCGCTGGGACTTTCTGGTGGAGAAGGAGCTCAAAGAGTACTGAGGCCCAGACAAACAACGGGGAGATCACGCCAGCTGCAGTTCTAGAAGCCCAAAGCAGCTGTTTCTACCTGCCGAACGGAGTCATACAGAGTATTCGTTCTGGGCCAGGCCACAAACCCCTGGGCTGAGGTTTCAGAGGTACAGGATAAGCAACAGTGGCTCCACAAAAAGGCAGGAGTTTGCTGCGCCTCTGCCGAGCTGAGGATTGTGGCAGTTCTGCAGAAGATGACAAGCGGCAGCACCTCTCCTAGAAAGAGGCCGTGTAGATGAGGACAGCAACCGATGCCTTTATTCACAACTTACGCAAGCCTGCAGAGGTCAGTTTGAACATGCACAACAGGCGTATGATGCAAGAAGAGGAACAAGTCCTCTGTTAGGAGTTTGTGACAATTCATCGGCCATTAGAAGAGAAGCATTGACATCTGCCTTCTGAACAGACTATCCTTGCATGGGGGGAAAGAGAGAGAGAGAGAGAGATGCTTCTTTTCAATCCGCTTGCTAAGTGCACGGTGAAGAGAGCTCCAGCCACCTGATAACAGACTGATATAAAAAGGAACTCACCTTAAAAGTCAATCAGTACACATTTAAACGGATCAACTGAAGAGTGACAATAGCTTGGTGAAGTCAACGCATTTTTTGTACAGGACACTCACCACGGCACATACTTGTATTTGGTAAGTATCCCACTAGCTCGGTCACCGCGTCAGAGGATTTGTGGAAGAGTGTTTACGGACAGCAGAGTACATTGCTGAGTTAGTTCTGTGAAGGGACCTGATACCACTTGGCTTTAATGCATTCATTTTTCCTTCGCCTCAATTACCTGAATTCATTTTGGTGATGAAATGTGTTAAAGGTGAAGTCAAACAATGTAGACTAAAAAGTTAACTTTTTTTTTTTTTTTTTTGTAATAGCAAAGGACTAAAGCTGGAGCGCTATTCCTGAACTCCCTGGACATTCTTGTTTGCTCAAGTTGAATTTAACAGATGCCAGCTCAGTCTAACAGCTCTCAGGCTAAACTGGCATCTCCCAGCAGGAACCCGTTCCCCGCGGGCAGCAACATCCCCTAGCAGAGACTTGGCAACTACCCGGACCTGCAAAGCAGTCTCACTCTGCCTCCCCGCATGACTCCACACCTCCAAAGGCAGCAGGGACATCACGCTCAACAAGGCTGCTTTTCACACTTGTCCAAGCAGAGCTCCAGTGGAAATGTTCAGCAAAGCTGCAGGTAACAACACTGTTGATTCCTACTCCCTTATAGCTCAAAACCTGTTTTGCTGTCTGTGATGGCCAGCAAGTGGCTACTGGGCTTTTGTCAGTCTGACCTGTGATTAACAATAAGGATTCACTTAACGCAGAAAGCCTGCAAAAGCAAAGGAAGATTTGGATGTTAGAGGAAAGTCAAGAGCAGAAGAGACATAACAGCCTAAAACTTGCTCTCCATTCTGCAAGAAAAGAGCCTGCTTGGAAGAGTCAAGGGAAAGAAGTCTTTCAAGGAACGAATGGAGGCAGACAAGTTAAACAATAGCTGCTTTGACTGCTGCCTCGTGCTGGCTTAGAAATCTTAAATCAACAATTGCATTAGTGTCCACAACCTTCTTCCTGCAAAAAAGTACAAACAGCTCAGGTTATGCTCTGAAGTTTATGCTGCTTCGCATTGAATGCACAACTTAAAAATCCCATTTTTAAATTCATCGACAATTCTGAACATCTGCTACTTTTAAGAATTTGTGTCATAGGTATGCTATAAACAAGCTACTGAAAAAAGTTCCTGCTTTATTTTAGGGCCGGCTTTAATCCACCCTTTTGACTCAGGCAGCAGTGCAAAAGCATCCCTCTGAGCACTGCCTAGGGAAGTATTTTCACCCACGTAAAGTGCAGAAGCTCATCAGAACAGAAGCCATCAGAAGGCAAGCCTATGTGCGAAATGACAAAGAAAAGCCTTTAGTAGGCTTAGATGCCTTGCTGACCAGCTATTGTGCTACTGGGGGAAGGATTTGCACAGCAAGAGAGGAAGATGACTACTAACATGCCAGACTCTCTCCACCAGAAAACACGCTACCTCCCAAGAACGCATTTTCTCCCTAGCGCTTAAAAATACGCTTTCTCATTATGACATTTTTTAACTCTCTCTAGCCTTTCTGAAAGCTCTACAGCATAATGCCGCACGGCAGCCCAAGAATTAATTGCACTCTGAGGCGTAACCAAAGGAATCCCTCATACTAGCACCGCAACACAACGTGGCACAGTGAAGGGCAAGGTTTAAAAGTTGTTTCAATGTCTGCTCTAAAACGCTAGGTTTGCACAGGGTAGAAGACATTCCAGGAGACAGACAGACAGACAGACAGACATCAGCTGTGAGGCCAAATGAGTTCCTTCAGAGTTAGCATGAGTTTGTTTTGAAGACGTCACATCGTGGCATTACTAAAACGGACAAGCGCATGCTGCAGCGCTTGAACTCAAGCAAGTTCTGAGTTCGAGAGACAGTCTTGCAAGAGCAATAGTCTACCTTAAAACTATTCATCTAAGACCAGTTGAGAGTCCCATGTTTGGTTCTGTATTGTATTGTGTTTTGCCTGATAAGCAGAACAGCACATGCTCCAAGTGTTTTGAGTCAGCGTGTTACGGGGCAGGAAGGAGTCCCCAAGAAACGCGAGTTCTGGAGTTTGCAGTTCTTCCACAATATTGTGAGAACATCGATTCTAAAAGACAGGTCAAGAAATTCGGATCCAAGTAAAAGGAGGCAAGTTTAAATGCATCATTCTTGAGTACAGGCTTTTTGAAGGGAATTCTGCCTTTACAGAACACGCCTCTATAGTAAGCATGGAAGAGGACACACACGCGCCCCGCCTTTTAAAACAGGTCCCAACCACCCATTTTGCCTTCCCAGCATCTCAAAAAGAGGCCATCATATCATCTTTTTCCACTGCTATTTGTATGAGCATTGCTTCTATTACTAGATTTCTATGATGAAAAGTAACAGTTACCGAACCGTACAAGGTTAGAGTACTCGGACAAATCTGAACAAGTAGGCCATCTTCACTCAAGGGTCACTTTGTTCTTTCCGAGGTCATTTCAACATTTAGTCAGGACTCCTGCACAGACAAACTTATAAAAACCCAATACTTCATGTCCACATGCAAGAATTCCACACATCCCGTTTAGGCAGAACATCCGGGTCTCGTTTTGTCCTTTACCTTCTGAAGGTCAGTGTAAGCATCTACATCTGATTAATACAAACTGAAGTTCACAGGTATGCCTATAAACCAACAGTTTGGCATACATCTATATTACACTGAAACGTATTCTCTAGCTTTGCTCTGAAGACCACTAGGGGATTTCTGCATTTTCACATGGAAGAACACCCTTACGAAAGCTTCCATAAGCATCTGTGTCACTCATCTACCCAGTTTAACATTTTATACTCACTTTACAAAGGTCAAAGTGCAACACAGCCTACCTAGAGGAGGATCTGGTCACGGTTAAACAGGAGTGATGCTCTTTCAAGTATGAAAGACACTCCTTCTTTAACTTCACCTTTAAGCAGCGCCACATTTAACAGAACCTAGTGAAGCAGACGCTTTTTCGTCACGGGATTCTGATTACGTACGAAAACAAAGCAACACACTTTCTAAAACCGGTATTCTGTATATTAGAGTAACACCTTATGGGGTAACATACGGATGAGCAGAAATTTTTCTGGTAAAACTTGGCTTTCTGTTCCTCACCTGCTATCACAGAATCCACGTGTTTGGCCTCTTTCAAAACATTTTCTCTCCTGGTGATAATAGTTGGGCTCCATCACAGCTTATTCCCATCCAACATTCTGCTTTTAAGGCTCTGTTTTACACAGGCCCAGCTAGTACAGTGGTGACGTCAGCCAGCTGGCCATCCAGCCTGCGAGCATTTGTGAAGCTGAAAGTACATTAGCGGCTGAAGACAAAATTCAGAGACCCTTCTGCAGCAAAGCCCTTAAAGCAAATTAAACATTCCTCAAAAGCCCTTGGCAATTTTGTTCAATACTACCAGAAAAAATCAAGACTTCTGAAATGTATCTCTCTACCTACGCATGTCATGCAATCCAGTGGCATCCCTAAGACCCCTAACATTGTGCTGGTCAGTCTCTTCACAGACATTCTCCTGAAAATAGTTTGAATATCTGTAGATTCACAGCGAGCTTGAGGTCCAACCACTTTAAAGGCTGAAGTTACAGTTGCCGCAGCGTACATACTATTCTCTTTAAGTTTTAAGACATCAAACAGGAAGAGGAAAAACAACACTAGTACACACTTTAAAGAAAAGACTGTTGTAAGAGTGGCACAGAACCACAGGGGGGGGGAAAAAGAAAGAAATTTAATGTTTAAGGAATGAAAACATTTTACAGGTCTTTTTATTTCTGAAGAGTCACATCCCAAAGTCTTTAATCACATTCAAACTTATCAAGATGGCAGACTACCAAACTGAAATAGCATACTAAGTCATACAAAACCATTATCATCTCTGAGAATCAAGCACCATTTATGAGATTTAAAAGAAGTTATGACTTCGCTAAGAACATTTCTTAGGTATATTCACCATAAATGCTCTGCCATAAAACTTCAGTACTGCCCTGATGCGGTTAACACGTAGTACCAGGAAAAAAAACCACGGTTAGAAATGAAAGAGGAAATGATGCTGAAGAGCACCTGAATGACAATGTCTGTGGTGTGGAAAAGAAGTTATATTAACAAGAAATTCCAAAGTATACTTTAGATTCAGAGAACACTCATGGGCAAGATGGCTTTAAAGGGTCTGCAGAGATTATAACTCACACATACACTCTGGATCCAAACTGTTGCTAGTGAGCAGGTTCTGCACCAGCCACAAAACCAGTTTTCCAATGCACTGGAGTAAAACAAGCTGAAGACAAAATTAAGTCGCCAAACCCACTGTTTTTCTTCAGCTTAGCCACCTGCTCTATTTCTATCACTTTCACCTTTCTCCGCCAGATTTCAAAGAAATCTGGCAAGTTTCTTATTATAAGATATCCTCCCACATTTCCTTATCATTTTACCTGGAAGAATTCCAGGAAACCAAAACTTTTGTAAGCTCTGTATGTCGCACATCAACCACGTATTCTTCTACGCCTGCCTCCGCGTCTAAAACACAGATCTGAAGGCAGTTGTCAGAAGAGCAACTACAAAAGAACAGCTCTGTGAGGCCAACACAAGTCACAGCTACCGATCGTGGCCGAATCGCACTATCGCTTCCCACCCTGCCTAATCCTGGGTGCCGCTTGCCCTCCTGGTCCCCCCGCACGCCAGCGGGATGGGCCCCAGGCCAACTCACGCTACGTGGGGATGACCCACAAAGAGCAGAGCGCAGCTCCCGCAGGACACAGCCACCATGGGGCCGTCTGCGACGCCACCAGCCAGGCGATCCCCGAGACCCCGTGCCCGCCACCTCCACGCACCTTCTTTGGTCTGGGCGTTGGTGACCTGCAGGTCACAGTTGGCCGCCTTCAGCTTCTCGCGGCCCATGATCTGGCGCTTGAGGTCGCACAGGGAGATGTGGAGGCCGTGGAAGGTGACCCTATCATAGTTCAGCTTGGAGAAGAACTTGTAGTGGACACACGACATGGTGAGGGCCAGGCGGTGCCTGCTTTGCAACAGCGTCTAACGCGGCAGATGGCGTCGCGGCCTCCGCCTTGGGTTAGGGCCCACGGCGATGTGGGGAAGGGCCACCGAGGGGGCCGGGGCAAGCAGAGCGGGCTGAGCTCGAGCAGGCCGGCGACGCTCAGAGGCCGCAGCGCTCTGGCATGGCCAGGCCCCGCGGCCTCAGGCAGACTCGGCTGGTGAAGGCCTCAGGACTCCATCGCAGCGACACTGCGAGGCCCCGGCCCCCACCCCGACAACGACTCTGGCCCGTGGCCCTCAGTGATCGAGCTCCTCCTCGCAGCACGGGTAGGCGGACGGACAATGGGGAGAGGCCCCCGCAGCCCCGGCTCGGCCTCCGCTCCCTCTCTCACACGCAGCGCTCCCAGGCCCGACCACTCGCTATGGCGACTCGGGCGCCCCTGCCTCAGCGTTCCGCACGCACAACAAGCACACCGCACCCACCCCCCTGCACCTCTTGTGACCCAGCTCATTATGACAAAAGGCCCACGTCATGTCGGCGTGGCGGCCCTGCCCTCTTCAAGCTTCCAGCACTGCTTGGTTTAGATCTTTAAATGCCTTTTGGGTTTCCGGAGTCAGGAAACCTTTCTGATTTCAGTGCTCTCCTCTCTATCCAAGGGATTTTTGCTATTTCTGTCTGTGGGTTTTTCCTGTTACTACTGATTTGGAAGCCGAGGTTTTAATATAGTAGCCTTGCTTATAAACCTGTGGTGGAATATGGATTATACGTATTCATTCCATAATTCGGCCATGGCAACAGTCCAAACTACAGCAGCAGAGGCAAAGAAGCCCGACCGTTGGATATGCACTAAAAGCCCATCCTCTGCCAGAAATCAACTCTCCTGGGTACCTGTCCCATTGAAATCTCAGTGGTACAAGGACAGGCATCGACGTTACGAGTTTTCAATGAAGAAAGGAAGCTTGCCGCCCTTCCGCCAAGAAGGGTTTGACGCTAGTCTGAGAGGAGACCCCTGGGTGTGCTTGGAGAGCAAACCTATAGACAAGCTTACTCACTCTGTAGGGGCTGGGAACTGGAAATGCCAATAGAGCCTTAACATTAATAAAATGGACGGACATGGACAATTCAGATCTTACGACCATACAGATGAAAAGGGGAGTCTTATGCCTGGAACGTTCCATAGATCTGTTCCTAGGCCTAAAGGCAATCGGTATTCCTCCACAGATTCTTCCAAAACCTTACTGTATACCACATAAAACCTGCGGTAATAAGCCATCACGCTGTCGATTTCTTCCTGGACGGAGTTTATCAGGCCCTGCAGACTCCGAGACAATGGTTATATTCGCAGATAGGTTAACGTGGTATTCTGAGGGGTCTGGAGAACAAGTCTTATGAGGAGCGGCTGAGGGAACTGGGGCTGTTTAGCCTGCAGAAAAGGAGGCTGAGGGGAGACCTCATCGCTCTCTACAACTACCTGAAAGGAGGTTGTAGCGAGGTGGGTGTTGGTCTCTTCTCCCAAGTAACTGGCGATAGGACGAGAGGAAATGGCCTCAAGTTGCGCCAGGGGAGGTTTAGACTGGATGTAAGGAAAAATTTCTTTACTAAAAGAGTGGTTAAACATTGGAACAGGCTGCCCAGGGAAGTGGTGGAGTCCCCATCTCTGGAGGTATTTAAAAGACGAGTAGATGAGGCGCTTAGGGACATGGTTTAGTGGGCATGGTGGTCTTGGGTCAACGGTTGGACTTGATGATCTTAGAGGTCTTTTCCAACCTCAATGATTCTATGATTCTATGATTCTATGAATCCATAATCAAGCTAAATGTTACAAGTTTGGTTGCCACTACGGGCCTATAGGATCCCGATTGCTCTGAGTCAACTACTCTGGGTGCGACCCTTACTGGTTTACCTAAACAGCCAAATCCGGCACATGCTAACCCTCTGACAGGAAATAATCGACATGATTCAGACTGATTGGAAGATTATACTACCCTATTTGCACAACTACCAGGGCAATATTGGATAGGTGAAGAAAGGGCATTCGAGGATTTACCCTCAACCTGAGCTGAAAAGTGTATTCTAAGTGCATTCATACCTTCCGCACAGGTTAGAACCACTTAGAACCTCTTCTGCCTCCGTAGCTCCTAGCTACCCATCTCGACGGGACAAAGTGTTACAACCCTCTGATAGAATGCGGCACTAAGTTCCACCTGTCTGCAACAGCTTTTATCCCACGGTTAGGGCTTGCAAAACGAGAAGGAGCTATTGCAAATGTGTCAAGAGAATTAGAAAAAGCCATCAATGAAATCGCAGATAGTATTCCAGCCCTACAGGAAGAAATCAAATTATCATCACAAATGGCAATACAGAATCGATTAGCCCTAGACCGCCGTTGAGCAGCACAGGACAGAGTATGTGCATTACGGAATAACAGCTGCTGGGTTTTTTACGTCAATCAAGACCAGAAAAATGGAACTGATAGAAACAAGATAAAGACTCATTTACAAATGTTACCTGAAGTAAGGCAGGGATCTCCCCGAAATCTATTCGGGTGGCTAACCTCTTGGCTCCCACCCTTAGGTAGAGCACTGTGAACTAAAAGGATTTGGGTGGTTGTATTCACTGTCTTGGTTTGCTTTGTAATTAGATGTGTGTGTTTACAGTGTTGTATTACCTTGTGCACTCGACTTACGACTTCAGTTAGGAACAGTAGTATAGTGTGAGCCTGATGGTCAAAAGAAAAGGAGGGACTGTTAGGAAAATCTCATTCCCTAACTATTGCACCAATTCGTCTTGAGAGCATGCAATTGTATGAACTTTCTTAAGAGAGAGATATATAGTTTACATTGTATACTGCATAGCCATGGTTCAGTCAGCATGACTAAAGGACCCCAAGCTCATTGCAAGGAGGAGAAGGAGACCACCCTGAAGAAGAAAGGATACCCCTGGACTACCCAGACCACGCCAGCATCCCAGCCCTTCCAACTCCCCTGTGAAACCCTCCCCTTATCTGGCATCGGAGATAAGGAACTGCAGCAAGACCGACCCCGGGGACGGCTGGATCAAGAAAGAATCAGATGGGTGACGACACCACAGAATTAGAGTTGCTTTACAGAACAGCAGCGTGTGTGTGCGTGTTAGGTAGTGATTGGGCAAATCGCGTTGGACCTGAATGCTTGAAAGATATAAGACCGCACTCGGGGTGCCCCAGTTTGAATGGGACAGCTCAGGCGCATGAATGCAAGAATTCCTCTTGTAATGCTACACTTTGCGTCCCAGCCTCTCTCTTCGGTCGGCACGGGCCAATTGCCAAATTTTCCTGACAGCTCCCCATCATGGCCGCACGGTACCGGTACCAGCACTAGTTCCACCACAGTTGGGAGCAGCAGCTGGCCCCCTGGGGCAGAGAGGGGGAGGACAAAAACAACCCAAAAGCATACCCCCCGCCCATCCCCACCACCCGCCCAGGATGGAGCGGCACACACATGTTGCCATTGCAGGGTCACCGGTGCCGGCCCCATCCCTTCCTCTTGGACAGGAAATTCACCTCCCCCCAGAAATCATGCTTGGGATGGGAAATCATGGGGATGGGAGACTGTTGGGATAGGAAATCATGATGGGGCTGAGAAATCATCATTGCGAGGGGAAACCATCATGGGAATGGGAAATCAACATTGAGGACAGGAAATCATCAGCAGGATGGGAAATCATTGTGATGGGAAGTTGTTGTGGTATGAAAAATCAAACCCTCACAAGGCTGGCTGAAGCAGGTGCTGGCGGAATGATCGCCACGGGGATGGAGGCTGTTTGCCCCCAACAAACCCCACACTGACCAAACGCCATGGCAGGTACAGCAGCAGGCTCCTGCTCCTCGTGGTGCTCCTGCCCTCCGGCTAACACTCCTGCCACCTCTGCCCACCAACATCTCACCCCATCATCCCTCTTCCCTTCCCCCAACAGAGAGGTTCCCTCTCTGGCTGCCGATGGCATTGGAGGTGCCCAGCGTGAGCTTCGCCACCCTTGCCATGACGCCACCGGCCACTGCCTGCGTGCTGCCCCCTGTCCCGGGGCCGCCGGTGTCCTCTGAGCGTGACCAGGTCCACACCATCACCTACCAGCTGGCACAGGCCACCATCTGGCAGGGGGTGCCAGGACCCCTGGGGGACCCGGGGGCAGGTGGTGCAGATCCCCCGCAGGGTGCTGCTTCCCCACAGGGTGCAGCTCCCCCACGGGGTGCAGGTCCCGCGCAAACTACAGATCCCACCCGTGGTGCAGCTCCCCTGCGTGCCTGCTCCCTGTCCCCCTGCTTATGGCTGAGGACAGCAGGTAGTGACGGGGACACTGGTGCTCCACCGGCCGAAGGGGCTGGGGCCATGGGCTGCGGTCCAGGGGGAGCCCCTGTACCCCATCCGCTCCTGCCCGCTGCTGCCCCGGACCAGCATCCCCACCCCAGCCTGGTACCAACACCCCCGCTACCGCCATCTCTACCCCATCCTGCTGCTCACAGCCCCACCACCGGCATCCTCACCGCAGGCTGGAACCGGCATTACCACCACTGCCCCAGCACCAGCATCACTGCTGGAGAGACGGATCCGGCCCTGGAAAGGAGCCGCAGACACCCCGGGCGGCCAGGCAGGGACTGGCTGAGCACAGAAAACTCAGTTTGCACCTGGCCGGCAAGCAGGCATCGCTGGCCGGGACTCGCACGCCGAGATCCTGGACCTGGCGCTGCACCGGCTGCCCAGCTCACTTCTCCCCCTACGGCTTTGTCCAGCGCTGCCTGGATCTCATCCAGCAAAAGCCCCTGCCCACGGCTGAACCCTGAGCCGGTGTCACAAACAATTCACAACCGGCGCGCAACGACCGACGCGAGAGACTAGGATGCCAAGTATGGAATTACAGGGGCAAATATTTTCTTGTGCACATGCCATATTCCAGCCCAATTGGGGCACCCCGAATGTGCCTTTACACAGCCTTCTTATACCCTTCAATCGTTCAGGGACAAGACCACTTGACTAATCACTAGCAACTACGCCACCCATTACTAATCAACGTCAAACTTTGCAAAGCAACTCTAGTTTTGCAGCATCCTTGCTGCTCGTCTATTGATCCAGATGTCCCGGGAGTCAGTCTGGCTGGAGTTATTGATCTATGATGCCAGACGACGCTGGGAGGGTTTCAAAGACGTCTCAGAGGAGCTAGGACGCTGGCGTTACCTTGGTTGACCCGGGGTAGCCTTTATCCTTCATGGACAGCTCCTTCTTTCCAGGGCCGGGCTGTCCTTTCGTTTCTTTTACTTCAGCATGAACAACACCAAAGTCTCCAGTAAAATTCCACCGTCTCATCACATCACCGGGTATCATGGGAACTCACCATATATGTATATAAACAAAGTAAATACGCTTTAATAAAAATATAAAGACCGGTTGATCTAATAGTTAGGGAAGGGAATTTTCATAACGTGCCCTATGGGTCCCATCAGCCAGGCCCCCACTCCAACACTCCTTTCACACTCCTTCCCTCGCCAGCAGTCAGGCCTTACGCAGTCTGCGCAACATGTATAAGACGCTGACTTCACCAGACATGGACCAAATCATCTCCTACTTGAGTTCTGATCGGCTCAACTACTGCCACAGCCTGTTCTGTCCTTCCGTGCAGTCTTGCCCCATTCTGACCCACTCAGAAAGCTCCTACAAGGATCATCTCACTCACTGCCTTAATCGCAACTCACCGTCTCCTTAACACCCTGAAGTTGCTTCCGTCACTTCACACATACAGTTAATATGGCCTTTCATGACTTAGCCTCCTCCCTCGTGTTACTTCCCACTGAGTACCACGACGACAGCTCCTAATGACATGCCCTGAGAGCAGCTTCCACCCACTGTCCCCTGCTACACACCAACAGGAACAGCACTGGCTTCTCCCAAAGCCATCGCCATGCTCGGGAGGAGGTGTTCACACACCCCTGGCAGCTGGCCTTGCTGCCTGGAAATCCTCGCTGTGCTGCTCAGGCCATGAGAACTGTCAAGCTACGGCTGTACCCACATCACTGTTCCTCATGCTGAGTGACACTGCCCAGTTCTGTGTATTCCCACCTGCCCACAGCCAGCTGGGTTTTTTTGGTTTATTTTTAATCTTGCAAGCATTTTGGAAAAGCACACTTTTTTTTTTTAATACCTGCTTTGACCTCACTACAGTACAGGCCCAGAGTCCATGACTCTGGCTGGTAAAGTCCGCAGCAATACAGAATTGTGCAGGGATGAAAAATACCCAGTAGTTCAGCTCGTTTCAATTGGTTAAGACAAGGCTTTTGGCTAGAACACAGGCAAGACAATTTAAAACCAGAACTAACCTACACTCCCTCCTTGATTGGCACCTCTTTCTTCATCAGTTCTTTGCGTTTCTTTAGTTCCTGGGGAGTGCACAGCAAGATTTCCCTGTTTAAAAGAAGCAAGAAAGATCAGTCACAAATGAGCAGAAAACCTGCCATTCACATACACGGTGCCCACACAGGAGCATTCTCCAGGCCCTGCGTATACACAACAGATTAAATGAATGCACCGGGGAGGAGAGAGCAGGAACAGCCCGCTGGCACCCACGATGACTAACAAGAATTTCTGCTCTGAACTGGGGCTCACTCCATGTGCAAGCACAGCACTGATCCAGGCACAAAACTGAGCGGATCACTTGATCCCAGGTGCCACACACACGGTACCTTCTTCCATCGCCTCCTGCCAATGAATTCTTTTCCAGCAGCTTAGAGAACTGCACTCGGGCTCAGGGCTGACTGGGGCAACTTCTCAGTGCTTTAACTTTGCTTCGGGATTGGTACGAGCATGAGGCTTCATCCCTTTGGCTTGGCCCCCAGCAGGAGGTGGGCAAGTGGCAGGTTTGCAAGTGGTTTGATGGAACTGAGCTTGTACCCCTACCAGAGAGTAAACACCAACCAAAGGAAAAAAACAGAGAAACTGTGTTAGAGAGTAGCAGAAAGAAACGTCAGGGATGATCACTGTTTAACACACGAGGTCTGGCATTCTGGAGACTGGAGCTCCCAACAGCCTCGGCTCTCTGAACGGACACATCCTTCAGCTTGGGATCCTGACAGAAGTATTACAGACTGCCCCCATCCCTACTTTGCAGTTGCCTGAAGCGCTTGCTTCTCCATGCCCGCTTCTCTTCCATGCTCACAAACTACGTTTAATCTGCAAAACAGTCAGTACTACAAACTGGCAGCCAAATGCCTCTGCTCCCAAAGATGTGACAACTCCAGTGAGAGACAACACAGGTACCACGACAAGCCTGCTGGTCTGCGTCAGGTTTTAGAAAGCAAGGTCTTCTGAACCTCTGCTTTCCAGCTGCCGCCAACAGCTGGAGAAAGGGTCTGGTTTGGATCAGCTGGATGATCAATGCTAACTACCACAATCCCGTACAGGACGTTACACCTCTGGCTTCAGATTTTGAGCCCAACCCCAAGGCCGGAATAACCTCTCTCCTGCCATTGGGCTGACTGCAGTATCGCACATCCCCTGGCTTCTCAAGCTCTTCCCCAGCCGTCTCCTCCTGGCCACTCTGCTATAGGCCGCTATATGGTCTCAGGGAACCATATTCTGGATCCACTCTGGCATCTCCCGTCAATGAGGACGCAGAGATGCTCTCCCAACACACTGTGCTCCTCTCACCTGCTCTGGTCTCTCTGCAGGGGCCTTTCCTCATCTCCAGACACCGGGTTTGACCTTCGCTCAGATCTCCACTGCTTCTCAAATGCCCCCGTTTCGAGGAAATCAACAAGATGACCACGTCCCCCTGACCCTTGTCTCTCATGGGAACGTTGCTCTGGCAACCAATACAGAAAATGGCAGTGTGATCACAAAAACATCAAGGCTTGCCCCACAGGTAGGCGGGATGAGATTTGCTGTTGTTCTGCAGGGAAGCACAGCACCCAGAAAACCTGGTGAGCTTTAAGCATTAACAACTTTACTGGGCTTCACTGGCATTTCGCTGCCTTCTGCAGACCTCTCGCCTGTTAACATGCCAAACTTCCCAGCCCCCTGCGTTTTGAGACGGCTTGTTTTGGCTGGGACTAGAGCATCAGTTAACACCTGCACTGCCAAACCCTCCTAGACCTGAGCGTGCTCCTCACAGCTCCGTACCGCTGTACCCTGTGGGAAGTGAGGCTCAGGGGGAGCAGTGCTGCACAGATATGTGCTGACAGGCAGCGCAGTGGGAATATAGATACGAGACTGGTGGGGGAAAGGTCGGGTATCGACACTGGGAAACGTGATGCCACTTCAGCATCTGCAGCAGGGTCCGGGCAGCCACAGTACTGAGCAGCGACTCTCTTTGGAGATCGTGAATCAACAGGTACCCTCACTCCCGCAACCCGCTCTAGATGACATCC
The DNA here is from genome assembly GCF_965638725.1 of Aptenodytes patagonicus. NCBI lineage: Eukaryota > Metazoa > Chordata > Aves > Sphenisciformes > Spheniscidae > Aptenodytes > Aptenodytes patagonicus. Next base: position 259,671 of record NW_027471998.1, on the reverse strand, counting down.
CACTCCCCACATCCTTGCCCTCCCTTTCCCCTCCAGCTTTCCAGACTGTGGGAGTCGTCCTCCGAGGGTAAGACAAGAGAAAGTGCCCCTTGCTGAACCGCCACCATTTCCTCCACTGAAACCACCCGGGGTCTGCACGCAAGGACATACGGCAGGGGCAGCAGTTCACTCCCGTTCTGCTCCCTACGTACCCCTTTGATGACTTGAATGAAGTCTGCTCCTGGGATCTTCCTCGTGCCCACACCAGCCTCCTTGAAGAAGTCGACTATCGGCCACTTCTGTTTGCGCAGGAGGTTATGCAGCCTGACAAGATCCTGGGGTGCACAAAGAAGGGGGGCGCCGCCCTTCCCCCAGGGCCAACAGCTCTCCGGTGGTGAGCACTGGGAAAGGTTAGAAAACACCCTGGGAGCACCCTTACCCAGAGTCACCGTGCCAGGAGGGCTGACACCGTCTGGGGTAAAGCAGCGTAACTCGACTGATCTGTTCTTCTCTCTCCAGTCTTCCCTTTCTCCTGAGGGTTTCCGTCGGCAGGGTTTGCTCCCGAGTTCCTGCAGGTGCAAACAGAAACCCTTCTCTCATGGCCTAGGAACTAACTCGCCCAGGAGCTATTTTTCAGAAAGGGCTACGGTTACTTGTCTGACATAAGCAATGCCCACGCAGAGTTGCTGATGCCCCTCCTGAGCACAGGGATGCAAACAGGGATTGCCAAGACTCAGAGGAACTCCCATCACTTCAGAACCCACAACAGGCAACGAAATGGGAAAATGAGCACAAAGAAAGGGGTCTTTTCAGAATCACCATCGCTTTCTTTTTCATGTCCCTATTTTCCTCACCACGGGGAGGAAACACAGGCTCTGCAGCCCCTGCCGTCAAATACGGTTCTGCGGGACATGGGGGAGAAGGAAGTACAGAGACCTGAAGAGGGAATTTTCAAACCTGTGAAGAATCAAGTAGAAACAGTTGCAAAGCATACCATCAGTTTACAGAAATTTAAACCTAGACGGAGCCGACTAGTAGAAGTGAGCGTTACAGAGAACTGGAGGAGAGGACTGCAATCAAAAGGGTAAGCAACGCAGACAGCTCTAACTGCACATTTTCACCTGATTGCCTTCAACAAAACAGGCTTGGGATCCCGACTGCTCACTTCACCTTGGAATAGTCCCACTCCTCGCCTGAAAGCTGCTGTGTGCCTGGCTGAGGACAGATACAATCCACACAAGGAGCAATCAGGCCGAAATGCTGTACTTCCCTTGGTGAAGTCTCCTTGGCAAAAATACTTTTTTTTTTTTTTTTTTTTAAAGTTACTTCAAGAACCAGGAAGAAAAAAACTCCCTCACAGGCTGACTGGAACTTTCCGGCTGTGGTAAAACCATCCGCCCTCTGTACCCCCATTTCCCAAAAGCCGGCAGCACAGCTTGGGTGGGCGGAAAGGCTCGTATCAGACCTTGGGGCTGAGAGGGGGGCACAAGCATCTGCCAAGGGAGCTGCATCCAACCAGGGGCACTCCCCACTTGCTTCTCTGACAACAAAGCCCCGGAGCGTGCTCCCACCAGGAGGCAGAAACAACTTCCATGTCTGGAAATCCCCATTTAGGAAAGGCTGTCAACAGAGATGGGGTTGTCCCTGAGCACGAGACCCACAGGAAGGCCTGGGGACAGCAAAGGCACCTGCTCTGTCCCCACCAGAGCATGCCTGCTCCAAAGCTCGGAGCCGCCTGTCAGACAGGAGGCCACTCTACCTTCCCCTGGCCTGTGGGCATGAAACACCGACCTCCAGCTGCCAGGCCTGGGGCTGGCGACCCTCGGGGCACCAGCAGGAACCGCTCTGACCCCGGCTGTGGGCTTGGCCCTGGGGCTGAGCACTCGGGCCCAGGGCTGCTGACCTGGGCCATGGCAGGGCCCGTGGGTGATGAGGTCTCCAGGTCCCTGCCCCCAGGCCCATCCGCACTGGCAGATACCTGCTCCTGCAGCACCCCTCGGCTCGGCTCGGCCCTGCCCTACCCTGGCCCTGGCCCTGGCCCTGGCCCTGGCCCTGGCCCTGGTGCCCCCCTCACCCCGGCTGCCCCCAGCCCATCTCTCACCCATTTCTCCTCAGGCCCCTCGGCCTCTGCCCCCTCCGGCCCCGCCCCAGGCCGGCTGTGACTGACAGGCTGCCTCCAGCTCTGCTGATTGGCTCAGCCGTGGCCAATGGGGCGGCCGTTGCTGGGCGGGCACAGGCAGCCCGGGCCTCTCCTGCCAGAGCTGCCCTGCGCCTGCTGCCCCGCCGCGCCGCAGCTCTCTCCTCAGCCAGCCGGGACACTGGGCCTGCGGAGAGACGGCCTTCAGGAAGGGCCATTGCAGCGGGAGCTGTTCTCTCATCAGCGCAAGGTGTGTGCACAGCTCAGCCGTCCCTAAGTACTCTCATGGGGTCTGGGCCTGCTCAGGGAGGGAGGGGAGGGGAGGGGAGGAGAGGAGAGGAGAGGAGAGGAGAGCTGCCGGGAGGGGAGCTTCCCTGGATTGCTGTGGACTGGCAAGTCTTTCTGAAAATGCGGGTCTGCCTTTGCTTCTGCAGCTGCCGTTGTTTGCTACCCCCTTAGTGGTCAAAACTGTTTCTCTTCATGGCCCATGGGCTGGACAGAAGCCACTTCCCTGTTAGTCTGGGAGGACTTCAGGGAAACGAGGAAGTCACAGCATGCACGCAGGTATGAGGAAAGTGAAAAGGAGCCGTGTCAAGGTTTTTCTGCAGTTGCAGATCTGAACTCAGACATTTGTGTGAATCCCAGCACCAGCCAGGGTTTTTTCCTCCAAGCTGCACAGCTTTTCCCCAGCAAAAGTGAGTTGGGCTGAGCTGGCCTTTGGGATAACTCGACTCCTTTCCTTCTGAATTTCCCTTTTTTCCAGCAATTTCTCTCTTTCCCTCTTTCCCTCTTTCCCTCTTTCCCTCTTTCCCTCTTTCTCTCTCTCTTTCTCCCCCCTTCCCTTCCCTTCCCTTCCCCGCCCAGTTCCATCCCCTTTCAAAGGTAATTATGATTACTTTCTGGACAGATCATCGAGTAGGTAGACACAGGACGTAAGTCGCAGCTGGTCTATACCTCCACAGCTGTAGGCTGAGCTGTTCTACCTTTGAAAGCTCGATAGCTATGGGCTCTGGGTGGAGTTGCTGTTTGCCAGTTCTTCTTTGTTTTGGGGTGCTGTGACAGTGATGGTAAAATCGTCAGCCTGCAGCTCTGCAGCAGTTAAAACTACCACTGAAGGAGTTTTGATGGCGGGTGCTGCTGTGTGTGTTTTGTTTTCAATAATCTTTTCATTGAGCTAGAATTACTTCTATGCGATGAGGTGATGGGGGTCTTCTTGCACTGGTCTTCTGTTTCTGGAGCGCGTCCTGAGACCCTTTGTCATCCAGAGCTTTCCCGTCTGTTCCCGAGATGAGTGATGGCCGTGATGTGGAACGACTCCTGTGAGTAATGGCTTCACCAATAGGCTTGGATTTAGTGACTCCCCATGGACAAACGGATGTAGCAGGTGCTCCATCCAAGAATTTTGATGGGCTGACACTCTAGAGTGAATTTGGAGGTGTTTCCTCCTCCTCCGCTTCCTCTTCTCTCTTCTTCCTCCTCCTTTTCCTCCGGTTTTCCTGCTCCTCCGGTTCTTCGTCATCATCTTCCTCCTCTTCCTCCTGTTCTTCCTCCTCCTCCTTCTTCTGTTCTTCTTCGTCTTGTTCTTCCTCCTCCCATTCCTCTTCTTCCTGTTCTTCCTCTTCCTCCTCCTGCTGTTCTTCCTCCGCCTCCTGTTCTTCCTCCTCCTGCTGTTCTTCCTCCGCCTCCTGTTCTTCCGCCTCCTGTTCTTCCTCTTCCTCCTCCTGTTGTCATTATTTCTCCTCGTCCTCCTGCTCCTTTCTTTCTCCTCCTTCTTTTCATCCTCCTCATGTTTTCTTTTATTCTCCTCCTCCTCCTTAGCCTGTTCTTCCTCCTCTCCCTCCCCTGGTTCTTCCTGGTTTTCCTACTCTTCCTTCTCTTCCTGTTCTTTCTCCTCCTCCTATTCCCCCTTCTTCCCCTGATTCTCTTCACCGCCTTCTTCCTCCTCCTGTTTCTCCTCCTCCTGTTTCTCCTCCTCCTGTTTCTCCTCCTCCTGTTCATTCTCTTCCTTCATTTCTTCCTCCTCTACCTCCTGTTCTTCTTCCCCCTCCTCTTGTCCTTCCTTCTTTTCCTTTTCATGTTCCTCCTCGTAGTCCTCCTCTTCCTGCTCTTGTTCTTCCTCTTCTTCTTGTTCTTTCTCATGTTCTTCCTACGCTTCTTCCTACGCGTCTTCCTCCTCCTCCTGTTCTTTTCCTTTCTCCTCCTTTTTGTCTTCATCCAGTTCTTCCTCCACCTCTTCCTCGTTCTCCTTCTCTTTCTCCTCCTCCTCCTCCTCATACACCTCTGCATGTTCATCCTCTGCATGTCGATCCTCCTCCTGTTCTTCTTGTTCTTCATAGTCCTTCTCCTTATACCCCTCCTTCTCCTCCTCCTCCAACTCATTCTGCTCCTACTTCCTTCTGTTTTTCTGCCTCCTCTTCCTGTTATTGTTTACCCTCCTGTTCTTTATCCTCATCCTCCTGTTCCTTCTGTTCTTTTTCTACCTTCTCCTTTTCTTCTACTTCCTCCTCTTCCTTCTCCTCCTCCTGTTCTTCACCCTGTTGTTCCTCCTCCTCCTCCTCTTCATCTTCTCTTACCTCATATTCCTCTTTTCGTTCTCCTCATCATCGTCCTGTTCTTCCTCCCGTTCTTCCTTCTCCTCCTCCTCTTAATTTTCTTCCTCTTATTCCTCCTCTTCTTCTTCTTTCTCTTCCCCCTCATCCTCCTGTCCCCCTCCTCCTTTTTTTCCTTCTCCTTCTCCTCTTCCTCTTCCTCTTCTTACTCCTGTTCCTTTTCCTATTTCTTCTCCTCCTGTTCCTCCTCCACCTCCTTTTCTTCCTCCTCTTCCTCATTCTCCTCCTTGTCCTGTTCCTTTTCATCCTTGTCCTATTTTTTCCTCCTCCTTATCCTCATCTTCCTTCTCGTGTTCCTCATTCTCCTCCTCCTCCTCCTCCTCCTTCACCTTTTCCTACAACTTCTCCTCATCCATTTCCTTTTGCTTCTCCTCATCCTTTCCTGGATGACTTTCTCCTGGCAATTGCATGAGGTTCAACAAGGCTCAGCGCCGGGTCCTGCCCTTGGGTCACAACAACCCCATGCAACGCTACAGGCTTGGGGAAGAGTGGCTGGAAAGCTGCCCCGCGGAAAGGGACCTGGGGGTGTTGGTCGACAGCCGGCTGAATATGAGCCGGCAGTGTGCCCAGGAGGGCACAAATAAATACCATACCATGCAATACGTACAGAGCCATACCATACAATGCAATGCAGTACAATACAATACATGCAACACCTGTATGAACCATTCCCACGCCGCTTTTTAAGGTACTGACAGGCATGGGGCATCAACCACCTCTCCAGGAAGCCTGTTGGAGTGTGTGACCACCCTCTCGGTAAAGAAATGCTTCCGAATGTCAAGTCTGAACCTCCCCTGACCCAGCTCTCAACCATTCCCACGCTGTGTTCCTGGGAAGACCCAGGAAACTCCAGACCTGGTAGTCTAACCTCAGCACCTGGAAAAAGGATGGCGAAGGTCCTACTGGGTGCTACTGAAAGGCATTTCCAGGGCGATGCCATCATCAGGCACAGTCGGCGTGGGATCACAAAGGGAAAGCCCTGTCTCACTAACCTGACCTCCTTCTACGATAAGGTCACGCGCCTCGTGGGTGAAGGGGAGGCGGTGGATGGGGCTTTTCTGGATTGTAGTAAGGCTTTTGATACTGTCCCTCACAGCATCCTTCTGGACAAGCTGTCCAGCTGTGGGGTGAGCGGGTGCACGCTGCGCTGGGTGAAGAACTGGCCTTTTGACGTCAGGAAACATTTCTTTACCGAGAGGGTGGTCAAACGCTGGAACAGGCTTCCCGGAGAGGTCGTAAATAAATACCCTACCATACAATACATAAAACGCAATACATGCCGTACCATACAGTACGTACAATGAATATATACTCTACAAAACACAGTACAATAAATACCATAACATACCACACGCTACATGCAATACACTACATGCATACAATACAAAATACAATACATAGAATGCAGTGCATGCAATACAATACGTAGAATGCAGTACACACTATATAATCATACCAAGACAATACATAAACTGCAATACAATGCATAGAATACAATAAATCCCATACAGTAGCATACACGGCATACAATACAGTACAAAAGAGAGTACAATAAAAAGCCAGTAAAATACATACAATAAAATAAATACCATACCATTCAATACATACCGTGCAATACAATAGCATGCAATAAAATAGCATACATTACACTACCGTACAGTACACTACCGTACAGTACCATACCATACAATACAATACCATTTAATACCATCCCCTATCATGCCTTCCATACCTACCGTACCTACAATGCAATACATACCATACATAAAATACAATACATACCATACAATACATACCATACAATACATGCCATACATAAAATACAATACATACAATAAAATGCAGGACAAAATACAATACATAAAATATAATCATAGCTCACCATACATATATGTATGTATACATGAAACCATACAACACAAACCATACCATCCAAACAATAGATAAAATACAATACAAAATACATTACAATACAAAATACATTACAAAGTGTACAATACAATACAACACATACAATACTATAAACACAATACATACAATACAATACACACTCCATTAGAATACATACAATACAATAAATACTATACAATACCTAAAATAAATATATAAAAGACCGTACATGAAACACAACACAAATACAATAGAAACTACAGTACATACAATGCAATGCAAACAATGCAATAGAAAATAGGATACATAAAATACAATACTAAATGCAATACAAAATCCAAAATGCAATACAAAATACAGTACAATATAAACAATACAGTAAAACATACAATATAATACGATAAGACAATACAGTACGATAAAAACTTACAATACATACAGTACGATAAATACCAAACTGTACAATACACTACGTACAATACAATACATACAATGCATGCAATACGATAAAAACCGTACCATACAGCGCAATAGAAAATACGCCGCAATACGTAGAATACAATGCAAACTATAATACAACACGTACAATACAAAGTACAATACCATACAATGCCATACTGTACCGTACCGTACCGTACCACGCGATACCATACCCTACCATAGCTACAATACAATACACACCATACAATACGTACAATACGGTACAAAAGAGAAAACAAACAGAATATAGTACAACACATACCATAGAACACATACCATACAACACAATACAAAATACAACACATCTAATACAACACGTAGAATACAACGAAATACATTACAACACACAACACAATACAATACATAAAATAAATACCATACCATGCACTACTGACGTTAAAACAAATCTATACATACTATACATACCATACATACGACACAATTCGACACAGTAGAGTACATACAATACCATCCATACAATACCATACAAAACATACCTTACCCTACATATCATTCATAAAATACCGTACATACGATACATACGATACAATAGATAAAATGTAATAAATACCATCCTGTACAATTCAATACATATGACACAATACACACAATGCAGTAAATACCATGCCATACAATAAAGCACAACACATACACTACGTACAAGAAAACAGAAGACAAAGTACAATATATATACAGTAGAATACATACCGCACAATACATACGAAACCATACAATACAAACCCTAAAATACAATACAAAATACATTCTAATACAAAACACATTACAATACAAAATGCTTTACAACACGTACAATGCATACAAACCGTAAGATACAATACATACAATACAAAATACATTACGATACCAAATACATTACAAATCATACAATACCATACAACACAATACATACCATACAGGAAACACCATACAATACATAAAACACATAAAGTAGAATATAGACAATACAGTACAAAGTACAATACGAAAACCAAAATACAATACAAAATACGGAATATAGAACAATACAAAAAACAAAATGCAAACAATACAATACATACAATACGATACATACAATATGATATATACGATAAATGTCATACCATACAATGCATTCAATGAATACAAATCCATACACAATACAAAACAAACTACAGTACAATACATACAGTGCAATGCATACGATACAATACCATACCACGAAATAAAACACAGCACATACCATACATACAAGACAATGCAAGACAAAATACAAGAAAAATTACAATACCTACATTACGATGCAAAATACATTAAAATACAAAATACATTACAATACAGAATACATTAGAATACATACAAGACAACACTATACATCTAATACAAGACAACACAAGACATACAATACCATAAATGCCATGCAAAAAAATGAAATACATAAAATACAATAAGGTAGAATAAAAAATACAGTACATACAATGCTACACAACCAATGCAATACAAAATACACCGCATACAATACAATAGAAAATACAGTACAGTACATACAAAACAAAATACAACACAAAATACTATTCAAATTCCAAAATGCCATACGATGCATACAACACGATACATACGATACATATACGATAAATACCATACCTTACAATACAATGCATACAGTACGATAAATACCATGCCGTACAATACATGCAGTACACAATACAATACAAAATACAATACACAATGCAAAATACAAGACCTGCAATACACAATAGAAAATACAATACAATACCTACCATACAAAATAAATACAATATGATACAATACAATATGATTCAGTAGGATACCGTACAATAAAATATGACAGTATACATAGAGTACGATACATACAATAAAATAAATACCATACCATACCATACCATACACAATACAATACAATACAAAATACAGTGCACAATGGAAAAGAAACTATAGTACAAGAAAAACTACGGTACAGGTAAATACATACAAGGCAGTACCTACAAAGCAATATATACAATATAAAACAGTACAACACAGTACCATACCCTACCATAGCTACCATACCCACAATACCTACAATACAATACATACCATAGAATACATACCGTACAATACACTACGTACAATACACCACATACAATACAGTAAAAAACAAAATACCGTACAAAAGAAAATACAATAGAATGCATACAATACAATAAATACCATACCATACAATAGAACAAAACACATACGATACATATAAGACAATGGAAGAGAAATTACAATACAATACATACAATACAGAATACAATACATACCACGCAATACAATACATAAAATGCAATACAAAATACATTACAATGCAAAACACATACAATACAGACAATACTATACAGCACCAGACATACAACACAACATGCATTACAATACATACAATGCTATGCAACACAATACATACAATACCTAAAACACAATAGAAAGAATTCAATAAAAACAATGCAGTAGGAAATATAATACACACCATACAATACAAAATACAATGCACTACAGACAATACAGACAATACACACAGTGCATAATAAAATATGGTGCAAGACGCAATAGAACACAAAACACAAGAGACAATACAATAAATACCAAACCATACAATACAAAACAACACATACAACACAAAATACAATACAACACAAAATACAATACAATACATACCAGACAATACAATTGTTGTGGCTTAACCCGGCAGGCAGCTAAACACCGCACAGCCTTTCGCTCACTGTCCACCCCCGCAGCGGGATGGGGGAGAGAATCGGGGCGGGGGGGGAATTAAAATTCGTGGGCTGAGATAAAGGCAGTTTAATAGGACAGAAAAGGAAGGAAAAAGAATAATAATAATAATAATAATAATAATAAAAGAATATACAAAAGAAGTGATGCACAATGCAGTTGCTCACCACCTGCTGACGGATGCCCAGCTAATTTCCCCCAGTTTATATACTGAGCATGACGTCATATGGTATGGAATGGCCAATTCAGTTGGCCATTTTGGGTCAGCTGTGCTGGCTGTGCACCCCCCCAGCTTGTCACTGGCAGGGTGTGAGAAGCTGAAAAGTCCATGACTAGTGTAAGCACTACGTAGCAACAACTAAAACGTCAGTTATCAACATTATTCTCATCCTAAATCCAAAACACAGCACTAGACCAGCTACGAGGAAGAAAATTAACTCGATCCCCCCGAAACCAGGACGGCTGTGCTAATACCAAGTGTAGTTCTGACTTCAAATGCCTTTCATTGTTTTATGCTATATATTTGACAGAACTTCTTCAACGAGCATGAATGAATTGCTTTACAGTATGATGATACGGTGGTTAAGGAAGCAACATCCTTTGGGAACAAGATCTCCTCATCTACCGTGATCTGGCAGGTGAAGTTGTAATAGCAGCTCCTTGGATTTCTCGCTACAGTATTTACCTCTCCAGGTGTCTGTATGTCTAAAAATGTTGCAGGCCCTGCGTTGTTTGGGAATGGCACGCTAGAATGCTACCTCAAGTCAGGTAGCCCAGAACTGCATTCTGCTTTTGGCTAAGTTCATACGCGGGAGCTTACTCCTTACTTTTTAGCCTTGTTTGCATCGTTTAAAAAGCTTTGGAACGTATTTGGCCATGTCTCAAGGGAAGGTCAGAGACAGAACTGCAGGCAGGTTACAAGCCTGACAGAAGTAGTTTTGACGCAGCCCCGGGGAGGAGGCCATGGACCGTTTGCCTCTGGCTGACAATCCGGGCTCTTTAAACGAAGTCAGCCGACTGCACTGAAGCAGGTGGTGAACAGTCACACGAACTTTTCCACCAGCTGAGCTGTGGGGTTGCGACAAGCAGCCCCAGGGCAGGAATGTCCGATAGTGACACTGCTGTTTCTGTAGCAAACAGCTAGCCGCAGCCCCGAACTAAATCCAGAGGGAGCTAGTGATATCTGCTCCTAATTTCAACACATGTTGAATTCACTCAAGTCAGCTGGGCAAGCTGTCAGCTTGTGTCAGTCCTTCCAGCTCCCTGGAGGGTGAGGTTCAGCTCTCAAGAGGTAGCTGAAAAACTTTTCCACAAACCATTCTTCTTTTGGGAAAGAAAGATTGCTAATGAGTAAATATTCCATGGCAATGGGTCGATTGTAGTTTGTTTTATTTTGTTAGGATGCTTAACATTATTTAACATTCATGAAGCTGAATCCTCAGTTTAATGTGTGGTGTACTGACAGGCCGTTCAGCCTCGTCATGCTGTTGGCTTGCCCGCGAACTGTGGTGAGTCCAAAGACGCTTAGAGAATACTGACCTGCAAAGGTGTCTGCAAAGTAGGCGCCTGCAAGTATTGCAGGAAATGAAAATGGCATATTGTGCAAAATGATAGATCTTGGTTTGGAATGGTTCTGGGTTTTTGGAATTACCATGGTTTTTTACACCACCAGAATTAAACAAAGGTAACATCTTATTCTTGCAATGTGATGAGCGTGAACCGTGAAGGGTCAGTACAGTCTTATGGGTGTGACTGTGTTGGGATGTAGGAGACCTTAACTTTGCTCTGCTGTGCTCTGCGTTACCGTGTTGTGTGCAGTTGTTTCTGCTGCTTTGCTCTTCCTTGGGGTTGTCTCTGTCTGTAAGGTAATTAGAAGAGGTGGCCAGCACAGATGGTGCCGCCTACTAGTGGTGGGGGCCTCTGGATGTTTCCAAACAACAGGTAATAATAATCACTAGGGGTAGGTTTCGTAAACACTCTTATTGAAAACCATTCCCTGCTTTTTCAGAATGAGCATGTGCAGGATCCTAAACTTCCCAGGCATTCCCAGCTCTCAGACAAGTACTTCACTTTTCCAGTCTACGGGTCAGTGCCTACCAAATTACATTTAAACTTTGGAAAAGAGGTTGGGGTGCTGCACGCTAAAACTTCCCCAGGATGTTAGGTGATAGAACTGGAGAAATGGTTTTGTTTGTTGGTTTTGGGGTGGTTCCCCCCCGCCCCCCGCCCCAACTAGGGCTGTATGCCTTAATATGTTTTATTTTGGAGTAAATGGTGCCAGACTGATTTTGTGTCAAATGTCATTACCCTAGGCCTACAGGAGGCCTGGTCTGCTAGCTAACCCAAACAGCCAGGATTGTCAGGGTGTTTTCCTACTCCTAAGCGGAAAATCAGTGGGTCAGTGCCCACTGACTCCTTCCATCGTGCTTGTCACGTCCAGTCCTCACTTCAGCCAGTTCTTTTCGTATAAAACCACCCGAAGAGCCCTGTAACGTGAAAGCTGTTTCAAGTCCACATGTATGATAAGGGAACATTTGAACTTTCTTAAATGAGAGGCATTTTTTTCCCCAAAGCTTTCCAAATTGTCCAGATTCTGCTCCCACTGAAATTAATGGGGGTCTTTCTTCAGTGGGAGCAGAACTGAACAAGCCATAACACTTTGTCAAATTCTACCCCAAGCCTTTTGAACTGGGAGTGTGCATATGCAATCGTAATGTCACAATCTGGCTGACCAATACAGCTATACTGAGTCTGTGCAGATGGCCTGCTCCGACATTTGCTGGAGCTGTGGCCAATCCTTTTTTTGCCTTCTTTCCAGTGGCAAACGTGCCGAAACGTCCCACCACACTGAAGTCAGCAGTCTGCAGTGAGTCACGATTCCGCTTGTATGCAAAAAGGAGCAATGGGCATAGCCATTATTTCTGCCCTGTGCTGTGAGGAATGCTCCCTTGCACGCTAAGCACTTCACTGAAGCTTTCGTTTTGGGAAGGCAAGGAGAGGAAAGCATAGTGTGCTTTTATTTGGGAAAGGGATTGCCTACAATTTTTTTTTGTCTGCGGCCTCTAGGACTAGAAAGAAAGCATCGGCTTAAAACGGATGCTTCTTTGTGGCATTCCTCTCGGTCTTAGCTCGGGAGTTGTTTTGGCTCAGTTTGAGGCGTTCAGATGCCTGGAGGTCGCATGCCGTAATGTTGCAAAGATCACGGCCTAAAAATACAGCATCCTGAGATGATAAATGCAGATCCTCCTGAGAGATACAGCAATGCACAGACGAATCTGTTTGTCCTGGTTTTCTTACGATAATGTTGAAGTGTCCACTCTTTGATCAGGCCCTTGAAAATAAGGAACGTTGTGAGAGCCTCTGCTCAATCTGAGCAGATGCCCAGAAATGTAGAGGAAATGGAGTTATGGTTCGTTATGTATGGTGGGTTCATGTTCTTGCCTGCTGCTTCCCCAGGCAGTTGCTGTTGGCCACACCGAGTATTCCCAGGAGGAAATCCCTACTGCCCTCAGTGAGCACAGTGGACGAGCCGGGGATTAGCAGGTGGTTACGTCCTGTGGCAACTGCTGCAGTGCTGGGAGAAGGAGGAGCAAAGTAGCACACAGCCAACAGAGAAAGGTGAGCGGGAGAAAAGGACTGACTTTACGCTTAGAGATGGCTGTATAACAACAGCAAATAAGCTTTAACAGTAGTTTTCAGGTTTCTCTAGGAAATCACACCCAAGGTCTGCTGCCCAACAGCAAGCCTTTGGATTTTCTCTGGACTGAATGTTGACAAGTGGCTTTGGTTTGAAATCTCGGAGTCCTTGCCTGCTGTCCCCATGAAACAGGGGTAGCCCAGCCAGCCCTCCTGTCAGGTCCTGCATGGGCGAGGGTGCCTGAGCCATGGCCCTGATGAGCGTATACACCAGCCTCAGCGCTAGCTGATGGGTGAAGGAGCCCCGTCTCCTGTGGCTGGCAGAGCTAACTGCCTCCTACTGATCCTCCCTCAGCTCTCCCACACGCACGTCAGCCTGTACAGCCGTAGCACGTATGTTTGAGACAGAACAGAGAGTGCAGAAGAGTAGCAGAATGACCTTTTCTTTTTTTCCTGCTGCGAAAGCCCTGTTGTGTGGGGCCTGCAGCCCAGAGGGAGCCAGCAGCTCTGTGCCACTGTGCCTTTGGCATCCCTCCAGGCTGGAAGAGGGCCGGGTCAGCACGGGCTCATGCAGCAGAGCTTCCCATCCAGGCAGCCGTTCCGTACGCCTGGCTCGACCACCTGCTGCCTTGTCAGCCGGCTGTCGCTCTGTTAGTTCCCAGCACAGCTCCCTGTGCTGCCTGACCCCACAAGCGGTATTGCAGCAGCATCCTCTTGTCAGAAGAGCTGGAACTTCCACCAGTGTGTAGGTCAGAGCGTGCTTGGCGTCACTTCCTTGGTGAAGTGGTTCCCTAGTCACTGGTGACTTGAAGCTTTGCTCTGCCTTGCTAGACTTCCCCTTTTTAACTTAATTTAAGAGCACTAAACCACTACAGCCCACCTTTCCTTCTTGATACCAGCACGCTTGGACCCACAGGGCGTTTGTTCTCCACTAGACGTGGTTAAACTCCTGCGGCTCTCTCTGGTAGCAGGCATCGCTGAAGAAACTGTTTTAAATGTCTCGTGCCTTGTTGAGGTTCAATCTGAAGTGCTTGTCCTCTTCTGTGGTGTGCTGTCTCTGTCCAGTTGACTTCATTTTTCTTGTTCACAAAGGCAGATGATAGCTGTTTAGTCTTGAGTGAGACCAGTAGCTAATGCAGTGGGGTCTTGAATTCAGCATTTTCAACATGATTTGAGTGCATTTCCCAAAGGCAGTTCTGTCTTACCCCATTCAGCATGGGATAAAGACGCTATGGAATGCACAGTACTGCTGTTCCTGAGAGCACCTTGGCTGGTTTTGCTTTAATTGCCTACTAACTATTACACTGCAGCCTTAAACTCAGGGCGAGCAAGAACATTCCAATCTCCAGCCGCAAGCTTTACACAAATACTGACAACTGATAGAAACGAGCAATATCAGGACAGCGAGTCAGGTCTTTGAAATCCTGGCTTTCTCTCTTCATTGGGTTGGGTTGTTTTTCTTTTCATCAGTTTCAGACTTGAGTTACAACTCAGCCAGTTTCTCATCTGCTCTGTCAGACTTGTGTTCTGTTACATGGCATCTTGCGCTCTACGCTTGGTTCCTTCTTGCGTTGTAGATGGGGGGAAATAAGACTACATGTGCTCGGCAGGCCTGCAGAGTAGGGTAAACTGTCTGGGTGAGCCGGCACAGGCAGGACGCAGGAACAACCACAAAACCATGGATGAAATGGAAAGAGTAAATTGATTTTTGATACCTCACCAACGGGGGGATCCCTGAAGCAGCACCCAGGCAGAGGCACACAAGTGGGGACGCAGGCACCGCGGAGCTCGGGCCATGCTAGAGGATGGCCGAACCTGCTGTTTTCGCCTGTTTGCCAGGGATTCACGCAGGCGTAGTTTACCACTGCGCTTTGATCTTTCCTGTAGCAGGGCAGGAATCTCAAGCATGTTCGCTAGGGTGCCTCTAAGTCTATCACAGGCCTATGTTATCTAAACACAGATGTTCTAACACACAAGGCTAAACAACAATTAGTATGGTATGTGTGTTTTTCTACACCCCAGCTGCAAGTCACTTGAGCATGTTTACAATCCTCTTCGCCAATCTTTCGTTATTTTCCCACAGTGGGGTCATCTTGGGCCTATATGAAATACTGAGAACTGTGAACTGTCACTATAATTATTAATATGTGTAGTAAACAAAACAAACCCCCCGCACTTGAGACCAAGACCTGAGTTAGCTTTAAGAATAAAGCTCCTTGTGTCTCCAACACGAGAAGCACCTGAGAAGCACAGTGCTTTTACAGGGAGAGAGAGAGAGAGAGAGGGAGAGGACTTGTAAAGAGAGGTGCAAGGCTTCCTCCCTCCCTATGGCTACCCACAACCCAAATCAGGTACAGTCAGAGCACACAAGAAGGGAATGGTTTTGCTTTGTCTTCCATTTACTTTAATTAGTTCTAACTAACAATAAGGCTTCCCTCCCACTCCAGGATTTTTCCTTTTTTGCTTGGTTGGTTTTGTTTTTGGAGACATCTATGTTAGCTTATGCTAAGATGCTACTTAGAAATGCCATACAGACATGCCGGGGAGTACACGAGGCTAAAAGAATGTTAACTTTATTTATGAGCATGTGATTTCTGTTTATGCGCATGCTCATAAAAAAAAGAGAAAAATAGCTACTCCTCCTTCACTTTTTTCACAGGCGGTTCCTTTCGAGGAGATTTTTCACCATCGGTGTCCACCTTCTCTTGGGAAGCTTTAGCTGGTTCGACTGTATCGTCTTTCTTAGGAGGAACAGCCACTTCTACTTTCCGCTTCGCCTTGTCCATTTTTGCTTTTGGCTTATCCTTCTCTGTTTTCTCCTCTTCAGACACCGGTTTGAAAGCAACAGAATCTGCTTCCACAGGCTCATCCCTCACAGGGGTGGCATCATCTCTGCTTGGGAGCATGAACAGAGAGACCCTTTTACCATCTTCTGCCGTAGCTGGCTCTCTTGGTTTCCTCGCACCTTCTAACAACTCAGCACTGGGGAATCCTTCATTCTCATCCCTTTTTCTTCTCTTCCGGTGTTTTGTATGTTTCTTCCATTCTCTGTAGTGCCGTTCCCAGGCTCTGTAGCTGTCCTTTTCAAATGGATCTCTACAGTCAACAGATCTGCCGTAGTTAGCTTTCATAGCATATGGTGGAACTTGTGCGTGTCTCTTAAAATACCCCCTTTCTCCTTCCCCTTGAGGTGTAGTCCGTTTAGTGGGAGACTGGCCTCTGAATACTGGAGACCTTGACCGTGAATGGTATCCTCTGTGTGGGGGTGACCGTGACCTTGGACGGTGATAACCACGTGACCTTGACCTAGAACGAGAGTATAGTAGGACTATTTAGTCAACACTTCTAGCCAGATGTCCTAGCAAAATTTTGCACATGCCTCCAGCTCTAACCAAGGACAGTGACCGCATTTCAAGAAAAGTCCTGTCTAAAAGCTTCTAACCTCAGCCTCTAGTAATAGGACTCAATGCCATTACTCCAGGAAAGATACTGACAGCATTACTAACAGAGAGCCACTCAGACTCCTGACCAAGTGATTTTTGGGGATAGAAAACATCAGCTACCCTGAGTTTTTTCTTCACCAGTTTTTCTTTGATGAGTTTTGAAAGAACCATTTCACATTATTCCGCGTATGTTCATTAGCATCATTCCTCCTCTCAAAGTCCTTCACCAATTGAAGATTTCCTTACAAACAAGCCTGATCTTTTAATTCCTAAGACAAATTCAACAATCTCAACAACATCCTAGCGAAAGCCACCAGTTGGCAGTCCAGGTTGAAATCTCTCCGTGTATCCGCATCAGAGAAACAACAGAGGAAAAGAAGGCAGTTTCTCCCACATATCTCCTCCAAAGTGCTTTGAGGTAAGGGTTACAGTCAGAATAGGGAGACGCAGAAAACCCAGCAACTACACCTATTCCGTTTCTAGCCTCAGTCAACTGCCATCTCTGCCACATTTGAGCTAGTAACCTACATGTGAAACTCCCATCGCTGCTAATCCCTCGAATCACCCAATCCACCTAGCGATAGAGAGGTGGAGTGGAACTCCTCCTGATTCTTCGGACAATCTGCTTCTCCGTTACAGACACGTAAAGCAGTTACCTGGAAAACGAATGCCTACGCTCCTTTTGAATCTTTTTATAGCCCGTCAGTTCCTTAGCAAAACCATTTGTAAACTCATCAAGTTTGGACTTTTTCTTTTCCCTGTTAAAATAAGTTTGACCTTTATTACAATTATAGTTAGAACCTTATTACAAAAAGACACCGAGAAACAAAACATGGCCAATATGAGAAAATGCATACTGCGTGCAAATGCAGAAGGTGAACAGCCTATTTAAACAAAACCAGTTGAGAATTCCGACAAGTTTTAGGGAAAGTTTTGGAATTACATTTGTCTTGTTTTAGTTTGGGATGTTTGCCATCCGCAACAAAAAAGTATATTGGAAAAACCACTGTGTCATTTTTGCTTATGTCAGATGCCCTTTAGCGTAACTGCAGTCCGATATGCTACCGAAGTACAAAAATGAAAAACAACGCAACTTCATTGAGCCAAATACTTACTCCTCTTTAAGTCTCCGTTGTTCTCTCTGAAACTCCTCCCTAGATAAGGGAGGCCAAGAGCATCCTGGCCTGTATCAGAACTAGTGTGGCCAGCAGGAGTAGGGAAGTGATCGTGCCCCTGTACTTGGCACTGGTGAGGCCGCACCTCGAATACTGTGTTCAGTTTTGGGCCCCTCACTACAAGAAGGATGTTGATGTGCTGGAGCGTGTCCAGAGAAGGGCAACGAGGCTGGTGAGGTGTCTGGAGAAGAAGTCTGATGAGGAGCGGCTGAGGGAACTGGGACTGTTTAGCCTGCAGAAAAGGAGGCTGAGGGGAGACCTCATCGCTCTCTACAACTACCTGAAAGGAGGTTGTAGCGAGGTGGGTGTCGGTCTCTTCTCCCAAGTAACAAGCGATAGGACGAGAGGAAATGGCCTCAAGTTGCGGCAGGGGAGGTTTAGATTGGATGTAAGGAAAAATTTCTTTACTGAAAGAGTGGTGAAACATTGGAACAGGCTGCCCAGGGAAGTGGTGGAGTCCCCATTCCTGGAAGTATTTAAAAGACGAGTAGATGAGGCACTTAGGGACATGGTTTAGTGGACATGGTGGTGTTAGGTCGACGGTTGGACTCAATGATCTTAGAGGTCTTTTCCAACCTCAATGATTCTATGATTCTATGATTCTAAGAGTTGTAACACAGCGTCCCTCTCATGCTCCCAGCCGAGAGCACCCTTATTGCTAGCAATAAAAAGGGGTTTTAGCTAGTGCATACTTCTGCTGCCTTTTTTCCCAGTACCTGTGCGCAAACTAGAAGAAAAGAATGCAAGCAAATCCCTTTTGGTAACAAGAGAGGCAGGTGTGGGACCTGTGGCCGAGCTGGGGGGCAGGGAGCACCCCTGGACCATCCTTGGGGCTTGCTGCCAACCTGCCTTGCTGCCAACCTGGGAGAGCTGCTTTCAACTCAGTTCTCCCAGCAAGACATTGCCCAGGAGTTACTTTGAGTTTTGCTTTTCTCCTTCAGGAACCATGTTCCACACCAAGCACACCCAGAGCTGAGCCTGTGCCAGGAGAAGACTTCAAGCACAGCTGGGGCTGATGGTGACAATTCCCACTAGCTGTCCAGGTCAGAGAGGTGCAGGTAGGATTCCATGGCGGACACACTGGCTGATTGTCACTTCTCTTGCAGGAACAGGGTTTAACAGCAGGAGGGAGCCCGGGCACAAGGGCCTATGGGGTCAAAAAATGCATCAAACAGCCAGGGCGCAAAGCAGAGGGAGAAGAGAAATAGGTGCAGGTCACATGGCTGGGACAGTACTTTCAGGGTAACATCTGTCACAGAAGCACAATAACAGTAAAAGGCACTGGGAAGTCATGGAGTGACTGAGAAAAGTGCCTGGCAGAGAGAAGAGCCCGGAGAGACAGGAGACAAGATAGAGATGGAGGTGAAAAAGATGGCCTGTTGAAACTGAGGATGCTCATACTGTGCAGGTCCTTGTGAAGATGCTGGTGGCTGAGCAGCTGATGGGGAAGGAGCAGGAACCTGGCTTCTGCTGCAGGTACTTGTGGTGTCACCTGCTGCTGAGTAGCCGATAGGGCAGGAGTTTTCAAATTACGTGTGCAGATGCCGGTGATGTCACTTGTGACTGAGTAACAGATAGATAGGAAAAGACGCATGGCCTGCTTATGTGTCTGTGATGTCATTCGTGGCAGGAACTAGCCCATTGCTTTTTCAGGTGCTTGTGCTGTTACTGGTGGCTGAGGAGCTGATAGAGCAGGAGTTTCTATGCGATTTGTGAAGGTGGTTTTTGATGTCATATGTGCCTGAGAAGATGATAGGGCAGGCATAGAGAACTGTTTCATGGTGCAGTTGCAGGTGCAATACGCAGAACTAAATAAAAAGAATAAATTCCCCTGGTAATTCTATGCTAAAGTGTCCTTGCCTCTCTCCTAGGGCGGTGAAGAACTGACTTTTACACAGGTCACCAGAGCATGACTGCTGCCAAGAAAGATCCCTGCGCTTGGCTGCTCACCTGGACCCTGTTCCTGCTCACGTCCCCATTCCCAACGCCTCTCTTGCTGGATTCGATTTCCTGAGGGCACAGTAGTCCCAAGCGCTGGCATTTGGAGATGAAAGAGGATGCCGATGGAGAAGCGCCTTCGCTCATTTTGCAGTGAGTCTTACGGTAGACTTGGGAGCTGGGTGTTTTATACTTTCTGTGAGGAGAAATGTCTACGTGTTTCTGCCTCGCTTTTGCCTCAGAAACTAATTTCATATCTAGGATGCCTTGTGACAGGCTCAGAAATGGGCCAGAAGGCATATGAACTGCAGCTCTTGTGGGACACTGCAGAAGCATCTTCACGGTGAAGTGTTGTCTTTTTTACTCAAACTCCACTGCCCAAGCTTACCAGGAAACCAGCTTCTTCACCAAAACAAGGAGTGAAAAGAGTGGAAACCCATCGTCTTAACAAGATGACCCTGTTGATGGGGACCGTCAGTGGCAATGCTTGTAATGCCTTGGTTTCCTTGTCTCTCTTGCACCAGATGTCACACTTGGGAGAAGACAACATGAATCACACACAGGGGACCTGAGCCTCTAACCGAGCAGCACTGAAGATGCTCTTTTCCTGGGCATTTTTTTTTTCCCTGAGATCTCTACGTGCTAATTTAATACACTCAGCAAGTGTAGAAAGCTCCCACCCTTCTGCATCACAAGGGTGCTTTCATAAAGGGAGTCTCGAGTTAAAAAATTTCAAAAAAACCCCGAACCCCTCTGTTCTTTCTTGCGTGGTCAAACTCTCTACAGAACTCGGAAGCACCACTTAGGACTGGGTTTGGTTATGACGGCAATTTTATTGTTTCGATAGTAAGTGTCAAGTTTGATGGTTAGCATGCTTTTGATACTGTTTGTCTGCGGCCCTTGATGGTAAATTGCAGGTTGTGATGGCAAGCTCAGTCACAAGTACTGAACGCTTCTGTCCATAAGCCACGGACCTGAAACACCTGGCAAAGAGTGAGACATTTGCTGGTGATGCTGCAAATTTTGCTTACTTTTTAGTCCTCCTCTCCAGAGTTCTCCTTGGGTTTCTTTTTCTTCTTCGCTTTCTTGCATTTCTTTTTCAATTCTAGATCACCAGAATACTCGCTTCTGTCTTTTGCCGCTTTCTTTTGGGTGCACTTTCACCCCCCTCTGCACAGGACCGTTTCCTCTTTCTGCATGTTTGTTTTCCGTTTGCCTGGCAAGAGCCTGCAGACTCCGGGTGAACTGGCACTGGTGGGAGCGCACGTTGGTCAAGTGAGTATTTCCCTGGCTGCTGCTCGCCTACCAAACCAGGATGCAAGTCTGTTCTGTGGGTGCTAGAGCCATGCACACCTTCCCCTCCTGAGCTTCTGCCATCACCAGGGCTGTTTCTCTCCCTGTGGGAAGAGCTGCGCAGGTTCCCACTGCCACGCGCCAGCTGACGGCGAGTACGCTTCTGCGTTTCCACGCTGCAAGTGCGCCTCCGCCTGGGAGGCAGAGAGTCTGGTTGGCTTCTGTTCAGCTTCTTCTCCTCCTCAGTGTCAGAGCGCGCTCTCTTCCTGCTGCAGGGCTGAGGGGGAGTTCCTGCAGAGTCCCGTGTTTTTCTCTTCCCTTGGATCCTCTGCATATTTTCTCCACCTTCTTGATTTCTCAGTCCTGCAGTGCCTCGAGAGAATGGACTCTTCAGCACTTGATTCAGCTTTGCCATGGAAGTGCTCTTTGTCTGTCGGCATTCAGCATCTGCGCCAGGGGTCAAATCATGGTGCCTGCAGAAACAGCAGTGATGTTAGTCTAGGGTTGTTCTTGCAGCCTCCTCGTGGCTTCAGTCCCATCCGGTCATCTTCTGGCAGCACTTGATATGACATGCCTAAGACTGAACCAGCACTAGAAGCTGGAAATGAGATCATGGTCTTCCAGCCATGTCTGTCCCTTTCAGAGCAGTAACTCATTTATATACCCTCTCGGACCTCCATTTCACCTCTTTTCGCAGCTAGCCAGTCTCAGAGAGCAGGCAGCTGGCAATTTGCACAAGCGCAACAGTTCAGTGCCAGACAAGGAGGGAGAAGAAAGGACCTGGCGAAATGCAGAACAGACAGAACTCAACTGGACAAACAGTCATTCTCTCCTAGGACAGAAAGGAAAACCCGTCGGAGGAGAACAGCAACAACAAGATCAGTAACAGGAGAGGGAGTGTATTCTGAACGCCCTTGCACACTTGTTATTACCTGGCATAGAAGAGTAAATAAGCACGCTGGCAGAGAACTGTCTTGATGTCACAAAGACCCACAGAGGCATCATTCATCTTGTACCAACGTCCATCACTGGCCTGCAAGGAAAGGCAATGCTATCTTCAGACAAACTGCAGGGGTTTTGAAACAAAAACACAGGCAGGACACCCCTGCAGGACACAATACACCAACGCAAATCACAGAGTTGACTTTTACCTTTACGAAGCAGTAATAGTGTCCTGCCTGACAGCCGTAACCTTCATGTACCAGGACGGCATACAAGGAATAGAGGAGTGGTTCTCCAGCCGCCTGAGACATGTATGTGCCAAGGTCCAAATATTCCGGGTACTGCACAACCTGAGGAGAGACCAAGAAGACTCAAAAATTATCCCGAGCGTCTTTAGGAAGCAGCCTGAGAAAACCTTGCCACCAAACACAGGCTAGAGGTGTAGAAATAGATCTTCTTGGTTCATCCAAACCAGGTGTTGCCATTTCATCATTGAGGTGGCAGAAAACTCTTCTCAGCCAAACCAGCTCTTTACGATCACTGGAGGTGCTTGTCTTCACATTGGAACTTTCCTCTTACCACAAGGGAAAGAGCAAGGCATAGCTGTTGCATTGATTTTTCTTAGACGGCTGCACTCGATAGCCGTCGTGTGCAGACTTTCACAATTTCCAAAAAAGGATTCTCCTTCGGAAAAGGTCTTCTTCCAAGCAGACAAAGTTGCGGTGCACTTGTATACATACCTTGCTGATCTTTCTGCCAGAGAAAGCATCAAATCTCTTCAAGCACACTGTCAGGACATTGGAGGAACGATGTATTGTAAGCCTCTTGGACGCAGTGGCCAGCTGTTCACACCTTGAAAACAAGCACAGACCCAGCTGTTGCAACCTATCTTCTCCCTGCTCCGCCACCCATCCATGTATGGTTGAGTTAAGGCTTGTTTTGCCCAACTATCGTATGCACATTTGCATTTCAGACCCCTTAAGTCCATACGCCATCCCTGAAGGTAGCTTTGGTCTAGGGTGGCTCACTTTGGAGAGCAGCAGTCTGCAGTCTTTACAATACAAGAACTAGGCATGACACTGTTCAGAGAGCCAGCAGGGGCTGCTACGGCTCTGAGGACTGAGGTCTCCTGGACAGAGACCCCAGCATCCAAAAAGCCTTGGAAATGAACCAGTTGATTGCTTTCTCGAGGAAGCTGCTGCTGCCGAAGCACTGTCCAGAGCTCCTCCTCGCTTCGGCTCACCACTGCATATGGGACATGTCTTTTCCCTTCTGGCCATGGGGGTAGTTCGGTGGGCAACTTCATAGCTAGGAGGGTTGACCCCCTCCAGGGCAGACAATGCCAGGAATAAAATTCTCATCAAAGCTTTCCAAATATTCAGGCAGAAGGGAAAAAAATTACCTGTCTTAGAAACAAATGCATTATTTTCCAAGTTCTAGATGATTCGGGTGGATTACTTGTACAGGGAAGAAAACAAAAGAAAAAAACCCCAGGATGTCTCATGACTGGGTTTCTCAATTAAGTCAGAACATAACTAGTGCTCCCAGACATGCAATACCGTAACCCAGTGTCCTGGTTTCAGCTGGGATAGAGTTAATTTTCTTCCTAGCAGCTGGTACAGTGCTGTGTTTTGGATTTAGGATGAGAGTAATGTTGATAACACACCAATGTTTTAGTTGTTGCTAGGTGGTGCTTACACTAGTCAAGGACTTTTCAGCTTCCCATGCTCTACTGACTGAGAAGGCTGCAGGTACACAAGAAGCTGGGAGGGGGCACAGCCAGGACAGCTGACGCAAACTGGCCAAAGGGACATTCCATACCATATGACGTCATGCGCAGTATATAAAGCTGGGGGAAAGCTGGCCAGGGGGGCTGCTGCTCGGGGACTGGCTGGGCATTGGTTGGCGGGTGGTGAGCAATTGCATTGCGCATCACTTGCTTTGTATATTCTATTATTATTATTATTATTATTATTATTATTATTATTATTATTATTTTATTTTATTTCAGTTATTAAGCTGTTCTTATGTCAACCCACGAGTTTTCTCACTTTTACTCTTCCGGTTCTCTCCCCCATCCCACCGGGTGGGGGGAGAGTGAGCGAGTGGCTGTGTGGTGCTCAGTTGCCGGCTGAGGTTAAACCACGACACCCAATATCTACTATGAAGATGTCATTAGTAATAATCTTACTTGCTACATTTATAGCCATTTTCACCATCCAGCTGCTCAGGTTTGACAAAGTCTTCCAGAGCTTCATTGAGAGATGAGGCTGCCTGGATGAGAAAGAAAGGGGAGCACTAAACTCCTGGAAACTCAAAATCCCAGGAAATAGCTACCCGTGTGGTACCAGTGTTATCCCAATAAACAGCTACCCTGGGCAGTACCAGAGTTGCCTGTGGTACGCATGGTCAAAACTAGCATAAGCAAATCAACCCCATCCATACAGCAATCAGACATGTATCGAGGTAGTCCAGAGCAGGGTGGTATGACAGTGTCATCGTGGCTGTAGATACCATCCTTACTCTTCGCCCAGCTGACACCCAGCACCCAGCACAGGGAGAGTATTGCCAGGGCTTCCACAGAAGGAGCACAGAAACCCAGTTCCCTTCCCACCCACCACCAAGCTCGTGCATGGTAAGAGCCCACAGTTTTAAGTCAACGGAGTTTACTGGAGTTAAACTAGGCCCCCTTCAGGGGCCTTGAAACATTTTGCACCACAATTTCAAGCCATCTTACCTTGATATCCAAAGGAATATCAAGGAATGCCTCGTAGGTGTCGGAAATGGCTTTGCAGCTCAAGCATGTTACTGGAAGGCAAAGAGAAATGCTTCTCAGGTTGGGAAGGAGACTAACTCTGCCCACTTCAACGACTAACACGTGCTATTTTAGACACACTGGACATACTGCTGCATACTAGAAGCTGTTTACCACAAACAGAGAAAGAGCCACAGATCGTTCTAAGGACAGTAATATTTTTAAAACGTACCTCTGGATCTTAGAGAGCCCCCAAATATTTGATGGACGATGGTAGTTGCTTGAGAAGAGATGTCCAAGCTGGAGACAAATGGTAAGGCAGAGAGTTATCTCCTCCAAGAGTTTTGCTTTGTCTGAAAACCCTGGGCGTAGGGTTTCCTTGATGGGAGTACATCAAGGAGTCCCAAGGGCTCAGGAACATAGAAAAGGTAATTTGCTTGTGCTTACTCGCTGCTTCCACTCAGACGAGCTCTCTGCATGGCATCCACAGTATAGCGTAAGAACTCGTGGGCGTCTTCCTGCACGCCAAGCTGGAAATGTTCTCCTATTCCTAAGAAAGAAGAAGTTAGTAGTTCTCTCCTACAAGAAGGGAAGAAAACATGTAAAAGCACCTGAAATGACTTACGTGTGAGGACATTGACGACAGTCCAAGGCTGGATGGCACTGGCTGAGGAATGCAGGACCTTGTTAACGTGCGCTTCCATTATGCACATCATGCAGAAGCCTTGCTGGCGACCTGAAGAGGGAGGGAGGGAGGGAAGGAAGCTTCTCAGGTTAGCAAAATATCCATAGCGATGGGAAACCTACGGAGATCTTGAAGTTATAAGAACCGTCTCCACTCCTCTTCTCCCAAGGTGCCAATGTCCCAGCAAGCCCACGACATTTTAGTGCATAGAAAACTTTCTTCAGAGGGATGCTTAACTGACAGAAGTTTTCTGTGCAATAAGCAAAGAGAGTTTAACTTGCAGGAACAGGGACCGAGACCCAGGGCTAGAAAGAGGTGCCTTTCTGAAGATGAGCACACCTAGACACGACAAGCGGCTTCTAGGCTTGAGTGTTCAAAGAACACCAACTCGGGGGGCTGACAAAGAAGGGCTGCTTTTCTCCTAAATCAGATTCCAGATGCTGGGAATCCTCGGGAAGTGCCCAGCTGATGTGCAGGGAGATGTTCATAAAAGGACTCACACGACCCGCTGTGCTCCCGAGAGAGCAGGTAGTTGGCCAGAGGGGGTGTGTACGTCAGGCACTGCAGGACGGAGTTGAGGAAGCACGTATTGCCCAGGTTGTGGAGTCCTGCTCCAGGTCTCTGTCTTTGCTGCCAGGCCATGCAAATCTTCTCCAGGGGAAAGAGGATCCTGTGTGGCGGAGCCATTCCCTCGGCAATGACTGCAGGGAAATGACATTTGAAAAGAGAGGAGACGATATTGTTGCCCGAAAGCATATTTAAAAGTCAGGTTCTCTACAGGAGCATGCAGAAGAACCAGCTCTAGCCTCCAACACAGAAACATCGGGGGAAGCCTAACACTGCCATTGACATTTACTGGTCAAGAAGCGGTTTTGGAAAATAGTCTGTTCCCCTCCTTGCTTTGCCGAAAGTCCAGCGAACCCACACTCTGATTTCTGTGCCTCGGGCTACCTTCCTTTCCCCCTAGAGTCATGAGTTGGATTATCAGGTCAAGTCTTCCCTTTTCCCGATTGCAACTTGATGAAAACAAGCAAGTACCTAGCACAGAAGGTAACCCTACTGATGTCAGATCTTTCTACGAGCAATGACATCTTTCCAAGTCTTGTACATAGTGGCAGAGGAGTGACAGAATGCGTTTTCCTGTGTCTAATCGAAAACACCTGGGTAGGTCTGGCTGCTATCAGGAAATGCCCCAGAATTCACTCTAGGTTGTCAGCACATCAACATTCAGGGATGGCGCAGCAGCCATGTCCATTGCCTTTGGGGATTCACAAAGTCCAAGCCTGCTGGTGAAGCCGTTACTCACAGGAGTCGTTCCCCATTGCAGCCATCGCTCCTCTCAGGAACAGAGGGGAAAGCTTTGGATGACAAAGGATGTCAGGATGCGCTCCAGAAAGAGAAGATCAGAGCCAATCCTGTCACCTGATGGCAAAGAAATAATTGTAGCTCAACAAAATGATTAAAAAAAACCCCAAACGCAACCTACAGAACAGCATCTGCCATCAAAAGTGTTTCAGTGGTACTTGTAACTGCTGCAGAGCTGCAGGCTGATGGCCCTACTGTCCCTGCCACAGGACTCCAATTGACAGCCATTACCAAGGCCCTTTTGAAAGACTGCATTGTGTGTCACCTTCTCTGAAGAGGAGCTGCTGCTTACCTGTGGCTAGCGTTAGCAGCAGAGGCCTCTGGCTCTCCAGCCCAAACTTTCTCACCTTGTATGCCGGAGTGACGGGCTTTTGGCTGCTACTTTAACGGCTGCCTTTGCCGTGTTCCTTTTCTGTCTCCCTTTCTACCGCATCAACCAGAGTGGGCCTCTTGTCATTCTAGGCTGAGCCCAACGCCTCAGACTACAGTACCACCCCCCTACTTATCTATCCTAGGGTATGGTAAAGAAATAAGAATTAGCAAATAGGAACTCTACCCATAGCCCTGGCCAGCCTATAAAGATGTAATAGCTTAGCCTACAGCTCAGAAGGTATAGACCAGCCTATACATTTGTCCCGTATCTACCTACTCTATGATCTGTCCTGAAAGTCAGATCAGAATTACCTTTGAAAGAGGATGGAAGCTGGGGAGAAGTGGGCAGTAAACGATAAATGGTTGGAAAAAAGTAGGCACGCAAGTAGCAAAGGAAGGAGCCAAGTTATCCCGAAGGCCAGCTCAGCCCAACTAGCTTTCGCTGGCCCGCTTTTCAGATCCCAAGCCCTGGCCAGGTGAGGTCACAAGCACCGGGCGGGTGCTGCATCACTGCCCCTTTGTGACATGGGCCCGCACGGGGACATGTCCCCTTGAGGCCACACAGCTGCCACAGCCCGGGCACTTCCCACACGCCAGCAGCCACTGGACTTCCCCACGCACTGCTGGCGAAGGGCTGTTCGTCCGCTGGCAGAGCTCCCGTCTCTTTCCTGAACCAGACCAGCTGGATGAATAAAAACCTGCCCAGGGCTGTAAGCGTGCCTGTTCACAGCTTTGGCTGGCACGTGCGGGTTGCTGAGGGTTTCTTTTCCACTCTTCCCAGGTACAGGACTGTGTCTGTGAGACTCGTGTAGCAAAGCACCTGGTCTCTTACAGGTTCATTTCCAATAAATTTTATCTGCCCCCCAAGATACAGCCACAGGCTGACTCTGAACTAGAGCTACCAAAGAAACACCTTCAGCAACTCTGCTGGGTGGACCTTGGCTGGCTGCCAGGCCCCCAGCCAGCTGCTCTCTCACCGTGGAGCTCTGAAAAATGTTTGTGGGTGGCTTTTTAGCATCTAGTTTAACCCCCTGACTCGCTTGGAGGGCAGTGAGTATTGCTCCTGCCCCAGTGAGGCAGCCAGTTGTAATTCCTGCCACACTTGAACTGGCCAGTTTGGCCCCTGCCCTGCTTGCGGCATCTGGTTTTCCCCAGTCCTGCTCGGGGCAGTTGTACTCCTGCTCAGCTCAGGGCAGTTAGTTTTGCCCCTGCTCCACTCGGGGAGGCTTTTTCTCTTTTTATGTTTTGCTTGAGGCATCCGGTTTGGCCACAGCCTTGCTCAGGTGGCTTGCTTTCATCATGACCCTCGGGACGGCTGAGTTTTTCCTCTCTTTTGCTTGCGGAAGCTCATTTTCCCCCTTCCCCACACAGGGTGCCTGGATTTACTCTAGCCCTGCTCAGGTGGCCTTTTACACCCCTGCCCAAATTGGGGTGGCTAGTTTTGCCCCTGCCCTGTATGGGGCATTTAGTTTTGTCCCTGTGCTGCTCAGGGCATCTCTTTGTGCCCCTGGCTCCCCATGGGGCATGCCATTCTGCCCCTGCCCCCGCCCTGCTCAGAGCAGATATTTTTGCCCATGCCCAGCAGGGGTCCAGGTTTGCCCCAGCCTTTGCCTGCCCCACGGTCCCTCCTGCCCCGGCACCTCTCGTTTCCTTCCAGTCCTGGCTTGGGCGTTTCTCCTGACTAGGCAGTGTCCCATCGGGGCAGGGGCTGGGGAGGTTGCGCTGTGGTCCCCTCCCAAGTGCAACGCCCTACCTGGCTTTGGTCTGCGGTGGCGCTGTGGTTGTTGGCTGGCGAGGATGGGGCAAACACCCGCCTGTCCCTGGGGGCTCCTTGTCCCTCAGTTTTGTTCCCGGTGAAAGGCAGCCCCTCTGCAGGCAGACAACTGCAGGCAGCTCTCTGTGTTTTCTGCAGGCGCTGCTGCCTGGGGCCTCGGAGGGCTTCATGGTCCAAAAGGTGCCAGCCCGAGTGCCAGGGGGTCCCTGGATGCGCAACACTTAACGCTCTTACCAGTCCCACCAGTTACCAGCTTCCACCAATTGACTCCACACCTACAGAGAAAAACTACCCCGTGAATTACATATGCAAGTACAACACGTGTTTTTAATTCTGGCTTTGGCTTTTCAGCCTGTAGGTGCCAAATGAGGATTGTTTCTCCATGGCAATCCCAACAGCTGAACAGGGATTAAAGTTCTTCCTCGAGGGACCTGTGGGCAGGCAGGCCAGCCGGCAGAGCTGTCCGTGTCTCTAGAAAGTCTCTCTGAGCTCTTCCTGGCCAGAGGTGGCTCTGGGAGGAGCGACGGGATAGGCTGCTGGTGCCCTTTGTGCAGCTTGGTCCAAAGCTGCTTGGGGGCAGTTTTAGAATCATAGAATCATAGAATCATTAAGTTGGAAAAGACCCTTAAGATCATTGAGTCCAACTGTTAACCTAACACTAGCAAGTCCACCACTAGACCATGTCCCTAAGCACCACATCTACACATCTTTTAAATACCTCCAGGGATGGTGACTCAACCACTCCCCTGGGCAGCCTGATCCAGTGCTTGATAACCGATCCAGTGCTTGATAACCCTTTCAGTGAAGAAATTTGTCCTAATATCCAATGTAAGCCTCCCTGGTGCAACTTGAGGCCGTTTCCTCTCGTCCTATCACTTGTAACTTGGGAAAAGAGACCGACACCCACCTCGCTACAACCTCCTTTCAGGTAGTTGTAGAGAGCGACTACGTCTCCCCTGAGCTTCCTTTTCTCCAGGCTGAACAACCCCAGTTCCCTCAGCCACTCCTCAGAAGACTTGTTCTCCAGACCCTTCACCAGCCTCGTTGCCCTTCTTTGGACATGCTTCAGGAACTCAATGTCCTTCTTGTAGTGAGGGGCCCAAACCTGAACACAGTATTCGAGGTGCGGCCTCACCAGGGCCGAGTACAGGGGCACGATCACTTCCCTACTCCTGCTGGCCACACTATTTCTGATACAGGCCAGGACGCTATTGGCCGCCTTGGCTGCCTGGGCACACTGCCGGCTCATGTTCAGCTGGCTGTTGACCAACACCCCCAGGTCCTTTTCCGCCGGGCAGCTTTCCAGCCACTCTTCCCCAAGCCTGTAGTGTTGCATGGGGCTGTTATGAGTTGTGGCTGAGTACCTGATAGAGCAGGTGCAGGAACCTGGCTTGTGGAGGTGTTTATGTCACTGGTGGTGGGAATGCTCATAGGGCATTGAATGGAACCTGGCTTGTGCAGGTGCTTGTGATGTCATGCCTGGCAGATTAGCTGATAGGGCAGGCGTGCAAACCAGGCTTGTGCTGCTGTTTTGATGTCACTGCTGGCTGTGTATCTCATATGGCAGGCACAGGAAACTGGCTTGTGCAGGTGTTTATGTCACTGGTGGCGAGAATGTTGATCAGGCATTGAATGGAACCTGGCTTGTGCAGGTGCTTATGTCACACCTGGCAGAGGAGCTAATAGGGCAGGCATGGGATCCTGGCTTGTGACAGATACACTTGTCTTCTCGCTGTACTTTGGTTCAGGCTGACTAAGGAGCAACAGGCCTCATGTCCTTGTGGTGAACCGGCGAGCTGGAAAGCCCCTGGCTCACGTACAAGGGAGTGAAGGTGCCTTGAAAAATATTTCGAAAGGTGGTTTTGAAACCCAGAAATGCAGGATAACCAAAGTACAGAACAAGATGCCTCTCAAGGTTAGAGATTCCTTCCCTGAGACTAAGAGATCCTTCCTTATCCAACGTGGAGAGATCCCTTACCTGTGACAGATCCTCAGTAAGTGACTGGTAGCATGCTGAATTAATACTATGAAACATTACTAATCCATGTAGCTACTCAGTATTATTATAAGCGTTGTATGGATGATTCCATTAGACATAAACCGTTGTCCAAGTCTGAGACTAAGATTGGACCTAGCCACACTTAGGTTCCATAAGGAGTTTAGAAAGCAAGGGGGTCCACTCTGAACCTCATGGCTCAGTGGGAGGGTCCTCCTTACTCTTTACATTTCCGGTCTCTGTGTGACTCATTCTAACCCGATTCTAACTCGGTTTCCCTTTGTATGTTTCTTCCATGCAGTAATTAATAAGGTGAACATTGCCATCAAACTTACTGAACCTTGTCAAACCACTGTTAAACTTTATTAAATTCCATCAGATTTATTGAACTCTGTCAAATTACTATTTTACCTCAATAAAACATATTGCTACTTCTCTCTTTTGAGTGAGGTGCATTCCACTGCTCCACGACAGTGCATGCTCCTGCCATAAGAGTTACAGAGCCGCCAGTGAAATCACCAGCACTTAAACACTGCAGGGGCCTGTACCTGCCCTAACAGTTAGCCACCAGTGACATCACAAGTAGCTGCATAAGCCAGGGGCCTCCTCCTGCCCTATCCCCTACTTGCGATCGGGTGACCTCACAAGCACCCGCACAACCCAGTGGGGCCGCTTCCGCCCTGTCACTTACTGAGGCACATGTGACATCTCAAGCAGCTGCACAAGCCAGAGGCCTCCTCCTACCCTATCACCTACTCAGGCAAATGTGACATCAGAACAGCTGCACATGTTGCTGTCCTGCTCCACACCTATTGGCTGCTCAGCCAACCAGTGGCCTTCCAGGAACCTGAATAAATCAGGGCCGTGCTTCTGTCCTATCACCTCAACAGCCATCAGTTACGTCACCAGCTGCTGCAGAAGCCAGGGGCATGCTCCTGCCCTATGACCTGCCCAGGCATATTTGACATCATAAGCACCTGGACAAGCTTGCTGCATGCTCCTGCCATAACTGCTACAGAGCCACCTGTGACATCAGAAGCTGCTGCACAAGCCGGGGGCATGCTCCAGCCCTATCATCTACTCAGGTACATGCGACCTTGCAAGCTGTCCTGCTTTCGGCAGGGATAGAGTTAATTTCCTTCCTAGTAGCTGGTACAGTGCTGTGTTTTGGATTTAGGATGAGAACAAAGTTGATAAGGCACCGATGTTTTAGTTGTTGCTAGGTAATGCTTACACTAGCCAAGGACTTTTTAGTTTCCCATGCTCCACCGACTGAGAAGGCTGGAGGTGCACAAGAAGCTGGGAGGGGGCACAGCCAAACTGGCCAAAGAAACATTCCATACCATGTGACGTCATGCTCAGTACATAAACGGGGGAAAGCTGGCCGGGGGGGGCTGCTGCTCGGGGACTGGCTGGGCATCGGTCGGCGGGTGGTGAGCAATTGCACTGTGCATCACTCGCTTTGTGTATTATTATTATTATCATATGATTATTACTATCATTTTATTTCAATTATTAAACTGTTTTTTATCTCATCCCACGAGTTGTTTCTCACTTGTGCTCTTCCAATTCTCTCCCCCATCCCACCGGGGGGAGAGGGGGAGTGAGCGAGCGGCTGCGTGGTGCTTAGTTGCCGACTGAGATTAAACCACGACAGCCCTTTTTGGCGCCCAACGTGGGGCTCGAAGGGTTTGAGATAATAACAGATTAACCGGTGTGTATTAAGGAACTTATATCTCTTAGTAGTTGTGGGTCACAATGTTGGTTTCTCTGTTCTCAATATTGATTTGTATAATCTGCATCGTGCTCTTTTTCCTGCTGTACATGTTAAAGATTGGTGTTGGGTTTTGCAGTTTGCTGTGGTCTGCAGTGAATAGTAATGTCTCGCTTGTGAGGTTTCTTTTTAGAACATTGACCTTGACCTTAGTGTGGTATGTAAACTTCGCAATGAAGCCGTTACTGTACCACAGATACCATTTCGTGGAGACAACTAGCAGTTGCAGTAACTTTTCTGAGAGTTTTTTTACGGAGGAAATACAAAATGGCAGTGTCACTACCTTCTTCTATAATGTTTCCTCCTTCATTACAGTAACTTTTCAGTATTTTGAACAGCTTTGGGTAGTTAAGATACTTCTATTGGTACTTCTTGGGAATATTGTTTCGGTTTTGTCTAAAGTTGGTAAGCAATTTAAGAATATCATGCAGAGATCTGCCCCAAGGCTGAATAGTTATGAATGGCAGGGTGTGTGGTACAAGATGGGCAAGTACCTAGGCCAATGGGCACCCCCAGTGTTTTGGAACTTCACCCCTGAGCAAGTGCAGAATCCTGAAAAGTTAGTAGCATATTTGGACAAAGTATGCTGTCACCCTGGCAACTCCAGAGAGATGCAGATCATTGCAACGTGCTGGGGCCTGGCCCATGCCTACCGAGCCCTGTTCAACACCATTCAGTGCCCACAAAGGGAAGAGAAGGTCTCTGGATCTGATGGTAAAACGACACGCACTGCGGCCACTCAGACCCCGGCAACACGCCCTGCGGCCTCTCTGACCCCAGTGACATGCTCTGCGGCTACTCAGACCCCGGCGACAGGCCCCGTGGCCACTCAGACCCCGGTGACACGCACTGCGGCTACTCAGACTCCAGCAACAGGCCCTGTGGCCACTCAGACCCCGGCGACAGGCCCTGTGGCTGAACCAAAGAGCCAACCTGTGCCGATATCAGTCGCCCCTGTACACAAGAAGAAATCTTGGAAGCGAAAGTCAGCTCGTTTAGTAAGGGAGGAAGAAACTTCTTCTAAAAGGGAGCCGGAGGAATAAGTGTACGAGGCAGACTACCCTGGAGAAGGGCCATCACGAGAACAGGAGGAGGAGAGACAGCCGCTGATGAGGGAGGAAGAAGAGGAAGAACTCATAAACGAGGCAGTGACCACCTGATCTCTATCCCTGAGTGAGCTGCGAGATATACGAAAAGATTTCAGCTGTCGTCCAGGTGAGCATGCTAGAACTTCAATATGAACTGGGGTCAAAGGCAGCCAAGTAGTATGCCACAATTGATATTGCTAATGTGTTTTTCTCAATCCCTTTGGCAGTGGAGTGCAGGCCACAGTTTGCTTTCACTGGAGGGGTGTCCAGTACACCTGGAGCCGACTGCCCCAGGGGTGGAAACACAGCCCCACCATTTGCAATAGTGTCCCTGGTCAAGTCCACCCCTCGATCACAGCCCATCTGTACGTTGCATCTCTTCCTTGGTGACCTGAGGTGTCATGGGCCCACTGAGCTATAAATAATTCACCCTTATGTTGCCAGTCCAGATCCACCTGGGCCACTTCAATCTTAGCAGCCTGATCCACCTGCTGGTTGTTTTGATGTTCTTCAGTGGCCCAGCTCTTAGTTATGTGAGCATCTACGTGACGGACTTTTACAACCAGTTTCTCCACCCGGGCAGCAATATCTTGCCACACTGCAGCAGCCCAGATGGGTTTGCCTCTGCGCTGCCAGTTGCTCCGCTTCCATTGCTGCAACCACCCCCACAGGGCCTTTGCCACCATCCATGAGACAGTATAGAGATAGAGCACTGGCCACTTTTCTCGGTCAGCAATGTCTAAAGCCAGCTGGATGGCCTTTACTTCTGCAAATTGGCTCAATTCACCTTCTCCTTCAGCAGTTTCTACAACTTGTCACATAGGACTCCCTACAGCAGCTTTCCACCTCCGACGCTTTCCCACAAGACGACAGGACCCATCAGTGAACAGGGCATATTGCTTCTCATTTTCTGGTAGTTCGTTATACAGTGGGGCCTCCTCAGC
Organism: Aptenodytes patagonicus; assembly: GCF_965638725.1. Classification (NCBI taxonomy): domain Eukaryota; kingdom Metazoa; phylum Chordata; class Aves; order Sphenisciformes; family Spheniscidae; genus Aptenodytes; species Aptenodytes patagonicus. Next base: position 224,648 of record NW_027471998.1, on the reverse strand, counting down.
ACGCGTCACCTCCTCCTCTGGCGATATTCCAAAATCTTTGCCCTCTGGCCAATCCATTGAGCTATAAGGGAGTAGGAATCAACAGTGTTGTTACCTGCAGCTTTGCTGAACATTTCCACTGGAGCTCTGCTTGGACAAGTGTGAAAAGCAGCCTTGTTGAGCGTGATGTCCCTGCTGACTTTGCAGGTGTGGAGTCATGCGGGGAGGCAGAGTGAGACTGCTTTGCAGGTCCGGGTAGTTGCCAAGTCTCTGCTAGTGGATGTTGCTGCCCGCGGGGAATGGGTTCCTGCTGGGAGATGCCAGTTTAGCCTGAGAGCTGTTAGACTGAGCTGGCATCTGTTAAATTCAACTTGAGCAAACAAGAATGTCCAGGGAGTTCAGGAATAGCGCTCCAGCTTTAGTCCTTTCCTCTTACAAAAAAAAAAAAAAAAAAAAGTTAACTTTTTAGTCTACATTGTTTGACTTCACCTTTAACACATTTCATCACCAAAATGAATTCAGGTAATTGAGGCGAAGGAAAAATGAATGCATTAAAGCCAAGTGGTATCAGGTCCCTTCACAGAACTAACTCAGCAATGTACTCTGCTGTCCGTAAACACTCTTCCACAAATCCTCTGACGCGGTGACTGAGCTAGTGGGATACTTACCAAATACAAGTATGTGCCGTGGTGAGTGTCCTGTACAAAAAATGCGTTGACTTCACCAAGCTATTGTCACTCTTCAGTTGATCCGTTTAAATGTGTACTGATTGACTTTTAAGGTGAGTTCCTTTTTATATCAGTCTGTTATCAGGTGGCTGGAGCTCTCTTCACCGTGCACTTAGCAAGCGGATTGAAAAGAAGCATCTCTCTCTCTCTCTCTCTCTTCCCCCCCCCCATGCAAGGATAGTGTGTTCAGAAGGCAGATGTCAATGCTTCTCTTCTAATGGCCGATGAATTGTCACAAACTCCTAACAGAGGACTTCTTCCTCTTCTTGCATCATACGCCTGTTGTGCATGTTCAAACTGACCTCTGCAGGCTTGCGTAAGTTGTGAATAAAGGCATCGGTTGCTGTCCTCGTCTACACGGTCTCTTTCTAGGAGAGGTGCTGCCGCTTGTCATCTTCTGCAGAACTGCCACAATCCTCAGCTCGGCAGAGGCGCAGCAAACTCCTGCCTTTTTGTGGAGCCACTGTTGCTTATCCTGTACCTCTGAAACCTCAGCCCAGGGGTTTGTGGCCTGGCCCAGAACGAATACTCTGTATGACTCCGTTCGGCAGGTAGAAACAGCTGCTTTGGGCTTCTAGAACTGCAGCTGGCGTGATCTCCCCGTTGTTTGTCTGGGCCTCAGTACTCTTTGAGCTCCTTCTCCACCAGAAAGTCCCAGCGCAGGCCTCTCTGGACAGGTGGCTGTGTAAGGGTTGGATTTTCCTTTTGAGAAGAGCTCTAGGGGTTGGTTTTGGGATCTATGACTTCTGTAAAAGCTTGTGTTTCTGTCATTAGTAGCCCTTTCTCCTCCAATTTGAAACTGCTCTGAAGTCCAGAGGAAGCTTGCTGTTTGGTTCCCTCGGGGGGAAGATCAGGACTTGGTTTCAGCTCCGTACTGTCTCAGTTTTCTGAAGAAGCATTCTGTCATTTGGAAATAGAAGTAAAATTTTCATTTCGTTGTTGAAATAGTGTCTTCTGGTAGGTGCGTTTTGGTCTAAGAGAGGTTCCTGCCCGCAGGAATAATCTACTGAAAAATGGAGGAGCATCAGTTGTGAAATATTCCTTTTTTGTGTGTGATCACTGAGCAAAACCACCCTGATAGAGCTTGACCAGATGTGCAGCACCTTTGGTTTTCAGACCACCGTTCTGATGCGGTCTGCAAAGGTAAGGCCTTTTAATATTTAAACCTGTAGGCAGATGACGAGTAGGGAGTGGCTGCTGATAGTGCTTTAAAATACTTAGTCACATCCCGCTTGTGTAAGTACACTATAAAAACCTTTCTCATGGAGAGATCTTTGCGTTTTAAGCTTACTCAGTCCAAGGGTCTCAGGCAGTTGGTTTTCTTGTTTGGGCCTCATGTAAAAGGCCAGAAGGCTTTCCTCCTCTTCGGAAGACGGACATGGTGTAAGCCAAGGCAAAGCATGGACAGCTTCAGGCACACCCTGTTTTCGAAAGGCTTTTCAAGGCTGCCTTCCTAAGGCATTTCGTTTGAGCCTCTCTGCTCTGCAAAAAGTGAGTCAAAAGAATTCACGTCCCTTTGGTTAATTCGAACTCGATGATTAGCTTAAGAGGGGAGACACCACTTTCGTTGGAGCCAGTTCTGCCCTACTCGTGAAAGCAAGCTCAAAAAACCCCCACAATTTCTGTGGTCCAAATTCTAGCACTGCCAGTTTCGTTTCCATGTAAATGGACAGCACTGAGCAGCTGAGAAGTGTGGTTGTTGATGGGTTAAGCTCCAAGAAGTAGACAGAGGTGGCAGGCTGCCTTCTGTGTTCCGTCAGTCGTGAGCACTAGCAGCAGAGGTGAATCGTTTTTCGTTAGCAGCTATGAAAGCAATGGCACAGAGTTTTCATGTTTCAGCTAAGCGCCTGTTTTGTTGCAGGGCAAGCTAGTCAGGCTTCAGAATCTGGTTTGGGCAGGTGAGACTTTGCTGTGCTTTGTTTTTCTCCAGAGATCTATGGGTTTTGTAGCCTAAGAGAAGCAAAAGCAACTTAAGCCAGATCAGGAGAGAACCTCATGCATTAGCGGACTCTCCGTTAGTGACCTTTGAGACCCTTTTGCTGTTGGCATTCAAACTCTTTTGAAAAAATGAAAAAGATGTTGCTGCTTGCGTTTGATTCTCAAAGCTGAAGATTTCTTGCCATGTACTGTTCGTGTGTTGAGACGATAAAAGCGCGATGTTGCCTATAAAATGTTGCTTTTACGTCTGTCAAGGGATTCTCTGAAGTGCTATGTAGCTGCATGTTAAGATACATTCTTAGGAACTGACTGACGTTTTTTTCTGTCTTTATGTTGTTTTCAGAATACACAGATGATAATGCTCTGATTCCGAAGAACTCATCGGTAATTGTTAGAAGAGTCCCTGTTGGAGGAGTTAAAGCTACCAGCAAAACATATGTTTTGTAAGTATGCATAAAGCATTGTATTCTTTGTGAGGGGTTTCAGCGTGTTAACTTTTTTAACGGATATTAGTTGACAGAGGCATTCAGATTGTCTCTTTCTTGTTAAAGCTGCTGTTAATGTTTGTTGTCATGGGGTAGATTTTAATGTGTCTGTCCCAAAGTAGACGTACCTTTTTAGGCCTGCTGGGACATGGGGTTCAGACTCCAACAACGGTAACTGTTAAGGTGATTCTATTGGTTTTGTTCCTGGGGCTGGTTTTTCTGAGACCCGAGTTGAGGATCCTGTTTCCTCTACGTGGAGAGATTCCGTATTATATGTGTTTGCTTTTACTGCTTTGATAGTAAAGACAGATACTCATTGTAGTGCAAACTTGCAGTTTGTTCCCATCTCAGAAGAGTCCGATTCTCAGTGTTTGACTGTTTCTTGCATTTGGGGGAGGGGGGGCGGGATATGGCAGGTATTCTTACGCCCCAAATCTAGGTGTTTTGCATCCTAGCTGTAGAGGAAAGACCAAGGGTTGCCAGCTGGCGAACCATGCAAACAAGAAGTGATTCCTATTAGTTTCCGAAAGACAATGTCCGTTTCAGGCAGGAGAAAAAGAACAACGTCCTCAAGTGTATTGCCTTTTGTGCGCGTACGATGAAGGAATAGTTAATCCTTTCCAACCTTGAAATGCAGTAAGCGGTTTAGCACGTTACCAGATGTTACGAGTTCTCTTTCTAAGTCTGTTTTTAGCCTAAGCTGATATCCGTGCCCCAGGTTTTAATTCTGTATTCCCAAGATGTACGGAGGACAGAGAATCGGGTGTATGGATTGGAATGACAGATATTCAAATGCAGTCCTGACTACAGGATTATTGCTGTCATTTATGTATCACACGGTCCAGTTCTAGATCAGCTACATTGGCATTGTTTGAATGGTCATGTTTTCCAGCCTTCTTAAAGATACGCCTCTCCGCCACAGTGAGTAGATGTTATTAGCCTGTGGTTTTGCCATGCCTTTCTAATGATGGTTCTCAATAAATAAAGTAGACTGAGGAGTTACCGTGTGTCTCGAACAAACAGGACGGCGGCATCCTGGTACCCGTGAAGCATTTGCAAGCCAACACCCTGAAGTTGTGTGGCTCTGCATGTAAACTTTGGGCATATTAGTGCAGTAGTTGTTGCAGTGCTTTCAGGCACTACCTCGTAATTCTGGACGCCACAGCGTTGTGCTTATAAACGTGGCCTTGTTTTGGGGGTTAATTTAAATATGTGTGCTTAGTGCTGTCTTGTCAATGCATCCCCTGTTTCTGGTTGGATGGCACGCTCTCCTGGTCTTGTAATGCTGCCCTAAAATGAGCGGAGAGATGCCGCTAGCATCAAAGATCAAATAAATGCCTGTATGCGGGGATAAGGAAAGAATGGCCCTGCTTCAAGGGAAATGGATGAAGAAACCATTGTGCGGTAATCTAAAGTATTTCCTCGTGCTTCCTCACCTTCAGGAGGTACGTGGCTGTGATTGCGAGCCTGGCGGTGTTCTCGCAGTGGCAGGAGGCATGAGCCTTTCTATTTGTACATCCATTCCACAGCAGCCTTTGAGTTGCCTCTGCTCATGGGACGCTTTGGGTGATGTATGAAGTGTTTGTTAACTATATCGATGCTTGCATGTCTGATTCGTGATGAGCGGCATGCAGATACAGATCAGTGAGTATGTGGAATCTCAGCACGTTTTTTAAACGTAATCAAGATTTCCTAAAATATCGTAGCATTTTCAAGAAGATCTCAAAGCAACTTCTGGCAAGTAAGGCCTTTTTTTTTTTTTTTGTCACAGGGCTCCAAAAGCGCACAGAGTCCTAGGAACGGCTTTCAGGTGACATTCCTACTACTATTTTTCGTCAATATAGCATATGTAACACGTTTAGTACTCTGGCGCTTTCATGGCTAAGTATGGTAGATATCTGAACACGGTGCTTGGGCTTCCGCAAAGAAACACTGCTCTAAAGACGATGCTGCTGACATTTTTGTTCTTTCTTTGTCAGACGACTGATTTTTTTCACTTACGTAAAGTTGCCCTTCCAAGTGTCCAGACTATTGCTGTTCTTTCTTAGAAACTAAAGTACTGTATCTGGTGCCTGTTTGTAATACTAGGGATATACAGATTGGCGAGAGTTACCTTGGTATTTTGATGGTTGATTATTTAAGAACACAAAACTGTAGTACAGACTTCATAATTTTGATACTTACGTAGCAGAGAGAAAATCTCTGAGGACTTCCTCTTGCACTGCTGTGTTCTGTATCTGTAAGCCTTAGAGTAACTGGTGACAAAGTGGAAATGTGATGGGGGGGGGGGGGGGTGTTTAGTTGCCCTGAAAGTACCAAGAGAGAACAGTTTATGCATACAAATAAATTTCCGCATTCGCTAGACTATCAGAACATAATGGTTTGATGTTCAGGTTTTATAATCTGTTTTCACTGCTTTATGTTGGGTACAAGTGCTTCATTTTAAGTTCTGATCACCTTTATTTCTTCTTGTAGCAGTCGAACTGAGCCAGTGAGTGGAACATCAAAAGCAGTACGTAAAAACACAACCTCACACTTTTTTCTACACACTGCACTTCTTCTGCACGTAGCTGTTTTTTCCCCAGAGTCTGCTAAAACCGCTCCCTTGAATTCTTCCACCACATTAGGTAATGAAGGACAGGAGCTATTTCCAGGGAAGGGTTTTAATCTCTCTTCTGATCAATTCAGTGACCTCTTGAGGAGAGCTGTTCGGTTTACGTTGTGAAATTTTAGTCTACGTTTCTGAACAACGTAAGACATAGGAAGCAGCGATTCGCGTGTCTTTCCGATACTGTTTTACTAGTGTCAGCTTAACTGCTGCTGGTGGCTTAATATAATTCAGTATACTGGAAGAGAAACAAGATAAGCGTAACCCTTGTTACCTGTGGAAAAACTGCACTTCAGTATTAGTTCTCAATGAACGCCGCAGTCCATCACGAACCAGTGGCTGAGGACTTCATTCCTGCCAGCTGTTCCGGCAGGTAGCTGGGAGGGAGGAGTGTGGTTGCAGCGGAGAAAAAAACGGCAGGGTTGTGCTCTGAATCCCTGCTTTCGTCATCATTAAAAGTTGGTTTTGGTCTGATAGCAAGGAGAATGACGTTAAATTCTCACGCTTCCCAACCTAACTGGGATAGTACGGCCTGTGGTCTGACAAAATACAAGAAATGAGTTTTCTCAGGTTTTATAGGCTACTCCGTCATGGTAAACACCTTTATTGCAATAATTTGAGCAGTTTAATTTTTTCTAGACAAAGTTTTATGGCTGATGTTTTGGACTGGTGTTTTTACTGGGGTTTTGTGGGGTATGGTGAGTTTGGCATTATTAGACTTAGCGGCAGGAGGGGCAGAGTTCATGTTTCAGGGCCGATACGCCCGTGCTTTACTTTGACAGGCAGCTACTCTGTTCATAAAAGCATAACCGTGTGCATTTATAAACGATGAGACATTAACTGATTAATTTACAAACTGCACTGAAAATAAGTTTCCTGTAGTGATGCTTCCTTCTCGAATAAACCTAAAATTTGGTTAAAATCCTTTTTAGCTAAAAACTGACAGCTTCCTTACCCCTTTGACTTCTAAGCAGTTGTGAGCGTTTGACAAGGGTCCCTCTCTGAGCTATTCTGGAGCAGTAAGTTGATCTCAGGCGGGTTTGGTTATTTCAGTGTCTTCTCGTTAACCCCATGGGCACTCCTGAGCCGTCATAGGCTTGGGCTTTGTTTTGAACAAATACAAATTACACTGGGTTGGAAATGCCTCCTTCAGTGACGCTCGGAGGATAGAGTGCAGACTTTCAGGCTACAGTAGAGGTTAACGATTGCTATGTTTTGATTGTAGAGCTTGAATATGTGTTTAATTTTTTGTGAACAGATTGATGACTCTTCTGCACCCATTTCTCTGGCCCAGCTTATTAAGGTATATATACATATTCTTGTCAAATACTTAGGGAAAAAAAGCGTTTGCTTTGTATTTTTAAATCTTCTACGGTGATCTACAGCCGGATAACTGTTGTAATGCGAACAAAACTCTAATTTAGCTTTTAAGAGTTATGTATTTTAACTTTAAAATGTCTGTATAGTCTGATACTAGCCTGTAAAGAGGAGTTGCCAGTGTGGGAAGCTAGAAGGGGAGTACCTGATCAGCCCCAACGTAATGTTGCGGGATTACTCATCTTCAAGACACAAAGAAGCAGCATTCTGAAGCTGTTTACCGTTTTTCATACGTTTCCTTAATTTTGCGTTGGAAAGTAACACAATTTTCACAGCAGAATTTAATTGGCTGTAAGTTATGGACATTTCAGGGGGGGGGTTGCGACAGCCAAATTAGAGGCATGCTCCAGAGAGCATGGACAATTGCGTGGCTGTTTTTTAATTTCTAGTCACTATGGAGCCATCCTTTGAATGCTGCACAATGTCATAAATTGTGGTATATATACAGTGGACAACACAATCTAATGTGTCCGAACGCAGGCGATGGAAACTGTGCCAAGGTACCCAATTGTTTATACACATTTATACCAATGTGTATGTGTGGCATATTAGCAGATGTGACCTTCTGAAACTGTCGTGACGCCGTGTTTTGCTATGGAACCGCTTGCATTTTTTGCTCAACAACGTGTAACTTTGCCTGGGAAAGCACTAGCGATTGCACTTTGTGAAAAGGCGCGGTGCTAGCCAGTTAAATTACTAGTCTTCAAAGTTCCAAAGATTAGAGAAGGCAGGGCCTAACGCAGGGGAGCTAGTTCTTTCTCCTGAGAAGAAGGGCTGGAGTTCATTTCCAAGAACGAGAAGTCTCCTCCCACTGGGAACTTCTTCCCTCTCTCCCTGCAGCAATTCCACTGTGTACGTTTGGCAGAAAAAAAAGAACAATCACTTTGGAAGGTAGCCACCAAAAGGAATTGGTCTCCATTAGTGCTGTCCCTGAACGTCTCCTTGGTCCTGTAAACTCACGTGAAGTTGTACTCTAGAACGTGAAAAACCGGCCAAGTGGTGTACACATTTAAGCTTCTGAGAAACTTTAAGTATTTCAGAAAAATACAGGAACAGAACATAAAGCAGCTCAAAACTGTTACTTACTCCAACCTCTTCAGTGCAGACTGGCCTAGCACGGAGGCAACACGTTGTCAAAAGTTTTCCGTTTCATTATTACTACGCATTAAATGCCACGTTTGAATTTTGGTCTATTCCTAGTAATGTTTTGTGGGTTTGGGGTGTGTTTTGCAAACCGTTGGGGTTCAGCCAAATTAGTCAAGTATCTGTAAAGTCTTCTGTAAATGTTCATGGAAATGAGTTCATAGCTGTCGATCTGGATTGTGTTACTGTTGAGAAAAAACTGTGTCTGTGAAACAACCGTTTAATAAAATGTTGACACTAGTGGGTTGCTTTTGTGAATGACTGCATCTCGAAACAAAAACACGCGTGGTGGATCTGAATGCTAGGTGCTGGAAGGTCCGAAGAATGTACAGTCGCTCCCTTAGACCCTGCTGGTATCTGGACTAGTGTGTGACAACACACGTGAAGAAATACTCCTTAAAAGAAACCAGCTGGCTTCAGTAATTTGAAGATCTAGTTCTGCATAAGGTTTCTATTACAATTTGTGCGTTAAAAGGACACGGTCAAGTGGGAAAAAACTGCAGGTTTTGCTTACTGTAGTTAAATCCCTTAATATGAAGGCGTTAGCAGGGGAGGAACATGCCGCCTGGACTGCCCGCAGCACACGGTGGTCAAATTTCTACTGAAAAGAATCCTTTGTCTTGCTGGGGGATTCTAAAAAGCTTGATTCCTTTTAATGCTTCTGTGCCTGAAGCTGAATTTCAGCAAGCAGAAACAACTTCCCCGACTCTTCAGCTGTGTGTCCTTGTAATGCTGCAAAATGTAAATAATGGTACTTGCATACATCTTGCTCAGTTAAATGTGCAGCGGGTATCTTCTCCTTCAAATAGTCTGGAGCTGAAAAACCCGTTGAAAAACACCGGATAGTGTAATTTTTTCTACACGTAGCTTCCGTCCCCTTGGAGGAAACCTGGATTGGTTACACAAGTCTTGATGCAAGGTACAAACAGAGGCCGAGGCTGCGAGTGCCCGAGAATGCTCTTTTCGAGTAGGCTACAGGCACCTAAACACCACGTAATGGCGTAAGGACCCCCCAGAACATCTTCAGGACAGCTCTACTCTATATAAGCGGCTGTGTTCATGCAACCTCGGCCAGCGTTGTGCTGCTCTTTACAGGACGGGGCGAGTGGTGGTGTCTGGGGCTGTGTGGGCTTACCTGTGTTTCTGACGTGTGTGTCAAATACTTACCTGTCACACAGACTGCCAATCTGGCCGAAGCCAATGCTTCCGAAGAAGACAAAATAAAAGCCGTGATGATACAGTCTTGCCGTGAATACGATCCAGTCAGGTAAGTGGTGACGATGTCAAAGCTGGTCTTTGAAGATTATGGAAAACTTGTAGAGATGTCTGTTCTAACAAGAGAGACACACGCATACCTTTTCCTTTTATTCCCCAAACCCTTTTAGTTACCTGAAGAAACCCTTGGGTCCACCTCCACCATCATATACTTGCTTTCGTTGCGGAAAACCTGGCCACTATATAAAGAACTGCCCAACAAAGGGGGTAAGATTGTGGGGGGCTTCTGGTGTTACTTCGTTTTCAGTTTTTTTACCTGGGCAGTTACGTCACCAATACAGCAATACTCATATTAAGAGTTGTTTCTCTTGGGGTGCAATACGGCGCTTATGTGGCAATGTGGCAAAGCCCTTCAAAATCCAAGGGAAACCTGGAATTATGAAGGTGAAATTTTCTTTTTTCTAGGTCATAGACATGAAACATGTCCATAGATCTTCCTCTGGGAACTTTCAGGCCTGTTTTTATATATTTCAATACTACTGGAATTTTTTCTGGTTTTGCCTCTTTTTAATGACAGTCCACAGTTTTTCGTATTTCGTATAAAAACAAGATGTGTCTGTCGACCCCACCTATTGAATATTTGCGTGTTTTAATTACACGAGCCTCTGGTTGCGCGTTCATGCCATTTAACGTTAGTCACTGAATGTAGGCGCATGAGGGATGAATTCAAGCGTCACGCACAGATGGTGAATACACGTTTCCCCAGGGCGTGGTTCAGAGCACCGGCTGAGGCTCTCGCTCTGAACTGCGCTGTGCAGGAGGAGCGGGCTTGTGTCTCTTCTCTGCGCGGATGGCGAGCTGAGAGATATTTCACCCCTAAGGAACCTGAAGTTAAGCCAAAGAACGTCGACTGAGCTGGAAACACCGCTCAAGCCTTTGGAACATCCTGGCTATGTTCCTGTAGGAAAATAAGTATTTTAGTGGAGCAACCCTTACGCTAGGCCAAAGGAGAGGATTAAAGGCTTTTGCTGCCTAAAATAATCATTGAAATGTCATTTTAAGGGTGGGACTTCAGATGAGAGATGTCTGCATTTCTTTTCTTAACAGGACAAAAACTTTGAGTCTGTTCGCAGAATTAGGAAGAGCACAGGAATTCCAAGGAGTTTCATGGTGGAGGTGAACGATCCCAGTACAAAGGGTGCTATGCTGACAAGCTCTGGAAAATATGCGATACCGATTATTAATGCGTAAGTATGGAATTAAGTGGACTGACCAAAAAGTGAGCGAGGGAAACCAGGCGTGAATGTCCGGGTGGCAGTGCAACCAAGTTGGCCAGCGCCTGTAATGACAGGGGGAGGAAGCATTGTCGTTGTATCTTCCCCTTAAAATCTGTGATACTTTCTGATACTAAAATAGGGTGGTCCTACTGTTCATGCCCCTGGAAGTTGGTTAAGCTTGTGGCATGCTAAGAGCCTGTATTTCTGCAAAACTTTTCAGCAGTGTGTACAGTGGAGGCCTTCTCTTTGAAAGCTCGTTTTGCTTCCGTTTCATGTTTCAAAGGCTTCTTGCAAAATTTAACAAACAGCTGTTGGACTGAGATTGCCTCCCCCTCAGACTTTTATCAGATCCCATGTGTGAAACAGACTGAAGCTTTCCTGTTGCTATAAAGGAACAGGAAAAGACTACTGTGTGCCGACAAGGGCGGCGGTTTTAAAATGCCCTTGGTAGCACTTCTGTCTCTCTGTCGTGGATCTCCGTTGGTAGCAGCTGTAACACAGACTTCTTCCATTTAGAAACTGTAATTACTCGGAGACTAACTTGACCCTGAGCCTGCAATTTACATTTACCCTCGGGCAAAGGAGAGGTGGGACTCATTTCACCTCATTTCTAGCTGTCCGAGCTAATTTCTGAGTTGATCCATTGAATGGGACACTGAATGAATTGTTCCCCCTCCCTCTTCTAGCGCTGTGGCTATAGAAAAGTGCATTAAGCTCAATGCCTCCGTTTTGGAAGGCTAATGTGGAGTGAGAAGACTCCCATCATCTATTATCTTCCTTTGATAAAAGCCAAAGCTTGGAGAAGTTTTCCTTGACCCATCTTTAACTTTTTTCTTTTCCCTTCCCCGCCCCCCCTCCAGGGAAGCTTACGCTCGAGGAAAGAAGGAAAAGCCTCCCTTTTTACCAGAGGAGCCCTCCTCCTCCTCCTCCCCAGATGATCCTATTCCAGATGAGTTGTTATGTCTCATTTGTAAAGATCTAATGACTGAGGCAGCTGTTATTCCCTGCTGTGGAAACAGTTATTGTGACGAATGTAAGTGTTACTCCCACGTTTGTTGCTTCAAAACATCACATCCCCTCTTCTGGAAGCAGAAAGAGGAGATAACGGAATTGCTTTGTTACCACTTCTATTTTTTAATACTTCAGTGTACCCTGAATGGGAAAGGACTCTTCTCGTATATTAAAAAAAAAAAAAAAAAAACCCAAGCAGAAAGCTTTTTTCCCTTTTGACGTATCTAGTTAAATCCTCTTTACATGCGGAAGGACGAGCAGGAGAAGAGTGCGTAATTGTGCAGGTGATGACAGTATTAGGTACCGAATGCATTTAGTTTGCCCACAGCCCTTTCTCTCATACAAAATATGTAGCCAACTCTGGTGACTTACTGTGGTCTGCAACAAAGGGACAGTTAGGCATTTAATCCACGTTCTTCTCCGCGGGAGAGCTGGTTAAAACCTTCAGAACTCAAACCTACCATGGCTTTTTTGAGATTTTTATTCTTTAACCTTGAGGTTGGTGACTTCTCGCTGTAGTAGACAGTGGAAAAAAGACTAGTCGAAGCATCAAGACACAGCCTACTCTACCTCTTCAAATGTTACAGTACTGAAATATCAAAACTGTAGAGTTACTTGCTGCATACTAGGGATTTTTTACACCACTGAACCCTTATAGCTTCATGCTCTCCAGTCAAGACCATATTCGCCCATTAATCATGCATGTGTTTTTATAATGGATTGGAACCCCCAACATGTCCTTAGTTTGGCTGAAAACTCTTTTGATGATTCTAACTATACGCAGGTATTCGAACAGCATTACTGGAGTCTGAGGAACACACATGCCCAACGTGTCATCAGACAGAGGTTTCTCCCAACGCTTTAATTGCCAACAAGTTCCTACGCCAGGTAACATGATGACTTTTACGTAAACTGTTTGTAGGAAAAGTCTCTTTGTAAAAAGCTGAAAGGGAAGAAAATATGAACCAGGACAATACCTCCTTAAGCAAGGCTAAATCGAAGAAGGCTAAATGTACTCTTCGGATACATTCTCTGTCGTTACAGAAGCCTACAACTCTTTAGAGGCAATATCTGGCAAATTCAGGTCACACTTTTGCTTAACGTGATTGCCTCGCTTTCAAGTTCGGTGTTAAGTACACCGAACTTGAACACTCTGTACCTTAAGTACAGAGTGACCAGTCATTAATATCCGTGTGTGGTGTGATGTGTTCATACAGCTGTATGTTGATTGATTTTAGGATGGATAGCATTTACAGGAATACACAAGTAGTTTTACTCTGTGCAGGCTTTTGTTCGTATAGCTACTGAAGCTTCATATGACCTTTGCGTAACTGTTTTCCCGCCTCTAGGCTGTGAACAACTTCAGAAATGGAACTGGCTACACAAAAAGGCTCCGTGAGCAGGTTCAGCAGCAGCAGCAGCAGCAGCAGCAGCCGCCACCGCCACCACCTCCACCACCACTCGTGGCTGTTACCCCTCCTGCTGCTCTGGTGACGGCCCCTGAACTTTCTAAATCTTCCTCTCTGTCAAGGAGCAGTTTGGTGGAAGAGAAGGTCAGGTTTATTTCAACATATGCAGTGATTCTTGTATTTCAGTAGAGCTTGTTTCCCAACTGTTTGCATTTCTTCACAAGGGCTGGCAGGTTCCTGCACTGAGGCAACCAGCATTCCCAAGTCTTCTGGGCCCCCCAGGACAATCAACACCCACAACTGGTAAGTAACTAGAACTTTAGAATGTCTTTAAAAAAATGATCTTCAGATAAACCAAATGGGATTTTTTTCTTGTTCCTCTCCCCACTCCAAAAGGTCACCCAAGGAGAGCCAGAACGATTCGCTCAGCAGGTGGCAGACCCGGCTGGGAACTGTAAGTATTCTACAGAAATTCAATGTATTACTGCTTGTAACCTGTTAAATGAGGCCGTAACACGTAACCTGCACAACAGCCGGGTGATAATGAAATAAGTACGCACAGACAGTTGTGGAGAATACAAGTGGTAATTAATTTTTAAATGCCTTAATTTGAATTGGCTTTAACGAAGGGGATCCGTACTTGCAGCAAGATTATTTCAAATAAACCTCCAGCACATGATTGAAAAGAGGACTCTGAAAAATGAACGCTTTTTGAGGAAACCATAATTACAATATAAAATTAAAGATAATTAAAGGATCAGATGGAAAGCCACCCTTTTGATTACCGGCTGAATCGGGCTGAAGAAATTGATTTCCCAATAGAAATCAGCCTCCAACATTCTTTTTTCAACAACTGAGTTGACACTGACTGAGCAAATTGTTGGAAAAGTCAACGCTGTTATTTTATGACAATTTTGAACTTCTGCCGTTTCGTCATCTCAAACAGCCAAGCCGCTTTCTCTCCGTTGGAGAGAGAGGAGTCTGTTTCATCTATCATTGCAGCGTCAAGTTAGTCCTTCCTTTTGGTATATATTTGTTATAGACAGATTGTAAGGGAGCATTGTGTTTATAAAAGTCCCTGGCTCGTGTAAGCATTACCTAGCAACAAGTAAAACATCGGTAGGTTATCAACTTTGTTCCCATCCTAAATCCAAAACACAGCATTGTACCAGGTACCAGGAAGGAAATTAACTCTATCCCTGCCGAAACGAGGACACCTGGACAGCCTGTTCCAATGCTTGACAACCCTTTCGGTGAAGAAATTTTTCCTAATATCCAATGTAAACCTCCTCTGGCGCAACTTGAGGCCGTTTCCTCTCCTCCTAGCGCTTGTTACTGGGGAAAAGAGACCGACACCCACCTCGCTACGACCTCCTCTCAGGGAGTTGTAGAGGGCGATGAGGTCTCCCCTCAGCCTCCTTTTCTCCAGGCCAAACAACCCCAGTTCCCTCAGCCGCTCCTCAGAAGACTTGCTCTCTAGACCCTTCACCAGCTCCGTTGCTCTCCTTTGGACGCGCTCCAGCACCTCAATGTCTTTCTGGTAGTGAGGGGCCCAAACCTGAACACAGTAGTCGAGGTGCGGCCTCACCAGGGCCGAGTACAGGGCGGCGATCACTTCCCTACTCCTGCTGGCCACACTAGTTCTGATACAGGCCAGGATGCTCTTGGCCTCCCTTATCTAGGGAGGAGTTTCAGAGAGAACAACGGAGACTTAAAGAGGAGTAAGTATTTGGCTCAATGAAGTTGCGTTGTTTTTCATTTTTGTACTTCAGTAGCATATCGGACTGCAGTTACGCTAAAGTGCATCTGACATAAGCAAAAATGACACAGTGGTTTTTCCAATATACTTTTATGTTGCGGATGGCAAACATCCCAAACTAAAACAAGACAAATGTAATTCCAAAACTTTCCCTAAAACTTGTCGGAATTCTCAACTGGTTTTGTTTAAATAGGCAGTTCACCTTCTGCATTTGCACGCAGTATGCATTTTCTCATATTGGCCATGTTTTGTTTCTCGGTGTCTTTTTGTAATAAGGTTCTAACTATAATTGTAATAAAGGTCAAACTTATTTTAACAGGGAAAAGAAAAAGTCCAAACTTGATGAGTTTACAAATGGTTTTGCTGAGGAACTGACGGGCTATAAAAAGATTCAAAAGGAGCGTAGGCATTCGTTTTCCAGGTAACTGCTTTACGTGTCCGTAACGGAGAAGCAGATTGTCCGAAGAATCAGGAGGAGTTCCACTCCACCTCTCTATCGCTAGGTGGATTGGGTGATTCGAGGGATTAGCAGCGATGGGAGTTTCACATGTAGGTTACTCGCTCAAATATGGCAGAGATGGCAGTTGACTGAGGCTAGAAACGGAATAGGTGTAGTTGCTGGGTTTTCTGCGTCTCCCTATTCTGACTGTAACCCTTACCTCAAAGCACTTTGGAGGAGATATGTGAGAGAAACTGCCTTCTTTTCCTCTGTTGTTTCTCTGATGCGGATACACGGAGAGATTTCAACCTGGACTGCCAACTGGTGGCTTTCGCTAGGATGTTGTTGAGATTGTTGAATTTGTCTTAGGAATCAGACTTGTTTGTAAGGAAATCTTCAATTGGTGAAGGACTTTGAGAGGAGGAATGATGCTAATGAACATACGCGGAATAATGTGAAACGGTTCTTTCAAAATTCATCAAAGAAAAAGTGGTGAAGAAAAAACTCAGGGTACCTGAGTCCCCAAAAATCACTTGGTCAGGAGTCTGAATGGCTCTCTGTTAGTAATGCTGTCAGTATCTTTCCTGGAGTAATGGCATTGAGTCCTATTACTAGAGGCTGAGGTTAGAAGCTTTTAGACAGGACTTTTCTTGAAATGCGGTCACTGTCCTTGGTTAGAGCTGGAGGCATGTGCAAAATTTTGCTAGGACATCTGGCTAGAAGTGTTGACTAAATAGTCCTACTATACTCTCATTCTAGGTCAAGGTCACGTGGTTATCACCGTCCAAGGTCACGGTCACCCCCACACAGAGGATACCATTCACGGTCAAGGTCTCCAGTATTCAGAGGCCAGTCTCCCACTAAACGGACTACACCTCAAGGGGAAGGAGAAAGGGAGTATTTTAAGAGACACGCATAAACAGAAATCACATGCTCATAAATAAAGTTAACATTCTTTTAGCCTCGTGTGCTCCCCGGCATGTCTGTATGGCATTTCTAAGTAGCATCTTAGCATAAGCTAACATAGATGTCTCCAAAAAAAACCCAACCAAGCAAAAAAGGAAAAATCCTGGAGTGGGAGGGAAGCCTTAGTGTTAGTTAGAACTAATTAAAGTAAATGGAAGACAAAGCAAAACCATTCCCTTCTTGTGTGCTCTGACTGTACCTGATTTGGGTTGTGGGTAGCCATAGGGAGGGAGGAAGCCTTGCACCTCTCTTTACAAGTCCTCTCCCTCTCTCTCTCTCTCTCCCCCTATAAAAGCACTGTGCTTCTCAGGTGCTTCTCGTGTTGGAGACACAAGGAGCTTTATTCTTAAAGCTAACTCAGGTCTTGGTCTCAAGTGCGGGGGGGTTTGTTTTGTTTACTACACATATCAATAATTATAGCGACAGTTTACAGTTCTTAGTATTTCATATAGGCCCAAGATGTTTCTGTTGACCCCACTGTGGGAAAATAACGGAAGATTGGCGAAGAGGGTTGTAAACACGCTCAAGTGACTTGCAGCTGGGGTGTAGAAAAACACACATACCATACTAATTGTTGTTTAGCCTTGTGTGTTAGAACATCTGGGTTTAGATAACATAGGCCTGTGATAGACTTAGAGGCACCCTAGCGAACATGCTTGAGATTCCTGCCCTGCTACAGGAAAGATCAAAGCGCAGTGGTAAACTACGCCTGCGTGAATCCCTGGCAAACAGGCGAAAACAGCAGGTTCGGCCATCCTCTAGCATGGCCCGAGCTCCGCGGTGCCTGCGTCCCCACTTGTGTGCCTCTGCCTGGGTGCTGCTTCGGGGATCCCCCCGTTGGCGAGGTAACGAAAATCAATTTACTCTTTGCATTTCATCCATGGTTTTGTGGTTGTTCCTGCGTCCTGCCTGTGCCGGCTCACCCAGACAGTTTACCCTACTCTGCAGGCCTGCCGAGCACATGTAGTCTTATTTCCCCCCATCTACAACGCAAGAAGGAACCAAGCGTAGAGCGCAAGATGCCATGTAACAGAACACAAGTCTGACAGAGCAGATGAGAAACTGGCTGAGTTGTAACTCAAGTCTGAAACTGATGAAAAGAAAAACAACCCAACCCAATGAAGAGAGAAAGCCAGGATTTCAAAGACCTGACTCGCTGTCCTGATATTGCTCGTTTCTATCAGTTGTCAGTATTTGTGTAAAGCTTGCGGCTGGAGATTGGAATGTTCTTGCTCGCCCTGAGTTTAAGGCTGCAGTGTAATAGTTAGTAGGCAATTAAAGCAAAACCAGCCAAGGTGCTCTCAGGAACAGCAGTACTGTGCATTCCATAGCGTCTTTATCCCATGGTGAACAAGGATGGGGTAAGACAGAACTGCTGTGCTGGGAACTAACAGAGCGACAGCCGGCTGACAAGGCAGCAGGTGGTCGAGCCAGGCGTACGGAACGGCTGCCTGGATGGGAAGCTCTGCTGCATGAGCCCGTGCTGACCCGGCCCTCTTCCAGCCTGGAGGGATGCCAAAGGCACAGTGGCACAGAGCTGCTGGCTCCCTCTGGGCTGCAGGCCCCACACAACAGGGCTTTCGCAGCAGGAAAAAAAGAAAAGGTCATTCTGCTACTCTTCTGCACTCTCTGTTCTGTCTCAAACATACGTGCTACGGCTGTACAGGCTGACGTGTGTGTGGGAGAGCTGAGGGAGGATCAGTAGGAGGCAGTTAGCTCTGCCAGCCACAGGAGACGGGGCTCCTTCACCCATCATAGAATCATAGAATCATAGAATCATAGAATCATTGAGGTTGGAAAAGACCTCTAAGATCATCGAGTCCAACCGTCGACCCAACACCACCATGGCCACTAAACCATGTCCCTAAGCGCCTCATCTACACGTCTTTTAAATACCTCCAGGGATGGGGACTCCACCACTTCCCTGGGCAGCCTGTTCCAATGTTTAACCACTCTTTCAGTAAAGAAATTTTTCCTTACATCCAATCTAAACCTCCCCTGGCGCAACTTGAGGCCATTTCCTCTCGTCCTATCGCCTGTTACTTGGGAGAAGAGACCAACACCCACCTCGCTACAACCTCCTGTCAGGTAGTTGTAGAGAGCAATGAGGTCTCCCCTCAGCCTCCTTTTCTCCAGGCTAAACAGTCCCAGTTCCCTCAGCCGCTCCTCATCAGACTTCTTCTCCAGACACCTCACCAGCCTCGTTGCCCTTCTCTGGACACGCTCCAGCACCTCAACGTCCTTCTTGTAGTGAGGGGCCCAAAACTGAACACAGTATACGAGGTGCGGCCTCACCAGGGCCGAGTGCAGGGGCACGATCACTTCCCTACTCCTGCTGGCCACACTAGTTCTGATACAGGCCAGGATGCCATTGGCCTTCTTGGCCGCCTGGGCACACTGCCGGCTCATGTTCAGCCGGCTGTCGACCAACACCCCCAGGTCCCTTTCCGCGGGGCAGCTTTCCAGCCACTCTTCCCCAAGCCTGTAGCGCTGCATGGGGTTGTTGTGGCCGAAGTGCAGGACCCGGCACTTGGCCTTGTTGAACCTCATACAGTTGGCCTGGGCCCATCCATCCAGCCTGTCCAGGTCCCTCTGCAGAGCCATCCTACCCTCGAGCAGATCAACGCTCCCGCCCAGCTTGGTGTCGTCTGCAAACTTACTGAGGGTGCACTCAATCCCCTCATCCAGATCATCAATAAAGATATTAAACAAGACTGGCCCCAAAACTGAGCCCTGGGGAACACCGCTCGTGACCGGCCGCCAACTGGATTTGACTCCATTCACCACAACTCTCTGGGCCCGGCCGTCCAGCCAGTTTTTGACCCAGCGCAGAGTACACCTGTCTAAGCCGTGAGCCGCCAGCTTCTCTAGGAGAATGCTGTGGTAGACGGTGTCAAAGGCCTTACTGAAGTCCAGGTAGACCACATCCACAGCCTTTCCCTCATCCACTAGGCGGGTCACCTGGTCATAGAAGGAGATCAGGTTGGTCAAGCAGGACCTGCCTTTCATGAATCCGTGCTGGCTAGGCCGGATCCCCTGGTTGTCCCGTTCATGCCTTGTGAGCGCCCTCAAGATGAACCGCTCCATAATCTTCCCCGGCACCGAGGTCAGGCTGACAGGCCTGTAGTTCCCCAGATCCTCCTTCCGGCCCTTCTTGTAGATGGGCATCACATTGGCAAGCCTCCAGTTGCCCGGGACCTCCCCCGTTCACCAGGACTGCTGATAAATGATGGAGAGTGGCTTGACGAGCACCTCCGCCAGCTCCCTCAGCACTCTCGGGTGGATCCCATCCGGCCCCATAGACTTGTGAGTGTCCAGGTGGCATAGCAGGTCATTGACTGCTTCCTCTTGGATTACGGGGGGTTCATCCTGCTTGCCGTCCCCGTCTTCCAGCTCGGGGGGCCGAGTACCCTGAGGATAACTGGTCTGCCTGTTAAAGACTGAGGCAAAGAAGGCATTGAGTACCTCAGCCTTTTCCTCATCCTCAGTGACAATGTTCCCCCCTGCATCCAATAAAGGATGGAGATTCTCCTTGGCTCTCTTCTTGTCATTAATATATTTGTAAAAACTTTTTTTGTTGTCTTTAACGACAGCGGCCAGATTGCGTTCTAGCTGGGCTAGAACGCTAGCCTCAGCTAGCGTTGAGGCTGGTGTATACGCTCATCAGGGCCATGGCTCAGGCACCCTCGCCCATGCAGGACCTGACAGGAGGGCTGGCTGGGCTACCCCTGTTTCATGGGGACAGCAGGCAAGGACTCCGAGATTTCAAACCAAAGCCACTTGTCAACATTCAGTCCAGAGAAAATCCAAAGGCTTGCTGTTGGGCAGCAGACCTTGGGTGTGATTTCCTAGAGAAACCTGAAAACTACTGTTAAAGCTTATTTGCTGTTGTTATACAGCCATCTCTAAGCGTAAAGTCAGTCCTTTTCTCCCGCTCACCTTTCTCTGTTGGCTGTGTGCTACTTTGCTCTTCCTTCTCCCAGCACTGCAGCAGTTGCCACAGGACGTAACCACCTGCTAATCCCCGGCTCGTCCACTGTGCTCACTGAGGGCAGTAGGGATTTCCTCCTGGGAATACTCGGTGTGGCCAACAGCAACTGCCTGGGGAAGCAGCAGGCAAGAACATGAACCCACCATACATAACGAACCATAACTCCATTTCCTCTACATTTCTGGGCACCTGCTCCCTCTGCTCTCACAACGTTCCTTATTTTCAAGGGCCTGATCAAAGAGTGGACACTTCAACATTATCGTAAGAAAACCAGGACAAACAGATTCGTCTGTGCATTGCTGTATCTCTCAGGAGGATCTGCATTTATCATCTCAGGATGCTGTATTTTTAGGCCGTGATCTTTGCAACATTACATCACATTAGGAAAACACCCTGACAATCCTGGCTGTTTGGGTTAGCTAGCAGACCAGGCCTCCTGTAGGCCTAGGTTGATGACATTTGACACAAAATCAGTCTGGCACCATTTACTCCAAAATAAAACATATTAAGGCATACAGCCCTAGTTGGGGCGGGGGGCGGGGGGGAACCACCCCAAAACCAACAAACAAAACCATTTCTCCAGTTGTATCACCTAGCATCCTGGGGAAGTTTTAGCGTGCAGCACCCCAACCTCTTTTCCAAAGTTTAAATGTAATTTGGTAGGCACTGACCCGTAGACTGGAAAAGTGAAGTACTTGTCTGAGAGCTGGGAATGCCTGGGAAGTTTAGGATCCTGCACATGCTCATTCTGAAAAAGCAGGGAATGGTTTTCAATAAGAGTGTTTACGAAACCTACCCCTAGTGCTTATTATTACCTGTTGTTTGGAAACATCCAGAGGCCCCCACCACTAGTAGGCGGCACCATCTGTGCTGGCCACCTCTTCTAATTACCTTACAGACAGAGACAACCCCAAGGAAGAGCAAAGCAGCAGAAACAACTGCACACAACACGGTAACGCAGAGCACAGCAGAGCAAAGTTAAGGTCTCCTACATCCCAACACAGTCACACCCATAAGACTGTACTGACCCTTCACGGTTCACGCTCATCACATTGCAAGAATAAGATGTTACCTTTGTTTAATTCTGGTGGTGTAAAAAACCATGGTAATTCCAAAAACCCAGAACCATTCCAAACCAAGATCTATCATTTTGCACAATATGCCATTTTCATTTCCTGCAATACTTGCAGGCACCTACTTTGCAGACCCGTAGGCTTAACACCTTTGCAGGTCAGTATTCTCTAAACATCTTTGGACTCGCCACAGTTCGCAGGCAAGCCAACAGCATGACGAGGCTGAACGGCCTGTCAGTACACCACACATTAAACTGAGGATTCAGCTTCATGAATGTTAAATAATGTTAAGCATCCTAACAAAATAAAACAAACTACAATCGACCCATTGCCATGGAATATTTACTCGTTAGCAATCTTTCTTTCCCAAAAGAAGAATGGGTTGTGGAAAAGTTTTTCAGCTACCTCCTGAGAGCTGAACCTCACCCTCCAGGGAGCTGGAAGGACTGACACAAGCTGACAGCTTGCCCAGCTGACTTGAGTGAATTCAACATGTGTTGAAATTAGGAGCAGATATCACTAGCTCCCTCTGGATTTAGTTCGGGGCTGCGGCTAGCTGTTCGCTACAGAAACAGCAGTGTCACTATCGGACATTCCTGCCCTGGGGCTGCTTGTCGCAACCCCACAGCTCAGCTGGTGGAAAAGTTCGTGTGACTGTTCACCACCTGCTTCAGTGCATTCGGCTGACTTCGTTTAAAGAGCCCGGATTGTCAGCCAGAGGCAAACGGTCCATGGCCTCCTCCCCGGGGCTGTGTCAAAACTACTTCTGTCAGGCTTGTAACCTGCCTGCAGTTCTGTCTCTGACCTTCCCTTGAGACATGGCCAAATACGTTCCAAAGCTTTTTAAACGATGCAAACAAGGCTAAAAAGTAAGGAGGAAGCTCCCGCGTATGAACTTAGCCAAAAGCAGAATGCAGTTCTGGGCTACCTGACTTGAGGTAGCATTCTAGCGTGCCATTCCCAAACAACGCAGGGCCTGCAACATTTTTAGACATACAGACACCTGGAGAGGTAAATACTGTAGCGAGAAATCCAAGGAGCTGCTATTACAACTTCACCTGCCAGATCACGGTAGATGAGGAGATCTTGTTCCCAAAGGATGTTGCTTCCTTAACCACCATATCATCATACTGTAAAGCAATTCATTCATGCTCGTTGAAGAAGTTCTGTCAAATATATAGCATAAAACAATGAAAGGCATTTGAAGTCAGAACTCACTTGGTATTAGCACAGCCGTCCTGGTTTCGGGGGGATCGAGTTAATTTTCTTCCTCGTAGCTGGTCTAGTGCTGTGTTTTGGATTTAGGATGAGAATAATGTTGATAACTGACGTTTTAGTTGTTGCTACGTAGTGCTTACACTAGTCAAGGACTTTTCAGCTTCTCACACCCTGCCAGTGACAAGCTGGGGGGGTGCACAGCCAGGACAGCTGACCCAAAATGGCCAAAGGGCTATTCCATACCATATGACGTCATGCTCAGTATATAAACTGGGGGAAGTTAGCTGGGCATCCGTCAGCAGGTGGTGAGCAACTGCATTGTGCATCACTTCTTTTGTATATTCTTTTATTATTATTATTATTATGATTCTTTTTCCTTCCTTTTCTGTCCTATTAAACTGCCTTTATCTCAGCCCACGAATTTTAATTCCCCCCCCCGCCCCGATTCTCTCCCCCATCCCGCTGCGGGGGTGGACAGTGAGCGAAAGGCTGTGCGGTGTTTAGCTGCCTGCGGGGTTAAACCACAACAATTGTATTGTCTGGTATGTATTGTATTGTATTTTGTGTTGTATTGTATTTTGTGTTGTATGTGTTGTTTTGTATTGTATGGTTTGGTATTTATTGTATTGTCTCTTGTGTTTTGTGTTCTATTGCGTCTTGCACCATATTTTATTATGCACTGTGTGTATTGTCTGTATCGTCTGTAGTGCATTGTATTTTGTATTGTATGGTGTGTATTATATTTCCTATTGCATTGTTTTTATTGAATTCTTTCTATTGTGTTTTAGGTATTGTATGTATTGTGTTGCATAGCATTGTATGTATTGTAATGCATGTTGTGTTGTATGTCTGGTGCTGTATAGTATTGTCTGTATTGTATGTGTTTTGCATTGTAATGTATTTTGTATTGCATTTTATGTATTGTATTGCGTGGTATGTATTGTATTCTGTATTGTATGTATTGTATTGTAATTTCTCTTCCATTGTCTTATATGTATCGTATGTGTTTTGTTCTATTGTATGGTATGGTATTTATTGTATTGTATGCATTCTATTGTATTTTCTTTTGTACGGTATTTTTTTTTTTACTGTATTGTATGTGGTGTATTGTACGTAGTGTATTGTACGGTATGTATTCTATGGTATGTATTGTATTGTAGGTATTGTGGGTATGGTAGCTATGGTAGGGTATGGTACTGTGTTGTACTGTTTTATATTGTATATATTGCTTTGTAGGTACTGCCTTGTATGTATTTAATTGTACCGTAGTTTTTCTTGTACTATAGTTTCTTTTCCATTGTGCACTGTATTTTGTATTGTATTGTATTGTATTGTGTATGGTATGGTACTTATTTTATTGTATGTATCGTACTCTATGTATACTGTCATATTCTATTGTATGGTATCCTACTGAATCATATTGTATTGTATCATATTATATTTATTTTGTATGGTAGGTATTGTATTGTATTTTCTATTGTGTATTGCAGGTCTTGTATTTTGCATTGTGTATTTTATTTTGTATTGTATTGTGTACTGCATGTATTGTATGGCATGGTATTTATCGTACTGTGTGTATTGTATTGTAAGGTATGGTATTTATCGTGTATGTATCGTATGTATCGTGTTGTATGCATCATATGGCATTTTGGAATTTGAATAGTATTTTGTGTTGTATTGTATTTTGTTTTGCATGTACTGTACTGTATTTTCTATTGTATTGTATGCGGTGTATTTTGTATTGCATTGGTTGTGTAGCATTGTATGTACTGTATTTTTTATTCTACCTTATTGTATTTTATGTATTTCATTTTTTGCATGGCATTTATGGTATTGTATGTCTTGTGTTGTCTTGTATTAGATGTATAGTGTTGTCTTGTATGTATTCTAATGTATTCTGTATTGTAAAGTATTTTGTATTTTAATGTATTTTGTATTTTGGTTTTCGTATTGTACTTTCTACTGTATTGTCTATATTCTACTTTATGTGTTTTATGTATTGTATGGTGTTTCCTGTATGGTATGTATTGTGTTGTATGGTATTGTATGATTTGTAATGTATTTGGTATCGTAATGTATTTTGTATTGTATGTATTGTATCTTACGGTTTGTATGCATTGTACGTGTTGTAAAGTATTGTGTATTGTAATGTGTTTTGTATTAGAATGTATTTTGTGCTTTATTGTATGGCATGGTATTTACTGCATTGTGTGTATTGTGTCATATGTATTGAATTGTACAGGATGGTATTTATTACATTTTATCTATTGTATCCTATGTATCGTATGTACGGTATTTTATGAATGATATGTAGGGTAAGGTATGTTTTGTATGGTATTGTATGGATGGTATTGTATGTACTCTACTGTGTCGTATTGTGTCGTATGTATGGTATGTATAGTATGTATAGATTTGTTTTAACGTCGGTAGTGCATGGTATGGTATTTATTTTACGTATTGTATTGTGTTGTGTGTTGTAATGTATTTCGCTGTATTCTACGTGTTGTATAAGATGTGTTGTATTTTGTATTGTGTTGTATGGTATGTGTTCTATGGTATGTGTTGTACTATATTCTGTTTGTCTTCTCTTTTGTACCGTATTGTACGTATTGTATGGTGTGTATTGTATTGTAGCTATGGTAGGGTATGGTATCGCATGGTACGGTACGGTACAGTATGGCATTGTATGGTATTGTACTTTGTATTGTACGTGTTGTATTATAGTTTGCATTGTATTGTACGTATTGCGGCGTATTTTCTATTGCGCTGTATGGTACGGTTTTTATCGTATTGCATGCATTGTATGTATTGTATTGTACGTAGTGTATTGTACGGTATGGTATTTATCGTACTGTATGTATTGTATGTTTTTATCGTACTGTATTGTCTTATCGTATTATATTGTATGTTTTACTGTATTGTTTATATTGTACTGTATTTTGTATTGCATTTTGGATTTTGTATTGCATTTAGTATTGTATTTTATGTATCCTATTTTCTATTGCATTGTTTGCATTGCATTGTATGTACTGTAGTTTCTACTGTATTTGTGTTGTGTTTCATGTATGGTCTTTTATGTATTTATTTTAGGTATTGTATAGTATTTATTGTATTGTATGTATTCTAATGGAGTGTGTATTGTATTGTATGTATTGTGTTTATAGTATTGTATGTGTTGTATTATATTGTACACTTTGTAATGTATTTTGTATTGTAATGTATTTTGTATTGTATTTTATGTATTGTTTGGATGGTATGGTTTGTGTTGTATGGTTTCATGTATACATACATATGTATGGTGAGCTATGTATTATATTTTATGTATTGTATTTTGTCCTGCATTTTATTGTATGTATTGTGTTTTATGTATGGCATGTATTGTATGGTATGTATTGTATGGTATGTATTGTATTTTATGTATGGTATGTATTGCATTGTAGTTACGGTAGGTATGGAAGGCATGATAGGGGATGGTATTAAATGGTATTGTACTGTATGGTATTGTACTGTACGGTAGTGTACTGTACGGTAGTGTAATGTATGCTATTTTATTGCATGCTATTGTATTGCACGGTATGTATTGTATGGTATGGTATTTATTTTATTGTATCTATTGTATTTTTTCCGTATGGTATTTTATGTACTGAATGTATTATACATATTGTATTGTACTGTATCGTATCTATTGTTCTGTATGTATTGTATGGTGTGGCATGTATCGTATATATTCTATTGCATGTATTGTATGGTGTGGAATGTATTTTATGCATTGTATTCTATGTATCGTATTTTGTATTTTGTATTTTATTGTATGTATTTTACTGGCTTTTTATTGTACTCTCTTTTGTACTGTATTGTATGCCGTGTATGCTACTGTATGGGATTTATTGTATTCTATGCATTGTATTGCAGTTTATGTATTGTCTTGGTATGATTATATAGTGTGTACTGCATTCTACGTATTGTATTGCATGCACTGCATTCTATGTATTGTATTTTGTATTGTATGCATGTAGTGTATTGCATGTAGCGTGTGGTATGTTATGGTATTTATTGTCCTGTGTTTTGTAGAGTATATATTCATTGTACGTACTGTATGGTACGGCATGTATTGCGTTTTATGTATTGTATGGTAGGGTATTTATTTACGACCTCTCCGGGAAGCCTGTTCCAGCGTTTGACCGCCCTCTCGGTAAAGAAATGTTTCCTGACGTCAAAAGGCCAGTTCTTCACCCAGCGCAGCGTGCACCCGCTCACCCCACAGCTGGACAGCTTGTCCAGAAGGATGCTGTGAGGGACAGTATCAAAAGCCTTACTACAATCCAGAAAAGCCCCATCCACCGCCTCCCCTTCACCCACGAGGCGCGTGACCTTGTCGTAGAAGGAGGTCAGGTTAGTGAGACAGGGCTTTCCCTTTGTGATCCCACGCCGACTGTGCCTGATGATGGCATCGCCCTGGAAATGCCTTTCAGTAGCACCCAGTAGGATCTTCGCCATCCTTTTTCCAGGTGCTGAGGTTAGACTACCAGGTCTGGAGTTTCCTGGGTCTTCCCAGGAACACAGCGTGGGAATGGTTGAGAGCTGGGTCAGGGGAGGTTCGGACTTGACATTCGGAAGCATTTCTTTACCGAGAGGGTGGTCACACACTCCAACAGGCTTCCTGGAGAGGTGGTCGATGCCCCATGCCTGTCAGTACCTTAAAAAGCGGCGTGGGAATGGTTCATACAGGTGTTGCATGTATTGTATTGTACTGCATTGCATTGTATGGTATGGCTCTGTACGTATTGCATGGTATGGTATTTATTTGTGCCCTCCTGGGCACACTGCCGGCTTGGGGTTGCATGGGGTTGCATGGGGTTGTTGTGACCCAAGGGCAGGACCCGGCGCTGAGCCTTGTTGAACCTCATGCAATTGCCAGGAGAAAGTCATCCAGGAAAGGATGAGGAGAAGCAAAAGGAAATGGATGAGGAGAAGTTGTAGGAAAAGGTGAAGGAGGAGGAGGAGGAGGAGGAGAATGAGGAACACGAGAAGAAAGATGAGGATAAGGAGGAGGAAAAAATAGGACAAGGATGAAGAGGAACAGGACAAGGAGGAGAATGAGGAAGAGGAGGAAGAAAAGGAGGTGGAGGAGGAACAGGAGGAGAAGAAATAGGAAAAGGAACAGGAGTAAGAAGAGGAAGAGGAAGAGGAGAAGGAGAAGGAAAAAAAGGAGGAGGGGGGACAGGAGGATGAGGGGGAAGAGAAAGAAGAAGAGGAGGAATAAGAGGAAGAAAATTGAGGAGGAGAAGGAGAAGGAAGAACGGGAGGAAGAACAGGATGATGACGAGGAGAACGAAAAGAGGAATATGAGGTAAGAGAAGATGAAGAGGAGGAGGAGGAACAACAACAGGGTGAAGAACAGGAGGAGGAGGAGAAGGAAGAGGAGGAAGTAGAAGAAAAGGAGAAGGTGGAAAAAGAACAGAAGGAACAGGAGGATGAGGATAAAGAACAGGAGGGTAAACAGAATAACAGGAAGAGGAGGCAGAAAAACAGAAGGAAGTAGGAGCAGAATGAGTTGGAGGAGGAGGAGAAGGAGGGGTATAAGGAGAAGGACTATGAAGAACAAGAAGAACAGGAGGAGGATCGACATGCAGAGGATGAACATGCAGAGGCGTATGAGGAGGAGGAGGAGAAAGAGAAGGAGAACGAGGAAGAGGTGGAGGAAGAACTGGATGAAGACAAAAAGGAGGAGAAAGGAAAAGAACAGGAGGAGGAGGAAGACGCGTAGGAAGAAGCGTAGGAAGAACATGAGAAAGAACAAGAAGAAGAGGAAGAACAAGAGCAGGAAGAGGAGGACTATGAGGAGGAACATGAAAAGGAAAGGAAGGAAGGACAAGAGGAGGGGGAAGAAGAACAGGAGGTAGAGGAGGAAGAAATGAAGGAAGAGAGTGAACAGGAGGAGGAGAAACAGGAGGAGGAGAAACAGGAGGAGGAGAAACAGGAGGAGGAGAAACAGGAGGAGGAAGAAGAGCAGGAGGAAGAAGGCGGCGAAGAGAATCAGGGGAAGAAGGGGGAATAGGAGGAGGAGAAAGAACAGGAAGAGAAGGAAGAGCAGGAAAACCAGGAAGAACCAGGGGAGGGAGAGGAGGAAGAACACGAGGAAGAGAGGAAAAAAGAGGAGGTGGAGGGAGAGGAGGAAGAACAGGCTAAGGAGGAGGAGGAGAATAAAAGAAAACATGAGGAGGATGAAAAGAAGGAGGAGAAAGAAAGGAGCAGGAGGACGAGGAGAAATAATGACAACAGGAGGAGGAAGAGGAAGAACAGGAGGCGGAAGAACAGGAGGCGGAGGAAGAACAGCAGGAGGAGGAAGAACAGCAGGCGGAGGAAGAACAGCAGGAGGAGGAAGAGGAAGAACAGGAAGAAGAGGAATGGGAGGAGGAAGAACAAGACGAAGAAGAACAGAAGAAGGAGGAGGAGGAAGAACAGGAGGAAGAGGAGGAAGATGATGACGAAGAACCGGAGGAGCAGGAAAACCGGAGGAAAAGGAGGAGGAAGAAGAGAGAAGAGGAAGCGGAGGAGGAGGAAACACCTCCAAATTCACTCTAGAGTGTCAGCCCATCAAAATTCTTGGATGGAGCACCTGCTACATCCGTTTGTCCATGGGGAGTCACTAAATCCAAGCCTATTGGTGAAGCCATTACTCACAGGAGTCGTTCCACATCATGGCCATCACTCATCTCGGGAACAGACGGGAAAGCTCTGGATGACAAAGGGTCTCAGGACGCGCTCCAGAAACAGAAGACCAGTGCAAGAAGACCCCCATCACCTCATCGCATAGAAATAACTCGCTCAATGAAAAGATTATTGAAAACGAAACACACACAACAGCACCCGCCATCAAAACTCCTTCAGTGGTAGTTTTAACTGCTGCAGAGCTGCAGGCTGACGATTTTACCATCACTGTCACAGCACCCCAAAACAAAGAATAACTGGCAAACAGCAACTCCACCCAGAGCCCATAGCTATCGAGCTTTTAAAGGTAGAACAGCTGAGCCTACAGCTGTGGAGGTATAGACCAGCCGCGACTTATGTCCTGTGTCTACCTACTCGATGATCTGTCCAGAAAGTCAAGTCAAATCATAATTACCTTTGAAAGGGGATGGAACTGGGCGGGGAAGGGAAGGGAAGGGAAGGGAAGGGAAGGGAAGGGAAGGGAAGGGAAGGGAAGGGAAGGGAAGGGAAGGGAAGGGAAGGGAAGGGAAGGGAAGGGAAGGGAAGGGAAGGGAAGGGAAGGGAAGGGAAGGGAAGGGAAGGGAAGGGGGGAGAAAGAGAGAGAGAAAGAGGGAAAGAGGGAAAGAGGGAAAGAGGGAAAGAGGGAAAGAGGGAAAGAGGGAAAGAGGGAAAGAGGGAAAGAGGGAAAGAGGGAAAGAGGGAAAGAGAGAAATTGCTGGAAAAAAGGGAAATTCAGAAGGAAAGGAGTCGAGTTATCCCAAAGGCCAGCTCAGCCCAACTCACTTTTGCTGGGGAAAAGCTGTGCAGCTTGGAGGAAAAAACCCTGGCTGGTGCTGGGATTCACACAAATGTCTGAGTTCAGATCTGCAACTGCAGAAAAACCTTGACACGGCTCCTTTTCACTTTCCTCATACCTGCGTGCATGCTGTGACTTCCTCGTTTCCCTGAAGTCCTCCCAGACTAACAGGGAAGTGGCTTCTGTCCAGCCCATGGGCCATGAAGAGAAACAGTCTTGACCACTAAGGGGGTAGCAAACAACGGCAGCTGCAGAAGCAAAGGGGCAGCCGCACCTCGGCTTCGGAGATGCCCAAAGCTGCCCTGAGCCCCAGGGGCCCCTGGCGCCCCGGCATTTGCTTGGCCCTGAAGCTCTGTGGGGCCTGCCAGCACTGGGGAGCCCCAGGGACAGACATGAAGGACAGTGGTCAGCCCCCGGGGGGAGACTGACGGGGGCTCCATCCATCCTTCTGGCCACAGCAGGATGCCCTGGGCCACGCCAGCACAGGGCGGCTCTCCTCCTCATCGCCCGGGGGAAGGTGAGGCCTGAGGGAAGCCCTGGGTGCTGGGCTCAGCACGGGCGGTGGGACTGGGGGCAGAGCCCTGTCTCCTGCCAGGTGCCAGCCTGGCTGATGCGACAGGCTCCCAGCACGCAGCTCCTCCTGCCCAGGGCTGTGGCTGGCAGCACAGGCAGACCCGCATTTTCAGAAAGACTTGCCAATCCACAGCAATCCAGGGAAGCTCCCCTCCCGGCAGCTCCCCTCCTGTCCTCTCCCCTCCCCTTACCTCTCCTCTCCTCCCCTCCTGTCCTCTCCTCTCCCCTCCCCTTACCTCCCCTCCCCTCCCCTCCCCTCCCTCCCTGAGCAGGCCCAGACCCCATGAGAGTACTTAGGGACGGCTGAGCTGTGCACACACCTTGCGCTGATGAGAGAACAGCTCCCGCTGCAATGGCCCTTCCTGAAGGCCGTCTCTCCGCAGGCCCAGTGTCCCGGCTGGCTGAGGAGAGAGCTGCGGCGCGGCGGGGCAGCAGGCGCAGGGCAGCTCTGGCAGGAGAGGCCCGGGCTGCCTGTGCCCGCCCAGCAACGGCCGCCCCATTGGCCACGGCTGAGCCAATCAGCAGAGCTGGAGGCAGCCTGTCAGTCACAGCCGGCCTGGGGCGGGGCCGGAGGGGGCAGAGGCCGAGGGGCCTGAGGAGAAATGGGTGAGAGATGGGCTGGGGGCAGCCGGGGTGAGGGGGGCACCAGGGCCAGGGCCAGGGCCAGGGCCAGGGCCAGGGCCAGGGTAGGGCAGGGCCGAGCCGAGCCGAGGGGTGCTGCAGGAGCAGGTATCTGCCAGTGCGGATGGGCCTGGGGGCAGGGACCTGGAGACCTCATCACCCACGGGCCCTGCCATGGCCCAGGTCAGCAGCCCTGGGCCCGAGTGCTCAGCCCCAGGGCCAAGCCCACAGCCGGGGTCAGAGCGGTTCCTGCTGGTGCCCCGAGGGTCGCCAGCCCCAGGCCTGGCAGCTGGAGGTCGGTGTTTCATGCCCACAGGCCAGGGGAAGGTAGAGTGGCCTCCTGTCTGACAGGCGGCTCCGAGCTTTGGAGCAGGCATGCTCTGGTGGGGACAGAGCAGGTGCCTTTGCTGTCCCCAGGCCTTCCTGTGGGTCTCGTGCTCATGGACAACCCCATCTCTGTTGACAGCCTTTCCTAAATGGGGATTTCCAGACATGGAAGTTGTTTCTGCCTCCTGGTGGGAGCACGCTCCGGGGCTTTGTTGTCAGAGAAGCAAGTGGGGAGTGCCCCTGGTTGGATGCAGCTCCCTTGGCAGATGCTTGTGCCCCCCTCTCAGCCCCAAGGTCTGATACGAGCCTTTCCGCCCACCCAAGCTGTGCTGCCGGCTTTTGGGAAATGGGGGTACAGAGGGCGGATGGTTTTACCACAGCCGGAAAGTTCCAGTCAGCCTGTGAGGGAGTTTTTTTCTTCCTGGTTCTTGAAGTAACTTTTTTTAAAAAAAAAAAAAGTATTTTTGCCAAGGAGACTTCACCAAGGGAAGTAAAGCATTTCGGCCTGATTGCTCCTTGTGTGGATTGTATCTGTCCTCAGCCAGGCACACAGCAGCTTTCAGGCGAGGAGTGGGACTATTCCAAGGTGAAGTGAGCAGTTGGGATCCCAAGCCTGTTTTGTTGAAGGCAATCAGGTGAAAATGTGCAGTTAGAGCTGTCTGCGTTGCTTACCCTTTTGATTGCAGTCCTCTCCTCCAGTTCTCTGTAACGCTCACTTCTACTAGTCGGCTCCGTCTAGGTTTAAATCTCTGTAAACTGATGGTACGCTTTGCAACTGTTTCTACTTGATTCTTCACAGGTTTGAAAATTCCCTCTTCAGGTCTCTCTACTTCCTTCTCCCCCATGTCCCGCAGAACCGTATTTGACGGCAGGGGCTGCAGAGCCTGTGTTTCCTCCCCGTGGTGAGGAAAATAGGGACATGAAAAAGAAAGCGATGGCGATTCTGAAAAGACCCCTTTCTTTGTGCTCATTTTCCCATTTCGTTGCCTGTTGTGGGTTCTGAAGTGATGGGAGTTCCTCTGAGTCTTGGCAATCCCTGTTTGCATCCCTGTGCTCAGGAGGGGCATCAGCAACTCTGCGTGGGCATTGCTTATGTCAGACAAGCAACCGTAGCCCTTTCTGAAAAATAGCTCCTGGGCGAGTTAGTTCCTAGGCCATAAGAGAAGGGTTTCTGTTTGCACCTGCAGGAACTCGGGAGCAAACCCTGCCGACGGAAACCCTCAGGAGAAAGGGAAGACTGGAGAGAGAAGAACAGATCAGTCGAGTTACGCTGCTTTACCCCAGACGGTGTCAGCCCTCCTGGCACGGTGACTCTGGGTAAGGGTGCTCCCAGGGTGTTTTCTAACCTTTCCCAGTGCTCACCACCGGAGAGCTGTTGGCCCTGGGGGAAGGGCGGCGCCCCCCTCCTTTTTGCACCCCAGGATCTTGTCAGGCTGCATAACCTCCTGCGCAAACAGAAGTGGCCGATAGTCGACTTCTTCAAGGAGGCTGGTGTGGGCACGAGGAAGATCCCAGGAGCAGACTTCATTCAAGTCATCAAAGGGGTACGTAGGGAGCAGAACGGGAGTGAACTGCTGCCCCTGCCGTATGTCCTTGCGTGCAGACCCCGGGTGGTTTCAGTGGAGGAAATGGTGGCGGTTCAGCAAGGGGCACTTTCTCTTGTCTTACCCTCGGAGGACGACTCCCACAGTCTGGAAAGCTGGAGGGGAAAGGGAGGGCAAGGATGTGGGGAGTGGGATGTCATCTAGAGCGGGTTGCGGGAGTGAGGGTACCTGTTGATTCACGATCTCCAAAGAGAGTCGCTGCTCAGTACTGTGGCTGCCCAGACCCTGCTGCAGATGCTGAATTGGCATCACGTTTCCCAGTGTCGATACCCGACCTTTCCCCCACCAGTCTCGTATATATATTCCCACTGCGCTGCCTGTCAGCACATATCTGTGCAGCACTGCTCCCCCTGAGCCTCACTTCCCACAGGGTACAGCGGTACGGAGCTGTGAGGAGCACGCTCAGGTCTAGGAGGGTTTGGCAGTGCAGGTGTTAACTGATGCTCTAGTCCCAGCCAAAACAAGCCGTCTCAAAACGCAGGGGGCTGGGAAGTTTGGCATGTTAACAGGCGAGAGGTCTGCAGAAGGCAGCGAAATCCCAGTAAAGCCCAGTAAAGTTGTTAATGCTTAAAGCTCACCAGGTTTTCTGGGTGCTGTGCTTCCCTGCAGAACAACAGCAAATCTCATCCCGCCTACCTGTGGGGCAAGCCTTGATGTTTTTGTGATCACACTGCCATTTTCTGTATTGGTTGCCAGAGCAACGTTCCCATGAGAGACAAGGGTCAGGGGGACGTGGTCATCTTGTTGATTTCCTTGAAACGGGGGCATTTGAGAAGCAGTGGAGATCTGAGCGAAGGTCAAACCCGGTGTCTGGAGATGAGGAAAGGCCCCTGCAGAGAGACCAGAGCAGGTGAGAGGAGCACAGTGTGTTGGGAGAGCATCTCTGCGTCCTCATTGACGGGAGATGCCAGAGTGGATCCAGAATATGGTTCCCTGAGACCATATAGCGGCCTATAGCAGAGTGGCCAGGAGGAGACGGCTGGGGAAGAGCTTGAGAAGCCAGGGGATGTGCGATACTGCAGTCAGCCCAATGGCAGGAGAGAGGTTATTCCGGCCTTGGGGTTGGGCTCAAAATCTGAAGCCAGAGGTGTAACGTCCTGTACGGGATTGTGGTAGTTAGCATTGATCATCCAGCTGATCCAAACCAGACCCTTTCTCCAGCTGTTGGCGGCAGCTGGAAAGCAGAGGTTCAGAAGACCTTGCTTTCTAAAACCTGACGCAGACCAGCAGGCTTGTCGTGGTACCTGTGTTGTCTCTCACTGGAGTTGTCACATCTTTGGGAGCAGAGGCATTTGGCTGCCAGTTTGTAGTACTGAGTGTTTTGCAGATTAAACGTAGTTTGTGAGCATGGAAGGGAAGCGGGCATGGAGAAGCAAGCGCTTCAGGCAACTGCAAAGTAGGGATGGGGGCAGTCTGTAATACTTCTGTCAGGATCCCAAGCTGAAGGATGTGTCCGTTCAGAGAGCCGAGGCTGTTGGGAGCTCCAGTCTCCAGAATGCCAGACCTCGTGTGTTAAACAGTGATCATCCCTGACGTTTCTTTCTGCTACTCTCTAACACAGTTTCTCTGTTTTTTTCCTTTGGTTGGTGTTTACTCTCTGGTAGGGGTACAAGCTCAGTTCCATCAAACCACTTGCAAACCTGCCACTTGCCCACCTCCTGCTGGGGGCCAAGCCAAAGGGATGAAGCCTCATGCTCGTACCAATCCCGAAGCAAAGTTAAAGCACTGAGAAGTTGCCCCAGTCAGCCCTGAGCCCGAGTGCAGTTCTCCAAGCTGCTGGAAAAGAATTCATCGGCAGGAGGCGATGGAAGAAGGTACCGTGTGTGTGGCACCTGGGATCAAGTGATCCGCTCAGTTTTGTGCCTGGATCAGTGCTGTGCTTGCACATGGAGTGAGCCCCAGTTCAGAGCAGAAATTCTTGTTAGTCATGGTGGGTGCCAGCGGGCTGTTCCTGCTCTCTCCTCCCCGGTGCATTCATTTAATCTGTTGTGTATACGCAGGGCCTGGAGAATGCTCCTGTGTGGGCACCGTGTATGTGAATGGCAGGTTTTCTGCTTATTTGTGACTGATCTTTCTTGCTTCTTTTAAACAGGGAAATCTTGCTGTGCACTCCCCAGGAACTAAAGAAACGCAAAGAACTGATGAAGAAAGAGGTGCCAATCAAGGAGGGAGTGTAGGTTAGTTCTGGTTTTAAATTGTCTTGCCTGTGTTCTAGCCAAAAGCCTTGTCTTAACCAATTGAAACGAGCTGAACTACTGGGTATTTTTCATCCCTGCACAATTCTGTATTGCTACGGACTTTACCAGCCAGAGTCATGGACTCTGGGCCTGTACTGTAGTGAGGTCAAAGCAGGTATTAAAAAAAAAAAGTGTGCTTTTCCAAAATGCTTGCAAGATTAAAAAAAACCAAAAAAACCCAGCTGGCTGTGGGCAGGTGGGAATACACAGAACTGGGCAGTGTCACTCTAGCATGAGGAACAGTGATGTAGGTACAGCCGTAGCGTGACAGTTCTCATGGCCTGAGCAGCACAGCGAGGATTTCCAGGCAGCAAGGCCGGCTGCCAGGGGTGTGTGAACACCTCCTCCCGAGCATGGCGATGGCTTTGGGAGAAGCCAGTGCTGTTCCTGTTGGTGTGTATCAGGGGACAGTGGGTGGAAGCTGCTCTCAGGGCGTGTCATTAGGAGCTGTCGTCGTGGTACTCAGTGGGAAGTAACACGAGGGAGGAGGCTAAGTCATGAAAGGCCATATTAATTGTATGTGTGAAGTGACGGAAACAACTTCAGGGTGTTAAGGAGACGGTGAGTTGCAATTAAGGCAGTGAGTGAGATGATCCTTGTAGGAGCTTTCTGAGTGGGTCAGAATGGGGCAAGACTGCACGGAAGGACAGAACAGGCTGTGGCAGTAGTTGAGCCGATCAGAACTCAAGTAGGAGATGATTTGGTCCATGTCTGGTGAAGTCAGCGTCTTATACATGTTGCGCAGACTGCGTAAGGCCTGACTGCTGGCGAGGGAAGGAGTGTGAAAGGAGTGTTGGAGTGGGGGCCTGGCTGATGGGACCCATAGGGCACGTTATGAAAATTCCCTTCCCTAACTATTAGATCAACTGGTCTTTAGATTCTTATTAAAGCGTATTTACTTTGTTTATATACATATATGGTGAGTTCCCATGATACCCGGTGATGTGATGAGACGGTGGAATTTTACTGGAGACTTTGGTGTTGTTCATGCTGAAGTAAAAGAAACGAAAGGACAGCCCGGCCCTGGAAAGAAGGAGCTGTCCATGAAGGATAAAGGCTACCCCGGGTCAACCAAGATAACGCCAGCGTCCTAGCTCCTCTGAGACGTCTTTGAAACCCTCCCAGCGTCGTCTGGCATCATAGATCAATAACTCCAGCCAGACTGACTCCCGGGACATCTGGATCAATAGACGAGCAGCAAGGATGCTGCAAAACTAGAGTTGCTTTGCAAAGTTTGACGTTGATTAGTAATGGGTGGCGTAGTTGCTAGTGATTAGTCAAGTGGTCTTGTCCCTGAACGATTGAAGGGTATAAGAAGGCTGTGTAAAGGCACATTCGGGGTGCCCCAATTGGGCTGGAATATGGCACGTGCACAAGAAGATATTTGCCCCTGTAATTCCATACTTGGCATCCTAGTCTCTCGCGTCGGTCGTTGCGCGCCGGTTGTGAATTGTTTGTGACACCGGCTCAGGGTTCAGCCGTGGGCAGGGGCTTTTGCTGGATGAGATCCAGGCAGCGCTGGACAAAGCCGTAGGGGGAGAAGTGAGCTGGGCAGCCGGTGCAGCGCCAGGTCCAGGATCTCGGCGTGCGAGTCCCGGCCAGCGATGCCTGCTTGCCGGCCAGGTGCAAACTGAGTTTTCTGTGCTCAGCCAGTCCCTGCCTGGCCGCCCGGGGTGTCTGCGGCTCCTTTCCAGGGCCGGATCCGTCTCTCCAGCAGTGATGCTGGTGCTGGGGCAGTGGTGGTAATGCCGGTTCCAGCCTGCGGTGAGGATGCCGGTGGTGGGGCTGTGAGCAGCAGGATGGGGTAGAGATGGCGGTAGCGGGGGTGTTGGTACCAGGCTGGGGTGGGGATGCTGGTCCGGGGCAGCAGCGGGCAGGAGCGGATGGGGTACAGGGGCTCCCCCTGGACCGCAGCCCATGGCCCCAGCCCCTTCGGCCGGTGGAGCACCAGTGTCCCCGTCACCACCTGCTGTCCTCAGCCATAAGCAGGGGGACAGGGAGCAGGCACGCAGGGGAGCTGCACCACGGGTGGGATCTGTACTTTGCGCGGGACCTGCACCCCGTGGGGGAGCTGCACCCCGTGGGGAAGCGGCACCCTGCGGGGGATCTGCACCACCTGCCCCTGGGTCCCCCAGGGGTCCTGGCACCCCCTGCCAGATGGTGGCCTGTGCCAGCTGGTAGGTGATGGTGTGGACCTGGGCACGCTCAGAGGACACCGGCGGCCCCGGGACAGGGGGCAGCACGCAGGCAGTGGTCAGTGGCGTCATGGCAAGGGTGGCGAAGCTCACGGTGGGCACCTCCAATGCCATCGGCAGCCAGAGAGGGAACCTCTCTGTTGGGGGAAGGGAAGAGGGATGATGGGGTGAGATGTTGGTGGGCAGAGGTGGCGGGAGTGTTAGGCGGAGGGCAGGAGCACCACGAGGAGCAGGAGCCTGCTGCTGTACCTGCCATGGTGTTTGGTCAGTGTGGGGTTTGTTGGGGGCAAACAGCCTCCGTCCCCGTGGCGATCATTCCGCCAGCACCTGCTTCAGCCAGCCTTGCGAGGGTTTGATTTTTCATACCACAACAACTTCCCATCACAATGATTTCCCATCCTGCTGATGATTTCCTGTCCTCAATGTTGATTTCCCATTCCCATGATGGTTTCCCCTCGCAATGATGATTTCTCAGCCCCATCATGATTTCCTATCCCAACAGTCTCCCATCCCCATGATTTCCCATCCCAAGCATGATTTCTGGGGGGAGGTGAATTTCCTGTCCAAGAGGAAGGGATGGGGCCGGCACCGG
The DNA here is from genome assembly GCF_965638725.1 of Aptenodytes patagonicus. Lineage (NCBI taxonomy): Eukaryota > Metazoa > Chordata > Aves > Sphenisciformes > Spheniscidae > Aptenodytes > Aptenodytes patagonicus. Next base: position 186,376 of record NW_027471998.1, on the reverse strand, counting down.
TGACCCTGCAATGCCAACATGTGTGTGCCGCTCCATCCTGGGCGGGTGGTGGGGATGGGCGGGGGGTATGCTTTTGGGTTGTTTTTGTCCTCCCCCTCTCTGCCCCAGGGGGCCAGCTGCTGCTCCCAACTGTGGTGGAACTAGTGCTGGTACCGGTACCGTGCGGCCATGATGGGGAGCTGTCAGGAAAATTTGGCAATTGGCCCGTGCCAACCGAGGAGAGAGGCTGGGACGCAAAGTATAGCATTACAAGAGGAATTCTTGCATTCATGCGCCTGAGCTGTCCCATTCAAACTGGGGCACCCCGAGTGCGGTCTTACACATGGTTCTTATATCTTTCAAGCATTCAGGTCCAACGCGATTTGCCCAATCACTACCTAACGCACACACACGCTGCTGTTCTGCAAAGCAACTCTAATTCTGTGGTGTCGTCACCCATCTGATTCTTTCTTGATCCAGCCGTCCCCGGGGTCGGTCTTGCTGCAGTTCCTTATCTCCGATGCCAGATAAGGGGAGGGTTTCACAGGGGAGTTGGAAGGGCTGGGATGCTGGCGTGGTCTGGGTAGTCCAGGGGTATCCTTTCTTCTTCAGGGTGGTCTCCTTCTCCTCCTTGCAATGAGCTTGGGGTCCTTTAGTCATGCTGACTGAACCATGGCTATGCAGTATACAATGTAAACTATATATCTCTCTCTTAAGAAAGTTCATACAATTGCATACTCTCAAGACGAATTGGTGCAATAGTTAGGGAATGAGATTTTCCTAACAGTCCCTCCTTTTCTTTTGACCATCAGGCTCACACTATACTACTGTTCCTAACTGAAGTCGTAAGTCGAGTGCACAAGGTAATACAACACTGTAAACACACACATCTAATTACAAAGCAAACCAAGACAGTGAATACAACCACCCAAATCCTTTTAGTTCACAGTGCTCTACCTAAGGGTGGGAGGTTAGCCACCCGAATAGATTTCGGGGAGATGCCTGCCTTACTTCAGGTAATATTTGTAAATGAGTCTTTATCTTGTTTCTATCAGTTTCATTTTTCTGGTCTTGATTTACATAAAAATCCCAGCAGCTGTTATTCCGTAATGCACATACTCTGTCCTGTGCTGCTCAACGGCGGTCTAGGGCTAATCGATTCTGTATTGCCATTTGTGATGATAATTTGATTTCTTCCTGTAGGGCTGGAATACTATCTGCGATTTCATTGATGGCTTTTTCTAATTCTCTTGACACATTTGCAATAGCTCCTTCTCGTTTTGCAAGCCCTAACCGTGGGATAAAAGCTGTTGCAGACAGGTGGAACTTAGTGCCGCATTCTATCAGAGGGTTGTAACACTTTGTCCCGTCAAGATGGGTAGCTAGGAGCTACGGAGGCAGAAGAGGTTCTAAGTGGTTCTAACCTGTGCGGAAGGTATGAATGCACTTAGAATACACTTTTCAGCTCAGGTTGAGGGTAAATCCTCGAATGCCCTTTCTTCACCTATCCAATATTGCCCTGGTAGTTGTGCAAATAGGGTAGTATAATCTTCCAATCAGTCTGAATCATGTTGATTATTTCCTGTCAGAGGGTTAGCATGTGCCGGATTTGGTTGTTTAGGTAAACCAGTAAGGGTCGCACCCAGAGTAGTTGACTCAGAGCAATCGGGATCCTATAGGCCCGTAGTGGCAACCAAACTTGTAACATTTAGCTTGATTATGGATTCATAGAATCATAGAATCATAGAATCATTGAGGTTGGAAAAGACCTCTAAGATCATCGAGTCCAACCGTCGACCCAACACCACCACGTCCACTAAACCATGTCCCTAAGCGCCTCATCTACTCGTCTTTTAAATACCTCCAGGGATGGGGACTCCACCACTTCCCTGGGCAGCCTCTTCCAATGTTTAACCACTCTTTTAGTAAAGAAATTTTTCCTTACATCCAGTCTAAACCTCCCCTGGCGCAACTTGAGGCCATTTCCTCTCGTCCTATCGCCAGTTACTTGGGAGAAGAGACCAACACCCACCTCGCTACAACCTCCTTTCAGGTAGTTGTAGAGAGCGATGAGGTCTCCCCTCAGCCTCCTTTTCTGCAGGCTAAACAGCCCCAGTTCCCTCAGCCGCTCCTCATAAGACTTGTTCTCCAGACCCCTCAGAATACCACGTTAATCTATCTGCGAATATCCCCATTGTCTCGGAGTCTGCAGGGCCTGATAAACTCCGTCCAGGAAGAAATCGACAGCGTGATGGCTTATTACCGCAGGTTTTATGTGGTATACAGTAAGGTTTTGGAAGAATCTGTGGAGGAATACCGATTGCCTTTAGGCCTAGGAACAGATCTATGGAACGTTCCAGGCATAAGACTCCCCTTTTCATCTGTATGGTCGTAAGATCTGAATTGTCCATGTCCGTCCATTTTATTAATGTTAAGGCTCTATTGGCATTTCCAGTTCCCAGCCCCTACAGAGTGAGTAAGCTTGTCTATAGGTTTGCTCTCCAAGCACACCCAGGGGTCTCCTCTCAGACTAGCGTCAAACCCTTCTTGGCGGAAGGGCGGCAAGCTTCCTTTCTTCATTGAAAACTCGTAACGTCGATGCCTGTCCTTGTACCACTGAGATTTCAATGGGACAGGTACCCAGGAGAGTTGATTTCTGGCAGAGGATGGGCTTTTAGTGCATATCCAACGGTCGGGCTTCTTTGCCTCTGCTGCTGTAGTTTGGACTGTTGCCATGGCCGAATTATGGAATGAATACGTATAATCCATATTCCACCACAGGTTTATAAGCAAGGCTACTATATTAAAACCTCGGCTTCCAAATCAGTAGTAACAGGAAAAACCCACAGACAGAAATAGCAAAAATCCCTTGGATAGAGAGGAGAGCACTGAAATCAGAAAGGTTTCCTGACTCCGGAAACCCAAAAGGCATTTAAAGATCTAAACCAAGCAGTGCTGGAAGCTTGAAGAGGGCAGGGCCGCCACGCCGACATGACGTGGGCCTTTTGTCATAATGAGCTGGGTCACAAGAGGTGCAGGGGGGTGGGTGCGGTGTGCTGTTGTGCGTGCGGAACGCTGAGGCAGGGGCGCCCGAGTCGCCATAGCGAGTGGTCGGGCCTGGGAGCGCTGCGTGTGAGAGAGGGAGCGGAGGCCGAGCCGGGGCTGCGGGGGCCTCTCCCCATTGTCCGTCCGCCTACCCGTGCTGCGAGGAGGAGCTCGATCGCTGAGGGCCACGGGCCAGAGTCGTTGTCGGGGTGGGGGCCGGGGCCTCGCAGTGTCGCTGCGATGGAGTCCTGAGGCCTTCACCAGCCGAGTCTGCCTGAGGCCGCGGGGCCTGGCCATGCCAGAGCGCTGCGGCCTCTGAGCGTCGCCGGCCCGCTCGAGCTCAGCCCGCTCTGCTTGCCCCGGCCCCCTCGGTGGCCCTTCCCCACATCGCCGTGGGCCCTAACCCAAGGCGGAGGCCGCGACGCCATCTGCCGCGTTAGACGCTGTTGCAAAGCAGGCACCGCCTGGCCCTCACCATGTCGTGTGTCCACTACAAGTTCTTCTCCAAGCTGAACTATGATAGGGTCACCTTCCACGGCCTCCACATCTCCCTGTGCGACCTCAAGCGCCAGATCATGGGCCGCGAGAAGCTGAAGGCGGCCAACTGTGACCTGCAGGTCACCAACGCCCAGACCAAAGAAGGTGCGTGGAGGTGGCGGGCACGGGGTCTCGGGGATCGCCTGGCTGGTGGCGTCGCAGACGGCCCCATGGCGGCTGTGTCCTGCGGGAGCTGCGCTCTGCTCTTTGTGGGTCATCCCCACGTAGCGTGAGTTGGCCTGGGGCCCATCCCGCCGGCGTGCGGGGGGACCAGGAGGGCAAGCGGCACCCAGGATTATGCAGGGTGGGAAGCGATAGTGCGATTCGGCCACGATCGGTAGCTGTGACTTGTGTTGGCCTCACAGAGCTATTCTTTTGTAGTTGCTCTTCTGACAACTGCCTTCAGATCTGTGTTTTAGACGCGGAGGCAGGCGTAGAAGAATACGTGGTTGATGTGCGACATACAGCGCTTACAAAAGTTTTGGTTTCCTGGAATTCTTCCAGGTAAAATGATAAGGAAATGTGGGAGGATATCTTATACTAAGAAACTTGCCAGATTTCTTTGAAATCTGGTGGAGAAAGGTGAAAGTGATAGAAATAGAGCAGGTGGCTAAGCTGAAGAAAAACAGTGGGTTTGGCGACTTAATTTTGTCTTCAGCTTGTTTTACTCCAGTGCATTGGAAAACTGGTTTTGTGGCTGGTGCAGAACCTGCTCACTAGCAACAGTTTGGATCCAGAGTGTATGTGTGAGTTATAATCTCTGCAGACCCATGAGTGTTCTCTGAATCTAAAGTATACTTTGGAATTTCTTGTTAATATAACTTCTTTTCCACACCACAGACATTGTCATTCAGATGCTCTTCAGCATCATTTCCTCTTTCATTTCTAACTGTGGTTTTTTTTCCTGGTACTACGTGTTAACCGCATCAGGGCAGTACTGAAGTTTTATGGCAGAGCATTTATGGTGAATATACCTAAGAAATGTTCTTAGCGAAGTCATAACTTCTTTTAAATCTCATAAATGGTGCTTGATTCTCAGAGATGATAATGGTTTTGTATGACTTAGTATGCTATTTCAGTTTGGTAGTCTGCCATCTTGATAAGTTTGAATGTGATTAAAGACTTTGGGATGTGACTTTTCAGAAATAAAAAGACCTGTAAAGTGTTTTCATTCCTTAAACATTAAATTTCTTTCTTTTTTTTCCCCCCTGTGGTTCTGTGCCACTCTTACAACAGTCTTTTCTTTAAAGTGTGTACTAGTGTTGTTTTTCCTCTTCCTGTTTGATGTCTTAAAACTTAAAGAGAATAGTATGTATGCTGCGGCAACTGTAACTTCAGCCCTAGCCTTTGAAGTGGTTGGACCTCAAGCTCGCTGTGAATCTACAGATATTCAAACTATTTTCAGGAGAATGTCTGTGAAGAGACTGACCAGCACAATGTTAGGGGTCTTAGGGATGCCACTGGATTGCATGACATGCGTAGGTAGAGAGATACATTTCAGAAGTCTTGATTTTTTCTGGTAGTATTGAACAAAATTGCCAAGGGCTTTTGAGGAATGTTGAATTTGCTTTAAGGGCTTTGCTGCAGAAGGGTCTCTGAATTTTGTCTTCAGTCGCTAATGTACTTTCAGCTTCACAAATGCTCGCAGGCTGGATGGCCAGCTGGCTGACGTCACCACTGTACTAGCTGGGCCTGTGTAAAACAGAGCCTTAAAAGCAGAATGTTGGATGGGAATAAGCTGTGATGGAGCCCAACTATTATCACCAGGAGAGAAAATGTTTTGAAAGAGGCCAAACACGTGGATTCTGTGATAGCAGGTGAGGAACAGAAAGCCAAGTTTTACCAGAAAAATTTCTGCTCATCCGTATGTTACCCCATAAGGTGTTACTCTAATATACAGAATACCGGTTTTAGAAAGTGTGTTGCTTTGTTTTCGTACGTAATCAGAATCCCGTGACGAAAAAGCGTCTGCTTCACTAGGTTCTGTTAAATGTGGCGCTGCTTAAAGGTGAAGTTAAAGAAGGAGTGTCTTTCATACTTGAAAGAGCATCACTCCTGTTTAACCGTGACCAGATCCTCCTCTAGGTAGGCTGTGTTGCACTTTGACCTTTGTAAAGTGAGTATAAAATGTTAAACTGGGTAGATGAGTGACACAGATGCTTATGGAAGCTTTCGTAAGGGTGTTCTTCCATGTGAAAATGCAGAAATCCCCCAGTGGTCTTCAGAGCAAAGCTAGAGAATACGTTTCAGTGTTATATATATGTATGCCAAACTGTTGGTTTATAGGCATACCTGTGAACTTCAGTTTGTATTAATCAGATGTAGATGCTTACACTGACCTTCAGAAGGTAAAGGACAAAACGAGACCCGGATGTTCTGCCTAAACGGGATGTGTGGAATTCTTGCATGTGGACATGAAGTATTGGGTTTTTATAAGTTTGTCTGTGCAGGAGTCCTGACCAAATGTTGAAATGACCTCGGAAAGAACAAAGTGACCCTTGAGTGAAGATGGCCTACTTGTTCAGATTTGTCCGAGTACTCTAACCTTGTACGGTTCGGTAACTGTTACTTTTCATCATAGAAATCTAGTAATAGAAGCAATGCTCATACAAATAGCAGTGGAAAAAGATGATATGATGGCCTCTTTTTGAGATGCTGGGAAGGCAAAATGGGTGGTTGGGACCTGTTTTAAAAGGCGGGGCGCGTGTGTGTCCTCTTCCATGCTTACTATAGAGGCGTGTTCTGTAAAGGCAGAATTCCCTTCAAAAAGCCTGTACTCAAGAATGATGCATTTAAACTTGCCTGCTTTTACTTGGATCCGAATTTCTTGACCTGTCTTTTAGAATCGATGTTCTCACAATATTGTGGAAGAACTGCAAACTCCAGAACTCGCGTTTCTTGAGGACTCCTTCCTGCCCCGTAACACGCTGACTCAAAACACTTGGAGAATGTGCTGTTCTGCTTATCAGGCAAAACACAATACAATACAGAACCAAACATGGGACTCTCAACTGGTCTTAGATGAATAGTTTTAAGGTAGACTATTGCTCTTGCAAGACTGTCTCTCGAACTCAGAACTTGCTTGAGTTCAAGCGCTGCAGCATGCGCTTGTCCGTTTTAGTAATGCCACGATGTGACGTCTTCAAAACAAACTCATGCTAACTCTGAAGGAACTCATTTGGCCTCACAGCTGATGTCTCTGTCTGTCTGTCTGTCTGTCTCCTGGAATGTCTTCTACCCTGTGCAAACCTAGCGTTTTAGAGCAGACATTGAAGCAACTTTTAAACCTTGCCCTTCACTGTGCCACGTTGTGTTGCGGTGCTAGTATGGGGGATTCCTTTGGTTACGCCTCAGAGTGCAATTAATTCTTGGGCTGCCGTGCGGCATTATGCTGTAGAGCTTTCAGAAAGGCTACGGAGTTGCCTGTTTCCCTGGTTGAGTTGAGGGTACGTCATGTACCCCTTCAAAACCCACGATGTTACAGTGGAGCTCACGCACTGCCTGTCTGGGAGTCAGCTGCTCTGACTCTGTCACCAGCAGGTTTGGGACCTCGTGGGGGTGGGCTGTCGGCTAGGTTAATGTCCCTTGGGCAGGTGCTTAGGCCAGGCCTAGTTTGGTTCCTTACCACGTTGTCTCCAGCATTGCTTTCGCTTTCCCTGTCACGCGCTGAAACGGCAAGCAGTGCCAGTAAGACATGAAGGCCTCGGGCGGTCTGTATAATCAGGTTAATGACTGAAAGTATGTTAGGTTTTATTGACTCCTCCTTTCAAAGCAGTACAGGTGCTCTTTTGGAGCAGAGTTCTGTATGGTAATAATGGAAATGAAAGGTCCATGACCTGTTTGGCCTGCTGAACTAGCTGACTGAAGAAATGATGATGTGCCAGTTGTAGATGAGATCATTGACACCTATTGTGGTGGAAGCTGAAAATCCAGAAAGAGTAGTCCAGTCTATGACTCAGGATGTTTCGAGGCAGTGCTTTCAGTGCCCGCTACGTAGATGATTTGTTTGTCGCAAAGCGTGCAAGTGGTGTTGATTAGAACAGAGTTGAAAAATGTCATAATGAGAAAGCGTATTTTTAAGCGCTAGGGAGAAAATGCGTTCTTGGGAGGTAGCGTGTTTTCTGGTGGAGAGAGTCTGGCATGTTAGTAGTCATCTTCCTCTCTTGCTGTGCAAATCCTTCCCCCAGTAGCACAATAGCTGGTCAGCAAGGCATCTAAGCCTACTAAAGGCTTTTCTTTGTCATTTCGCACATAGGCTTGCCTTCTGATGGCTTCTGTTCTGATGAGCTTCTGCACTTTACGTGGGTGAAAATACTTCTCTAGGCAGTGCTCAGAGGGATGCTTTTGCACTGCTGCCTGAGTCAAAAGGGTGGATTAAAGCCGGCCCTAAAATAAAGCAGGAACTTTTTTCAGGAGCTTGTTTATAGCATACCTATGACACAAATTCTTAAAAGTAGCAGATGTTCAGAATTGTCGATGAATTTAAAAATGGGATTTTGAAGTTGTGCATTCAATGCGAAGCAGCATAAACTTCAGAGCATAACCTGAGCTGTTTGTGCTTTTTTGCAGGAAGAAGGTTGTGGACACTAACGCAATTGTTGATTTAAGATTTCTAAGCCAGCACGAGGCAGCAGTCAAAGCAGCTATTGTTTAACTTGTCTGCCTCCATTCGTTCCTTGAAAGACTTCTTTCCCTTGACTCTTCCAAGCAGGCTCTTTTCTTGCAGAATGGAGAGCAAGTTTTAGGCTGTTATGTCTCTTCTGCTCTTGACTTTCCTCTAACATCCAAATCTTCCTTTGCTTTTGCAGGCTTTCTGCGTTAAGTGAATCCTTATTGTTAATCACAGGTCAGACTGACAAAAGCCCAGTAGCCACTTGCTGGCCATCACAGACAGCAAAACAGGTTTTGAGCTATAAGGGAGTAGGAATCAACAGTGTTGTTACCTGCAGCTTTGCTGAACATTTCCACTGGAGCTCTGCTTGGACAAGTGTGAAAAGCAGCCTTGTTGAGCGTGATGTCCCTGCTGACTTTGGAGGTGTGGAGTCATGCGGGGAGGCAGAGTGAGACTGCTTTGCAGGTCCGGGTAGTTGCCAAGTCTCTGCTAGGGGATGTTGCTGCCCGCGGGGAACGAGTTCCTGCTGGGAGATGCCAGTTTAGCCTGAGAGTTTTTAGACTGAGCTGGCATCTGTTAAATTCAACTTGAGCAAACAAGAATGTCCAGGGAGTTCAGGAATAGCGCTCCAGCTTTAGTCCTTTCCTCTTACAAAAAAAAAAAAAAAAAAAAAAGTTAACTTTTTAGTCTACATTGTTTGACTTCACCTTTAACACATTTCATCACCAAAATGAATTCAAGTAATTGAGGCGAAGGAAAAATGAATGCATTAAAGCCAAGTGGTATCAGGTCCCTTCACAGAACTAACTCAGCAATGTACTCTGCTGTCCGTAAACACTCTTCCACACATCCTCTGACGTGGTGACCGAGCTAGTGGGATACTTACCAAATACAAGTATGTGCCGTGGTGAGTGTCCTGTACAAAAAATGCGTTGACTTCACCAAGCTATTGTCACTCTTCAGTTGATCCGTTTAAATGTGTACTGATTGACTTTTAAGGTGAGTTCCTTTTTATATCAGTCTGTTATCAGGTGGCTGGAGCTCTCTTCACCGTGCACTTAGCAAGCGGATTGAAAAGAAGCATCTCTCTCTCTCTCTCTCTCTCTCTCCCCCCCCATGCAAGGATAGTGTGTTCAGAAGGCAGATGTCAATGCTTCTCTTCTAATGGCCGATGAATTGTCACAAACTCCTAAAAGAGGACTTGTTCCTCTTCTTGCATCATACGCCTGTTGTGCATGTTCAAACTGACCTCTGCAGGCTTGCGTAAGTTGTGAATAAAGGCATCGGTTGCTGTCCTCGTCTACACGGCCTCTTTCTAGGAGAGGTGCTGCCGCTTGTCATCTTCTGCAGAACTGCCACAATCCTCAACTCGGCAGAGGCGCAGCAAACTCCTGCCTTTTTGTGGAGCCACTGTTGCTTATCCTGTACCTCTGAAACCTCAGCCCAGGGGTTTGTGGCCTGGCCCAGAACGAATACTCTGTATGACTCCGTTCGGCAGGTAGAAACAGCTGCTTTGGGCTTCTAGAACTGCAGCTGGCGTGATCTCCCCGTTGTTTGTCTGGGCCTCAGTACTCTTTGAGCTCCTTCTCCACCAGAAAGTCCCAGCGCAGGCCTCTCTGGACAGGTGGCTGTGTAAGGGTTGGATTTTCCTTTTGAGAAGAGCTCTAGGGGTTGGTTTCGGGATCTATGACTTCTGTAAAAGCTTGTGTTTCTGTCATTAGTAGCCCTTTCTCCTCCAATTTGAAACTGCTCTGAAGTCCAGAGGAAGCTTGCTGCTTGGTTCCCTCGGGGGGAAGATCAGGACTTGGTTTCAGCTCCGTACTGTCTCAGTTTTCTGAAGAAGCATTCTGTCATTTGGAAATAGAAGTAAAATTTTCATTTCGTTGTTGAAATAGTGTCTTCTGGTAGGTGCGTTTTGGTCTAAGAGAGGTTCCTGCCCGCAGGAATAATCTACTGAAAAATGGAGGAGCATCAGTTGTGAAATATTCCTTTTTTGTGTGTGATCACTGAGCAAAACCACCCTGATAGAGCTTGACCAGATGTGCAGCACCTTTGGTTTTCAGACCACCGTTCTGATGCGGTCTGCAAAGGTAAGGCCTTTTAGTATTTAAACCTGTAGGCAGATGACGAGTAGGGAGTGGCTGCTGATAGTGCTTTAAAATACTTAGTCACATCCCGCTTGTGTAAGTACACTAGAAAAACCTTTCTCATGGAGAGATCTTTGCGTTTTAAGCTTACTCAGTCCAAGGGTCTCAGGCAGTTGGTTTTCTTGTTTGGGCCTCATGTAAAAGGCCAGAAGGCTTTCCTCCTCTTCGGAAGACGGACATGGTGTAAGCCAAGGCAAAGCATGGACAGCTTCAGGCACACCCTGTTTTCGAAAGGCTTTTCAAGGCTGCCTTCCTAAGGCATTTCGTTTGAGCCTCTCTGCTCTGCAAAAAGTGAGTCAAAAGAATTCACGTCCCTTTGGTTAATTCGAACTCGATGATTAGCTTAAGAGGGGAGACACCACTTTCGTTGGAGCCAGTTCTGCCCTACTCGTGAAAGCAAGCTCAAAAAACCCCCACAATTTCTGTGGACAAATTCTAGCACTGCCAGTTTCGTTTCCATGTAAATGGACAGCACTGAGCAGCTGAGAAGTGTGGTTGTTGATGGGTTAAGCTCCAAGAAGTAGACAGAGGTGGCAGGCTGCCTTCTGTGTTCCGTCAGTCGTGAGCACTAGCAGCAGAGGTGAATCGTTTTTCGTTAGCAGCTATGAAAGCAATGGCACAGAGTTTTCATGTTTCAGCTAAGTGCCTGTTTTGTTGCAGGGCAAGCTAGTCAGGCTTCAGAATCTGGTTTGGGCAGGTGAGACTTTGCTGTGCTTTGTTTTTCTCCAGAGATCTATGGGTTTTGTAGCCTAAGAGAAGCAAAAGCAACTTAAGCCAGATCAGGAGAGAACCTCATGCATTAGCGGACTCTCCGTTAGTGACCTTTGAGACCCTTTTGCTGTTGGCATTCAAACTCTTTTGAAAAAATGAAAAAGATGTTGCTGCTTGCGTTTGATTCTCAAAGCTGAAGATTTCTTGCCATGTACTGTTCGTGTGTTGAGACGATAAAAGCGCGATGTTGCCTATAACATGTTGCTTTTACGTCTGTCAAGGGATTCTCTGAAGTGCTATGTAGCTGCATGTTAAGATACATTCTTAGGAACTGACTGACGTTTTTTTCTGTCTTTATGTTGTTTTCAGAATACACAGATGATAATGCTCTGATTCCGAAGAACTCATCGGTAATTGTTAGAAGAGTCCCTGTTGGAGGAGTTAAAGCTACCAGCAAAACATATGTTTTGTAAGTATGCATAAAGCATTGTATTCTTTGTGAGGGGTTTCAGCGTGTTAACTTTTTTAACGGATATTAGTTGACAGAGGCATTCAGATTGTCTCTTTCTTGTTAAAGCTGCTGTTAATGTTTGTTGTCATGGGGTAGATTTTAATGTGTCTGTCCCAAAGTAGACGTACCTTTTTAGGCCTGCTGGGACATGGGGTTCAGACTCCAACAACGGTAACTGTTAAGGTGATTCTATTGGGTTTGTTCCTGGGGCTGGTTTTTCTGAGACCCGAGTTGAGGATCCTGTTTCCTCTACGTGGAGAGATTCCTTATTATATGTGTTTGCTTTTACTGCTTTGATAGTAAAGACAGATACTCATTGTAGTGCAAACTTGCAGTTTGTTCCCATCTCAGAAGAGTCCGATTCTCAGTGTTTGACTGTTTCTTGCATTTGGGGGAGGGGGGGCGGGATATGGCAGGTATTCTTACGCCCCAAATCTAGGTGTTTTGCATCCTAGCTGTAGAGGAAAGACCAAGGGTTGCCAGCTGGCGAACCATGCAAACAAGAAGTGATTCCTACTAGTTTCCGAAAGACAATGTCCGTTTCAGGCAGGAGAAAAAGAACAACGTCCTCAAGTGTATTGCCTTTTGTGCGCGTACGATGAAGGAATAGTTAATCCTTCCCAACCTTGAAATGCAGTAAGCGGTTTAGCACGTTACCAGATGTTACGAGTTCTCTTTCTAAGTCTGTTTTTAGCCTAAGCTGATATCCGTGCCCCAGGTTTTAATTCTGTATTCCCAAGATGTACGGAGGACAGAGAATCGGGTGTATGGATTGGAATGACAGATATTCAAATGCAGTCCTGACTACAGGATTATTGCTGTCATTTATGTATTCACACGGTCCAGTTCTAGATGAGCTACATTGGCATTGTTTGAATGGTCATGTTTTCCAGCCTTCTTAAAGATACGCCTCTCCGCCACAGTGAGTAGATGTTATTAGCCTGTGGTTTTGCCATGCCTTTCTAATGATGGTTCTCAATAAATAAAGTAGACTGAGGAGTTACCGTGTGTCTCGAACAAACAGGACGGCGGCATCCTGGTACCCGTGAAGCATTTGCAAGCCAACACCCTGAAGTTGTGTGGCTCTGCATGTAAACTTTGGGCATATTAGTGCAGTAGTTGTTGCAGTGCTTTCAGGCACTACCTAGTAATTCTGGACGCCACAGCGTTGTGCTTATAAACGTGGCCTTGTTTTGGGGGTTAATTTAAATATGTGTGCTTAGTGCTGTCTTGTCAATGCCTCCCCTGTTTCTGGTTGGATGGCACGCTCTCCTGGTCTTGTAATGCTGCCCTAAAATGAGCGGAGAGATGCCGCTAGCATCAAAGATCAAATAAATGCCTGTATGTGGGGATAAGGAAAGAATGGCCCTGCTTCAAGGGAAATGGATGAAGAACCCGTTGTGCGGTAATCTAAAGTATTTCCTCGTGCTTCCTCACCTTCAGGAGGTACGTGGCTGTGACTGCGAGCCTGGCGGTGTTCTCGCAGTGGCGGGAGGCATGAGCCTTTCTATTTGTACATCCATTCCACAGCAGCCTTTGAGTTGCCTCTGCTCATGGGACGCTTTGGGTGATGTATGAAGTGTTTGTTAACTATATCGATGCTTGCATGTCTGATTCGTGATGAGCGGCATGCCGATACAGATCAGTGAGTATGTGGAATCTCAGCACGTTTTTTAAACGTAATCAAGATTTCCTAAAATATCGTAGCATTTTCAAGAAGATCTCAAAGCAACTTCTGGCAAGTAAGGCCTTTTTTTTTTTTTTTTTGTCACAGGGCTCCTAAAGCGCACAGAGTCCTAGGAACGGCTTTCAGGTGACATTTCTACTACTATTTTTCGTCAATATAGCATATGTAACACGTTTAGTATTCTGGCGCTTTCATGGCTAAGTATGGTAGATATCTGAACACGGTGCTTGGGCTTCCGCAAAGAAACACTGCTCTAAAGACGATGCTGCTGACATTTTTGTTCTTTCTTTGTCAGACGACTTGATTTTTTTCACTTACGTAAAGTTGCCCTTCCAAGTGTCCAGACTATTGCTGTTCTTTCTTAGAAACTAAAGTACTGTATCTGGTGCCTGTTTGTAATACTAGGGATATACAGATTGGCGAGAGTTACCTTGGTATTTTGATGTTTGATTATTTAAGAACACAAAACTGTAGTACAGACTTCATAATTTTGATACTTAGGTAGCAGAGAGAAAATCTCTGAGGACTTCCTCTTGCACTGCTGTGTTCTGTATCTGTAAGCGTTAGAGTAACTGGTGACAAAGTGGAAATGTGATTTGGGGGGGGGGCGGGTTTAGTTGCCCTGAAAGTACCAAGAGAGAACAGTTTATGCATACAAATAAATTTCCGCATTCGCTAGACTATCAGAACATAATGGTTTGATGTTCAGGTTTTATAATCTGTTTTCACTGCTTTATGTTGGGTACAAGTGCTTCATTTTAAGTTCTGATCACCTTTATTTCTTCTTGTAGCAGTCGAACTGAGCCAGTGAGTGGAACATCAAAAGCAGTACGTAAAAACACAATCTCACACTTTTTTCTACACACTGCACTTCTTCTGCATGTAGCTGTTTTTTCCCCAGAGTCTGCTAAAACCGCTCCCTTGAATTCTTCCACCCCATTAGGTAATGAAGGACAGGAGCTATTTCCAGGGAAGGGTTTTAATCTCTCTTCTGATCAATTCAGTGACCTCTTGAGGAGAGCTGTTCAGTTTACGTTGTGAAATTTTAGTCTACGTTTCTGAACAACGTAAGACATAGGAAGCAGCGATTCGCGTGTCTTTCCGATACTGTTTTACTAGTGTCAGCTTAACTGCTGCTGGTGGCATAATATAATTCAGTATACTGGAAGAGGAACAAGATAAGCGCAACCCTTGTTACCTGTGGAAAAACTGCACTTCAGTATTAGTTCTCAATGAACGCCGCAGTCCATCACGAACCAGTGGCTGAGGACTTCATTCCTGCCAGCTGTTCCGGCAGGTAGCTGGGAGGGAGGAGTGTGGTTGCAGCGGAGAAAAAAACGGCAGGGTTGTGCTCTGAATCCCTGCTTTCGTCATCATTAAAAGTTGGTTTTGGTCTGATAGCAAGGAGAATGACGTTAAATTCTCACGCTTCCCAACCTAACTGGGATAGTACGGCCTGTGGTCTGACAAAATACAAGAAATGAGTTTTCTCAGGTTTTATAGGCTACTCCGTCATGGTAAACACCTTTATTGCAATAATTTGAGCAGTTTAATTTTTTCTAGACAAAGTTTTATGGCTGATGTTTTGGACTGGTGTTTTTACTGGGGTTTTGTGGGGCATGGTGAGTTTGGCATTATTAGACTTAGCGGCAGGAGGGGCAGAGTTCATGTTTCAGGGCCGATACGCCCGTGCTTTACTTTGACAGGCAGCTACTCTGTTCATAAAAGCATAACCGTGTGCATTTATAAACGATGAGACATTAACTGATTAATTTACAAACTGCACTGAAAATAAGTTTCCTGTAGTGATGCTTCCTTCTCAAATAAACCTAAAATTTGGTTAAAATCCCTTTTAGCTAAAAACTGACAGCTTCCTTACCCCTTTGACTTCTAAGCAGTTGTGAGCGTTTGACAAGGGTCCCTCTCTGAGCTATTCTGGAGCAGTAAGTTGATCTCAGGCGGGTTTGGTTATTTCAGTGTCTTCTCGTTAACCCCATGGGCACTCCTGAGCCGTCATAGGCTTGGGCTTTGTTTTGAACAAATACAAATTACACTGGGTTGGAAATGCCTCCTTCAGTGACGCTCGGAGGATAGAGTGCAGACTTTCAGGCTACAGTAGAGGTTAACGATTGCTATGTTTTGATTGTAGAGCTTGAATATGTGTTTAATTTTTTGTGAACAGATTGATGGCTCTTCTGCACCCATTTCTCTGGCCCAGCTTATTAAGGTATATATACATATTCTTGTCAAATACTTAGGGAAAAAAAGCGTTTGCTTTGTATTTTTAAATCTTCTACGGTGATCTACAGCCGGATAACTGTTGTAATGCGAACAAAACTCTAATTTAGCTTTTAAGAGTTATGTATTTTAACTTTAAAATGTCTGTATAGTCTGATACTAGCCTGTAAAGAGGAGTTGCCAGTGTGGGAAGCTAGAAGGGGAGTACCTGATCAGCCCCAACGTAATGTTGCGGGATTACTCATCTTCAAGACACAAAGAAGCAGCATTCAGAAGCTGTTTACCGTTTTTCATACGTTTCCTTAATTTTGCGTTGGAAAGTAACACAATTTTCACAGCAGAATTTAATTGGCTGTAAGTTATGGACATTTCGGGGGGGGGGTTGCGACAGCCAAATTAGAGGCATGCTCCAGAGAGCATGGACAATTGCGTGGCTGTTTTTGAATTTCTAGTCACTATGGAGCCATCCTTTGAATGCTGCACAATGTCATAAATTGTGGTATATATACAGTGGACAACACAATCTAATGTGTCCGAACGCAGGTGATGGAAACTGTGCCAATGTACCCAATTGTTTATACACATTTATACCAATGTGTATGTGTGGCATATTAGCAGATGTGACCTTCTGAAACTGTTGTGACGCCGTGTTTTGCTATGGAACCGCTTGCATTTTTTGCTCAACAACGTGTAACTTTGCCTGGGAAAGCACTAGCGATTGCACTTTGTGAAAAGGCGCGGTGCTAGCCAGTTAAATTACTAGTCTTCAAAGTTCCAAAGATTAGAGAAGGCAGGGCCTAACGCAGGGGAGCTAGTTCTTTCTCCTGAGAAGAAGGGCTGGAGTTCATTTCCAAGGACGAGAAGTCTCCTCCCACTGGGAACTTCTTCCCTCTCTCCCTGCAGCAATTCCACTGTGTACGTTTGGCAGAAAAAAAAGAACAATCACTTTGGAAGGTAGCCACCGAAAGGAATTGGTCTCCATTAGTGCTGTCCCTGAACGTGTCCTTGGTCCTGTAAACTCACGTGAAGTTGGACTCTAGAACGTGAAAAACCGGCCAAGTGGTGTACACATTTAAGCTTCTGAGAAACTTTAAGTATTTCAGAAAAATACAGGAACAGAACATAAAGCAGCTCAAAACTGTTACTTACTCCAACCTCTTCAGTGCAGACTGGCCTAGCACGGAGGCAACACGTTGTCAAAAGTTTTCCGTTTCATTATTACTACGCATTAAATGCCACGTTTGAATTTTGGTCTATTCCTAGTAATGTTTTGTGGGTTTGGGGTGTGTTTTGCAAACCGTTGGGGTTCAGCCAAATTAGTCAAGTATCTGTAAAGTCTTCTGTAAATGTTCATGGAAATGAGTTCATAGCTGTCGATCTGGATTGTGTTACTGTTGAGAAAAAACTGTGTCTGTGAAACAACCGTTTAATAAAATGTTGACACTAGTGGGTTGCTTTTGTGAATGACTGCATCTCGAAACAAAAACACGCGTGGTGGATCTGAATGCTAGGTGCTGGAAGGTCCGAAGAATGTACAGTCGCTCCCTTAGACCCTGCTGGTATCTGGACTAGTGTGTGATCAACACACGTGAAGAACTACTCCTTAAAAGAAACCAGCTGGCTTCAGTAATTTGAAGATCTAGTTCTGCATAAGGTTTCTATTACAATTTGTGCGTTAAAAGGACACGGTCAAGTGGGAAAAACCTGCAGGTTTTGCTTACTGTAGTTAAATCCCTTAATATGAAGGCGTTAGCAGGGGAGGAACATGCCGCCTGGACTGCCCGCAGCACACGGTGGTCAAATTTCTACTGAAAAGAATCTTTTGTCTTGCTGGGGGATTCTAAAAAGCTTGATTCCTTTTAATGCTTCTGTGCCTGAAGCTGAATTTCAGCAAGCAGAAACAACTTCCCCGACTCTGCAGCTGTGTGTCCTTTTAATGCTGCAAAATGTAAATAATGGTACTTGCATACATCTTGCTCAGTTAAATGTGCAGCGGGTATCTTCTCCTTCAAATAGTCTGGAGCTGAACAACCCGTTGAAAAACACCGGATAGTGTAATTTTTTCTACACGTAGCTTCCGTCCCCTTGGAGGAAACCTGGATTGGTTACACAAGTCTTGATGCAAGGTAGAAACAGAGGCCGAGGCTGCGAGTGCCCGAGAATGCTCTTTTCGAGTAGGCTACAGGCACCTAAACACCACGTAATGGCGTAAGGACCCCCCAGAACATCTTCAGGACAGCTCTACTGTATATAAGCGGCTGTGTTCATGCAACCTCGGCCAGCGTTGTGCTGCTCTTTACAGGACGGGGCGAGTGGTGGTGTCTGGGGCTGTGTGGGCTTACCTGTGTTTCTGACGTGTGTGTCAAATACTTACCTGTCACACAGACTGCCAATCTGGCCGAAGCCAATGCTTCCGAAGAAGATAAAATAAAAGCCGTGATGATACAGTCTTGCCGTGAATACGATCCAGTCAGGTAAGTGGTGACGATGTCAAAGCTGGTCTTTGAAGATTATGGAAAACTTGTAGAGATGTCTGTTCTAACAAGAGAGACACACGCATACCTTTTCCTTTTATTCCCCAAACCCTTTTAGTTACCTGAAGAAACCCTTGGGTCCACCTCCACCATCATATACTTGCTTTCGTTGCGGAAAACCTGGCCACTATATAAAGAACTGCCCAACAAAGGGGGTAAGATTGTGGGGGGCTTCTGGTGTTACTTCGTTTTCAGTTTTTTTACCTGGGCAGTTGCGTCACCAATACAGCAATACTCATATTAAGAGTTGTTTCTCTTGGGGTGCAATACGGCGCTTATGTGGCAATGTGGCAAAGCCCTTCAAAATCCAAGGGAAACCTGGAATTATGAAGGTGAAATTTTCTTTTTTCTAGGTCATAGACATGAAACATGTCCATAGATCTTCCTCTGGGAACTTTCAGGCCTGTTTTTATATATTTCAATACTACTGGAATTTTTTCTGGTTTTGCCTCTTTTTAATGACAGTCCACAGTTTTTCGTATTTCGTATAAAAACAAGATGTGTCTGTCGACCCCACCTATTGAATATTTGCGTGTTTTAATTACACGAGCCTCTGGTTGCGCGTTCATGCCATTTAACGTTAGTCACCGAATGTAGACGCATGAGGGATGAATTCAAGCGTCACGCACAGATGGTGAATACACGTTTCCCCAGGGCGTGGTTCAGAGCACCGGCTGAGGCTCTCGCTCTGAACTGCGCTGTGCAGGAGGAGCGGGCTTGTGTCTCTTCTCTGCGCGGATGGCGAGCTGAGGGATATTTCACCCCTAAGGAACCTGAAGTTAAGCCAAAGAACGTCGACTGAGCTGGAAACACCGCTCAAGCCTTTGGAACATCCTGGCTATGTTCCTGTAGGAAAATAAGTATTTTAGTGGAGCAACCCTTACGCTAGGCCAAAGGAGAGGATTAAAGGCTTTTGCTGCCTAAAATAATCATTGAAATGTCATTTTAAGGGTGGGACTTCAGATGAGAGATGTCTGCATTTCTTTTCTTAACAGGACAAAAACTTTGAGTCTGTTCGCAGAATTAGGAAGAGCACAGGAATTCCAAGGAGTTTCATGGTGGAGGTGAACGATCCCAGTACAAAGGGTGCTATGCTGACAAGCTCTGGAAAATATGCGATACCGATTATTAATGCGTAAGTATGGAATTAAGTGGACTGACCAAAAAGTGAGCGAGGGAAACCAGGCGTGAATGTCCGGGTGGCAGTGCAACCAAGTTGGCCAGCGCCTGTAATGACAGGGGGAGGAAGCATTGTCGTTGTATCTTCCCCTTAAAATCTGTGATACTTTCTGATACTAAAATAGGGTGGTCCTACTGTTCATGCCCCTGGAAGTTGGTTAAGCTTGTGGCATGCTAAGAGCCTGTATTTCTGCAAAACTTTTCAGCAGTGTGTACAGTGGAGGCCTTCTCTTTGAAAGCTCGTTTTGCTTCCGTTTCATGTTTCAAAGGCTTCTTGCAAAATTTAACAAACAGCTGTTGGACTGAGATTGCCTCCCCCTCAGACTTTTACCAAAGGCCATGTGTGAAACAGACTGAAGCTTTCCTGTTGCTATAAAGGAACAGGAAAAGACTACTGTGTGCCGACAAGGGCGGCGGTTTTAAAATGCCCTTGGTAGCACTTCTGTCTCTCTGTCGTGGATCTCCGTTGGTAGCAGCTGTAACACAGACTTCTTCCATTTAGAAACTGTAATTACTCGGAGACTAACTTGACCCTGAGCCTGCAATTTACATTTACCCTCGGGCAAAGGAGAGGTGGGACTCATTTCACCTCATTTCTAGCTGTCCGAGCTAATTTCTGAGTTGATCCAATGAATGGGACAGTGAATGAATTGTTCCCCCTCCCTCTTCTAGCGCTGTGGCTATAGAAAAGTGCATTAAGCTCAATGCCTCCGTTTTGGAAGGCTAATGTGGAGTGAGAAGACTCCCATCATCTATTATCTTCCTTTGATAAAAGCCAAAGCTTGGAGAAGTTTTCCTTGACCCATCTTTAACTTTTTTCTTTTCCCTTCCCCGCCCCCCCTCCAGGGAAGCTTACGCTCGAGGAAAGAAGGAAAAGCCTCCCTTTTTACCAGAGGAGCCCTCCTCCTCCTCCTCCCCAGACGATCCTATTCCAGATGAGTTGTTATGTCTCATTTGTAAAGATCTAATGACTGAGGCAGCTGTTATTCCCTGCTGTGGAAACAGTTATTGTGACGAATGTAAGTGTTACTCCCACGTTTGTTGCTTCAAAACATCACATCCCCTCTTCTGGAAGCAGAAAGAGGAGATAACAGAATTGCTTTGTTACCACTTCTATTTTTTAATACTTCAGTGTACCCTGAATGGGAAAGGACTCTTCTCGTATATAAAAAAAAAAAAAAAAAAAAGGCAAGCAGAAAGCTTTTTTCCCTTTTGACGTATCTAGTTAAATCCTCTTTACATGCGGAAGGACGAGCAGGAGAAGAGTGCGTAATTGTGCAGGTGATGACAGTATTAGGTACCGAATGCATTTAGTTTGCCCACAGCCCTTTCTCTCATAGAAAATATGTAGCCAACTCTGGTGACTTACTGTGGTCTGCAACAAAGGGACAGTTAGGCATTTAATCCACGTTCTTCTCCGCGGGAGAGCTGGTTAAAACCTTCAGAACTCAAGCCTGCCACGGCTTTTTTGAGATTTTTATTCTTTAACCTTGAGGTTGGTGACTTCTCGCTGTAGTAGACAGTGGAAAAAAGACTAGTCGAAGCATCAAGACACAGCCTACTCTACCTCTTCAAATGTTACAGTACTGAAATATCAAAACTGTAGAGTTACTTGCTGCATACTAGGGATTTTTTACACCACTGAACCCTTATAGCTTCATGCTCTCCAGTCAAGACCATATTCGCCCATTAATCATGCATGTGTTTTTATAATGGATTGGAACCCCCAACATGTCCTTAGTTTGGCTGAAAACTCTTTTGATGATTCTAACTATACGCAGGTATTCGAACAGCATTACTGGAGTCTGAGGAACACACATGCCCAACGTGTCATCAGACAGAGGTTTCTCCCAACGCTTTAATTGCCAACAAGTTCCTACGCCAGGTAACATGATGACTTTTACGTAAACTGTTTGTAGGAAAAGTCTCTTTGTAAAAAGCTGAAAGGGAAGAAAATATGAACCAGGACAATACCTCCTTAAGCAAGGCTAAATCGAAGAAGGCTAAATGTACTCTTCGGATACATTCTCTGTCGTTACAGAAGCCTACAACTCTTTAGAGGCAATATCTGGCAAATTCAGGTCACACTTTTGCTTAACGTGATTGCCTCGCTTTCAAGGTCGGTGTTACCACTGAAGTACCTTAAGTACAGAGTGACCAGTCATTAATATCCGTGTGTGGTGTGATGTGTTCATACAGCTGTATGTTGATTGATTTTAGGATGGATAGCATTTACAGGAATACACAAGTAGTTTTACTCTGTGGAGGCTTTTGTTCGTATAGCTACTGAAGCTTCATATGACCTTTGCGTAAATGTTTTCCCGCCTCTAGGCTGTGAACAACTTCAGAAATGGAACTGGCTACACAAAAAGGCTCCGTGAGCAGGTTCAGCAGCAACAGCAGCAGCAGCAGCAGCAGCCGCCGCCGCCACCACCTCCACCACCACTCGTGGCTGTTACCCCTCCTGCTGCTCTGGTGACGGCCCCTGAACTTTCTAAATCTTCCTCTCTGTCAAGGAGCAGTTTGGTGGAAGAGAAGGTCAGGTTTATTTCAACATATGCAGTGATTCTCGTATTTCAGTAGAGCTTGTTTCCCAACTGTTTGCATTTCTTCACAAGGGCTGTCAGGTTCCTGCACTGAGGCAACCAGCATTCCCAAGTCTTCTGGGCCCCCCAGGACAATCAACACCCACAACTGGTAAGTAACTAGAACTTTAGAATGTCTTTAAAAAAATGATCTTCAGATAAACCGAATGGGATTTTTTTCTTGTTCCTCTCCCCACTCCAAAAGGTCACCCAAGGAGAGCCGGTACGATTCGCTCAGCAGGTGGCAGACCCGGCTGGGAACTGTAAGTATTCTACAGAAATGCAATGTATTACTGCTTGTAACCTGTTAAATGAGGCCGTAACACGTAACCTGCACAACAGCCGGGTGATAATGAAATAAGTACGCACAGACAGTTGTGGAGAATACAAGTGGTAATTAATTTTTAAATGCCTTAATTTGAATTGGCTTTAACGAAGGGGATCCGTACTTGCAGCAAGATTATTTCAAATAAACCTCCAGCACATGATTGAAAAGAGGACTCTGAAAAATGAACGCTTTTTGAGGAAACCATAATTACAATATAAAATTAAATATAATTAAAGGATCAGATGGAAAGCCACCCTTTTGATTACCGGCTGAATCGGGCCGAAGAAATTGATTTCCCAATAGAAATCAGCCTCCAACATTCTTTTTTCAACAACTGAGTTGACACTGACTGAGCAAATTGTTGGAAAAGTCAACGCTGTTATTTTATGACAATTTTGAACTTCTGCCGTTTCGTCATCTCAAACAGCCAAGCCGCTTTCTCTCCGTTGGAGAGAGAGGAGTCTGTTTCATCCATCATTGCAGCGTCAAGTTAGTCCTTCCTTTTGGTATATATTTGTTATAGACAGATTGTAAGGGAGCATTGTGTTTATAAAAGTCCCTGGCTCGTGTAAGCATTACCTAGCAACAAGTAAAACATCGGTAGGTTATCAACTTTGTTCCCATCCTAAATCCAAAACACAGCATTGTACCAGGTACCAGGAAGGAAATTAACTCTATCCCTGCCGAAACGAGGACACCTGGACAGCCTGTTCCAATGCTTGACAACCCTTTCGGTGAAGAAATTTTTCCTAATATCCAATGTAAACCTCCCCTGGCGCAACTTGAGGCCGTTTCCTCTCCTCCTAGCGCTTGTTACTGGGGAAAAGAGACCGACACCCACCTCGCTACGACCTCCTCTCAGGGAGTTGTAGAGGGCGATGAGGTCTCCCCTCAGCCTCCTTTTCTCCAGGCCAAACAGTCCCAGTTCCCTCAGCCGCTCCTCAGAAGACTTGCTCTCTAGACCCTTCACCAGCTCCGTTGCTCTCCTTTGGACGCGCTCCAGCACCTCAATGTCTTTCTGGTAGTGAGGGGCCCAAACCTGAACACAGTAGTCGAGGTGCGGCCTCACCAGGGCCGAGTACAGGGCGGCAATCACTTCCCTAGTCCTGCTGGCCACACTAGTTCTGATACAGGCCAGGATGCTCTTGGCCTCCCTTATCTAGGGAGGAGTTTCAGAGAGAACAACGGAGACTTAAAGAGGAGTAAGTATTTGGCTCAATGAAGTTGCGTTGTTTTTCATTTTTGTACTTCGGTAGCATATCGGACTGCAGTTACGCTAAAGTGCATCTGACATAAGCAAAAATGACACAGTGGTTTTTCCAATATACTTTTTTGTTGCGGATGGCAAACATCCCAAACTAAAACAAGACAAATGTAATTCCAAAACTTTCCCTAAAACTTGTCGGAATTCTCAACTGGTTTTGTTTAAATAGGCAGTTCACCTTCTGCATTTGCACGCAGTACGCATTTTCTCATATTGGCCATGTTTTGTTTCTCGGTGTCTTTTTGTAATAAGGTTCTAACTATAATTGTAATAAAGGTCAAACTTATTTTAACAGGGAAAAGAAAAAGTCCAAACTTGATGAGTTTACAAATGGTTTTGCTGAGGAACTGACGGGCTATAAAAAGATTCAAAAGGAGCGTAGGCATTCGTTTTCCAGGTAACTGCTTTACGTGTCCGTAACGGAGAAGCAGATTGTCCGAAGAATCAGGAGGAGTTCCACTCCACCTCTCTATCGCTAGGTGGATTGGGTGATTCGAGGGATTAGCAGCGATGGGAGTTTCACATGTAGGTTACTCGCTCAAATATGGCAGAGATGGCAGTTGACTGAGGCTAGAAACAGAATAGGTGTAGTTGCTGGGTTTTCTGCGTCTCCCTATTCTGACTGTAACCCTTACCTCAAAGCACTTTGGAGGAGATATGTGAGAGAAACTGCTTTCTTCTCCTCTGTTCTTTCTCTGATGCGGATACACGGAGAGATTTCAACCTGGACTGCCAACTGGTGGCTTTCGCTAGGATGTTGTTGAGATTGTTGAATTTGTCTTAGGAATCAGACTTGTTTGTAAGGAAATCTTCAATTGGTGAAGGACTTTGAGAGGAGGAATGATGCTAATGAACATACGCGGAATAATGTGAAACGGTTCTTTCAAAATTCATCAAAGAAAAACTGGTGAAGAAAAAACTCAGGGTACCTGAGTCCCCAAAAATCACTTGGTCAGGAGTCTGAGTGGCTCTCTGTTAGTAATGCTGTCAGTATCTTTCCTGGAGTAATGGCATTGAGTCCTATTACTAGAGGCTGAGGTTAGAAGCTTTTAGACAGGACTTTTCTTGAAATGCGGTCACTGTCCTTGGTTAGAGCTGGAGGCATGTGCAAAATTTTGCTAGGACATCTGGCTAGAAGTGTTGACTAAATAGTCCTACTATACTCTCGTTCTAGGTCAAGGTCACGTGGTTATCACCGTCCAAGGTCACGGTCACCCCCACACAGAGGATACCATTCACGGTCAAGGTCTCCAGTATTCAGAGGCCAGTCTCCCACTAAACGGACTACACCTCAAGGGGAAGGAGAAAGAGAGTATTTTAAGAGACACGCATAAACAGAAATCACATGCTCATAAATAAAGTTAACATTCTTTTAGCCTCGTGTGCTCCCCGGCATGTCTGTATGGCATTTCTAAGTAGCATCTTAGCATAAGCTAACATAGATGTCTCCAAAAAAAATCCAACCAAGCAAAAAAGGAAAAATCCTGGAGTGGGAGGGAAGCCTTAGTGTTAGTTAGAACTAATTAAAGTAAATGGAAGACAAAGCAAAACCATTCCCTTCTTGTGTGCTCTGACTGTACCTGATTTGGGTTGTGGGTAGCCATAGGGAGGGAGGAAGCCTTGCACCTCTCTTTACAAGTCCTCTCCCTCTCTCTCTCTCTCTCCCCCTGTAAAAGCACTGTGCTTCTCAGGTGCTTCTCGTGTTGGAGACACAAGGAGCTTTATTCTTAAAGCTAACTCAGGTCTTGGTCTCAAGTGCGGGGGGTTTGTTTTGTTTACTACACATATCAATAATTATAGTGACAGTTCACAGTTCTCAGTATTTCATATAGGCCCAAGATGTTTCTGTTGACCCCACTGTGGGAAAATAACGGAAGATTGGCGAAGAGGGTTGTAAACACGCTCAAGTGACTTGCAGCTGGGGTGTAGAAAAACACACATACCATACTAATTGTTGTTTAGCCTTGTGTGTTAGAACATCTGGGTTTAGATAACATAGGCCTGTGATAGACTTAGAGGCACCCTAGCGAACATGCTTGAGATTCCTGCCCTGCTACAGGAAAGATCAAAGCGCAGTGGTAAACTACGCCTGCGTGAATCCCTGGTAAACAGGCGAAAACAGCAGGTTCGGCCATCCTCTAGCATGGCCCGAGCTCCGCGGTGCCTGCGTCCCCACTTGTGTGCCTCTGCCTGGGTGCTGCTTCGGGGATCCCCCCGTTGGTGAGGTAACGAAAATCAATTTACTCTTTGAATTTCATCCATGGTTTTGTGGTTGTTCCTGCGTCCTGCCTGTGCCGGCTCACCCAGACAGTTTACCCTACTCTGCAGGCCTGCCGAGCACATGTAGTCTTATATCCTCCCATCTACAACGCAAGAAGGAACCAAGCGTAGAGCGCAAGATGCCATGTAACAGAACACAAGTCTGACAGAGCAGATGAGAAACTGGCTGAGTTGTAACTCAAGTCTGAAACTGATGAAAAGAAAAACAACCCAACCCAATGAAGAGAGAAAGCCAGGATTTCAAAGACCTGACTCGCTGTCCTGATATTGCTCGTTTCTATCAGTTGTCAGTATTTGTGTAAAGCTTGTGGCTGGAGATTGGAATGTTCTTGCTCGCCCTGAGTTTAAGGCTGCGGTGTAATAGTTAGTAGGCAATTAAAGCAAAACCAGCCAAGGTGCTCTCAGGAACAGCAGTCATGTGCATTCCATAGCGTCTTTATCCCATGCTGAACAAGGATGGGGTAAGACAGAACTGCTGTGCTGGGAACTAACAGAGCGACAGCCGGCTGACAAGGCAGCAGGTGGTCGAGCCAGGCGTACGGAACGGCTGCCTGGATGGGAAGCTCTGCTGCATGAGCCCGTGCTGACCCGGCCCTCTTCCAGCCTGGAGGGATGCCAAAGGCACAGTGGCACAGAGCTGCTGGCTCCCTCTGGGCTGCAGGCCCCACACAACAGGGCTTTCGCAGCAGGAAAAAAAGAAAAGGTCATTCTGCTACTCTTCTGCACTCTCTGTTCTGTCTCAAACATACGTGCTACGGCTGTACAGGCTGACGTGCGTGTGGGAGAGCTGAGGGAGGATCAGTAGGAGGCAGTTAGCTCTGCCAGCCACAGGAGACGGGGCTCCTTCACCCATCAGCTAGCGTTGAGGCTGGTGTATACGCTCATCAGGGCCATGGCTCAGGCACCCTCGCCCATGCAGGACCTGACAGGAGGGCTGGCTGGGCTACCCCTGTTTCATGGGGACAGCAGGCAAGGACTCCGAGATTTCAAACCAAAGCCACTTGTCAACATTCAGTCCAGAGAAAATCCAAAGGCTTGCTGTTGGGCAGCAGACCTTGGGTGTGATTTCCTAGAGAAACCTGAAAACTACTGTTAAAGCTTATTTGCTGTTGTTATACAGCCATCTCTAAGCGTAAAGTCAGTCCTTTTCTCCCGCTCACCTTTCTCTGTTGGCTGTGTGCTACTTTGCTCTTCCTTCTCCCAGCACTGCAGCAGTTGCCACAGGACGTAACCACCTGCTAATCCCCGGCTCGTCCACTGTGCTCACTGAGGGCAGTAGGGATTTCCTCCTGGGAATACTCGGTGTGGCCAACAGCAACTGCCTGGGGAAGCAGCAGGCAAGAACATGAACCCACCATACATAACGAACCATAACTCCATTTCCTCTACATTTCTGGGCACCTGCTCCCTCTGCTCTCACAACGTTCCTTATTTTCAAGGGCCTGATCAAAGAGTGGACACTTCAACATTATCGTAAGAAAACCAGGACAAACAGATTCGTCTGTGCATTGCTGTATCTCTCAGGAGGATCTGCATTTATCATCTCAGGATGCTGTACTTTTAGGTCATGATCTTTGCAACATTACGGCATGCGACCTCCAGGCACCTGAACGCCTCAAACTGAGCCAAAACAACTCCCGAGCTAAGACCGAGAGGAATGCCACAAAGAAGCATCCGTTTTAAGCCGATGCCTTCTTTCTAGTCCTAGAGGCCGCAGACAAAAAAAAATTGTAGGCAATCCCTTTCCCAAATTAAAGCACACTATGCTTTCCTCTCCTTGCCTTCCCAAAACGAAAGCTTCAGTGAAGTGCTTAGCGTGCAAGGGAGCATTCCTCACAGCACAGGGCAGAAATAATGGCTATGCCCGTTGCTCCTTTTTGCATACAAGCGGAATCGTGACTCACTGCAGACTGCTGACTTCTGTGTGGTGGGACGTTTCGGCACGTTTGCCACTGGAAAGAAGGCAAAAAAAGGATCGGCCACAGCTCCAGCAAATGTCGGAGCAGGCCATCTGCACAGACTCAGTATAGCTGTATTGGTCAGCCAGTTTGTGACATTACGATTGCATATGCACACTCCCAGTTCAAAATGCTTGGGGTAGAATTTGACAAACTGTTATGGCTTGTTCAGTTCTGCTCCCACTGAAGAAAGACCCCCATTACTTTCAGTGGGAGCAGAATCTGGACAATTTGGAAAGCTTTGGGGAAAAAAAATGCCTCTCATTTAAGAAAGTTCAAATGTTCCCTTATCATACATGTGGACTTGAAACAGCTTTCACGTTACAGGGCTCTTCAGGTGGTTTTATACGAAAAGAACTGGCTGAAGTGAGGACTGGACGTGACAAGCACGATGGAAGGAGTCAGTGGGCACTGACCCACTGATTTTCCGCTTAGGAGTAGGAAAACACCCTGACAATCCTGGCTGTTTGGGTTAGCTAGCAGACCAGGCCTCCTGTAGGCCTAGGTTAATGACATTTGACACAAAATCAGTCTGGCACCATTTACTCCAAAATAAAACATATTAAGGCATACAGCCCTAGTTGGGGCGGGGGGCGGGGGGGAACCACCCCAAAACCAACAAACAAAACCATTTCTCCAGTTCTATCACCTAACATCCTGGGGAAGTTTTAGCGTGCAGCACCCCAACCTCTTTTCCAAAGTTTAAATGTAATTTGGTAGGCACTGACCCGTAGACTGGAACAGTGAAGTACTTGTCTGAGAGCTGGGAATGCCTGGGAAGTTTAGGATCCTGCACATGCTCATTCTGAAAAAGCAGGGAATGGTTTTCAATAAGAGTGTTTACGAAACCTACCCCTAGTGATTATTATTACCTGTTGTTTGGAAACATCCAGAGGCCCCCACCACTAGTAGGCGGCACCATCTGTGCTGGCCACCTCTTCTAATTACCTTACAGACAGAGACAACCCCAAGGAAGAGCAAAGCAGCAGAAACAACTGCACACAACACGGTAACGCAGAGCACAGCAGAGCAAAGTTAAGGTCTCCTACATCCCAACACAGTCACACCCATAAGACTGTATTGACCCTTCACGGTTCACGCTCACCACATTGCAAGAATAAGATGTTACCTTTGTTTAATTCTGGTGGTGTAAAAAAACATGGTAATTCCAAAAACCCAGAACCATTCCAAACCAAGATCTATCATTTTGCACAATATGCCATTTTCATTTCCTGCAATACTTGCAGGCGCCTACTTTGCAGACACCTTTGCAGGTCAGTATTCTCGAAGCGTCTTTGGACTCGCCACAGTTCGCAGGCAAGCCAACAGCATGACGAGGCTGAACGGCCTGTCAGTACACCACACATTAAACTGAGGATTCAGCTTAATGAATGTTAAATAATGTTAAGCATCCTAACAAAATAAAACAAACTAAAATCGACCCATTGCCATGGAATATTTACTCGTTAGCAACCTTTCTTTCCCAAAAGAAGAATGGGTTGTGGAAAAGTTTTTCAGCTACCTCTTGAGAGCTGAACCTCACCCTCCAGGGAGCTGGAAGGACTGACACAAGCTGACAGCTTGCCCAGCTGACTTGAGTGAATTCAACATGTGTTGAAATTAGGAGCAGATATCACTAGCTCCCTCTGGATTTAGTTCGGGGCTGCGGCTAGCTGTTCGCTACAGAAACAGCAGTGTCACTATCGGACATTCCTGCCCTGGGGCTGCTTGTCGCAACCCCACAGCTCAGCTGGTGGAAAAGTTCGTGTGACTGTTCACCACCTGCTTCAGTGCAGTCGGCTGGCTTCGTTTAAAGAGCCCGGATTGTCAGCCAGAGGCAAACGGTCCATGGCCTCCTCCCCGGGGCTGCGTCAAAACTACTTCTGTCAGGCTTGTAACCTGCCTGCAGTTCTGTCTCTGACCTTCCCTTGAGACATGGCCAAATACGTTCCAAAGCTTTTTAAACGATGCAAACAAGGCTAAAAAGTAAGGAGTAAGCTCCCGCGTATGAACTTAGCCAAAAGCAGAATGCAGTTCTGGGCTACCTGACTTGAGGTAGCATTCTAGCGTGCCATTCCCAAACAACGCAGGGCCTGCAACATTTTTAGACATACAGACACCTGGAGAGGTAAATACTGTAGCGAGAAATCCAAGGAGCTGCTATTACAACTTCACCTGCCAGATCACGGTAGATGAGGAGATCTTGTTCCCAAAGGATGTTGCTTCCTTAACCACCGTATCATCATACTGTAAAGCAATTCATTCATGCTCGTTGAAGAAGTTCTGTCAAATATATAGCATAAAACAATGAAAGGCATTTGAAGTCAGAACTACACTTGGTATTAGCACAGCCGTCCTGGTTTCGGGGGGATCGAGTTAATTTTCTTCCTTGTAGCTGGTGTTTTGGATTTAGGATGAGAATAATGTTGATAACTGACGTTTTAGTTGTTGCTACGTAGTGCTTACACTAGTCATGGACTTTTCAGCTTCTCACACCCTGCCAGTGACAAGCTGGGGGGGTGCACAGCCAGGACAGCTGACCCAAAATGGCCAAAGGGCTATTCCATACCATATGACGTCATGCTCAGTATATAAACTGGGGGAAGTTAGCTGGGCATCCGTCAGCAGGTGGTGAGCAACTGCATTGTGCATCACTTCTTTTGTATATTCTTTTATCATTATTATTATTATGATTCTTTTTCCTTCCTTTTCTGTCCTATTAAACTGCCTTTATCTCAGCCCACGAATTTTAATTCCCCCCCCCGCCCCGATTCTCTCCCCCATCCCGCTGCAGGGGTGGACAGTGAGCGAAAGGCTGTGCGGTGTTTAGCTGCCTGCCGGGTTAAACCACAACAATTGTATTGTCTGGTATGTATTGTATTGTATTTTGTGTTGTATTGTATTTTGTGTTGTATGTGTTGTTTTGTATTGTATGGTTTGGTATTTATTGTATTGTCTCTTGTGTTTTGTGTTCTATTGCGTCTTGCACCATATTTTATTATGCACTGTGTGTATTGTCTGTATCGTCTGTAGTGCATTGTATTTTGTATTGTATGGTGTGTATTATATTTCCTATTGCATTGTTTCTATTGAACTGTTTCTATTGTGTTTTAGGTATTGTATGTATTGTGTTGCATAGCATTGTATGTATTGTAATGCATGTTGTGTTGTATGTCTGGTGCTGTATAGTATTGTCTGTATTGTATGTGTTTTGCATTGTAATGTATTTTGTATTGCATTTTATGTATTGTATTGTGTGGTATGTATTGTATTCTGTATTGTATGTATTGTATTGTAATTTCTCTTCCATTGTCTTATATGTATCGTATGTGTTTTGTTCTATTGTATGGTATGGTATTTATTGTATTGTATGCATTCTATTGTATTTTCTTTTGTACGGTATTTTGTTTTTTACTGTATTGTATGTGGTGTATTGTACGTAGTGTATTGTACGGTATGTATTCTATGGTATGTATTGTATTGTAGGTATTGTGGGTATGGTAGCTATGGTAGGGTATGGTACTGTGTTGTACTGTTTTATATTGTATATATTGCTTTGTAGGTACTGCCTTGTATGTATTTACCTGTACCGTAGTTTTTCTTGTACTATAGTTTCTTTTCCATTGTGCATTGTATTTTGTATTGTATTGTATTGTATTGTGTATGGTATGGTATGGTATGGTACTTATTTTATTGTATGTATCGTACTCTATGTATACTGTCATATTTTATTGTACGGTATCCTACTGAATCATATTGTATTGTATCATATCATATTTATTTTGTATGGTAGGTATTGTATTGTATTTTCTATTGTGTATTGCAGGTCTTGTATTTTGCATTCTGTATTGTATTTTGTATTGTATTGTGTACTGCATGTATTGTATGGCATGGTATTTATCGTATTGTGTGTATTGTATTGTAAGGTATGGTATTTATCGTATATGTATGGTATGTATCGTGTTGTATGCATCGTATGGCATTTTGGAATTTGAATAGTATTTTGTGTTGTATTGTATTTTGTTTTGTATGTACTGTACTGTATTTTCTATCGTATTGTATGCGGTGTATTTTGTATTGCATTGGTTGTGTAGCATTGTATGTACTGTATTTTTTATTCTACCTTATTGTATTTTATGTATTTCATTTTTTTGCATGGCATTTATGGTATTGTATGTCTTGTGTTGTCTTGTATTAGATGTATAGTGTTGTCTTGTATGTATTCTAATGTATTCTGTATTGTAATGTATTTTGTATTTTAATGTATTTTGCATCGTAATGTAGGTATTGTAATTTTTCTTGTATTTTGTCTTGCATTGTCTTGTATGTATGGTATGTGCTGTGTTTTATTTCGTGGTATGGTATTGTATCGTATGCATTGCACTGTATGTATTGTACTGTAGTTTGTTTTGTATTGTGTATGGATTTGTATTCATTGAATGCATTGTATGGTATGACATTTATCGTATATATCATATTGTATGTATCGTATTGTATGTATTGTATTGTTTGCATTTTGTTTTTTGTATTGTTCTATATTCCGTATTTTGTATTGTATTTTGGTTTTCGTATTGTACTTTCTACTGTATTGTCTATATTCTACTTTATGTGTTTTATGTATTGTATGGTGTTTCCTGTATTGTATGTATTGTGTTGTATGGTATTGTATGATTTGTAATGTATTTGGTATCGTAATGTATTTTGTATTGTATGTATTGTATCTTACGGTTTGTATGCATTGTACGTGTTGTAAAGCATTTTGTATTGTAATGTGTTTTGTACTAAAATGTATTTTGTATTCTATTTTAGGGTTTGTATTGTATGGTTTCGTATGTATTGTGCGGTATGTATTCTACTGTATATATATTGTACTTTGTCTTCTGTTTTCTTGTACGTAGTGTATGTGTTGTGCTTTATTGTATGGCATGGTATTTACTGCATTGTGTGTATTGTGTCATATGTATTGAATTGTACAGGATGGTATTTATTACATTTTATCTATTGTATCGTATCTATCGTATGTACGGTATTTTATGAATGATATGTAGGGTAAGGTATGTTTTGTATGGTATTGTATGGATGGTATTGTATGTACTCTACTGTGTCGTATTGTGTCGTATGTATGGTATGTATAGTATGTATAGATTTGTTTCAACGTCGGTAGTGCATGGTATGGTATTTATTTTACGTATTGTATTGTGTTGTGTGTTGTAATGTATTTCGCTGTATTCTACGTGTTCTATTAGATGTGTTGTATTTTGTATTGTGTTGTATGGTATGTGTTCTATGGTATGTGTTGTACTATATTCTGTTTGTTTTCTCTTTTGTACCGTATTGTACGTATTGTGTGGTGTGTATTGTATTGTAGCTATGGTAGGGTATGGTATTGCATGGTACGGTACAGTACAGTATGGCATTGTATGGTATTGTACTTTGTATTGTACGTGTTGTATTATAGTTTGCATTGTATTGTACGTATTGCGGCGTATTTTCTATTGCGCTGTATGGTACGGTTTTTATCGTATTGCATGCATTGTATGTATTGTATTGTACGTAGTGTATTGTACGGTTTGGTATTTATCGTACTGTATGTATTGTATGTTTTTATCGTATTGTATTGTCTTATCGTATTGTATTTATTGTGTTGTACTACAGTTTCTTTTCTGTTGTTCATTGTACTGTGTAGTGTATGCATTTTATGCTATGGTATGGTATTTACTGTATGGTATGGTATTTATTGTATTTTATGTAGCATAGTGTATGTATTGTATCGTAGTGTAAGTATCGTATTGTCTCTATTGTATTTTCTATTGGTAGGTATTGTATTGTAGGTATTGTATTTTGTATTATATTGTACTATATGTATTGTACTGTATTTTATGCATTGTATTTCATGTATTGTATTTCTTGTATTGTAGGTATTGTACTGTAGGTATTGTATTATATTGTATGTTTTGTATTGTATTGTCTGTATTGTAATGCATTTGATATTGTAATGTATTTGGTGTTTTATTGTATTTGGAGTTGTATTGTACGTATTGTATCAAATGTATTTTATTATAAGTATTGTACTGTATTTCGTAATGTATTGCATGTATCATATTGTATTTTTATTTTGTATTCTGTATTGTATTTTACACTGTGTGGTATGTATTGTATTGTATCATGTATTGTATTTGTTACTCGATAGTATGGTATGTATCATCTTGATTTTATTGTGATGCAGGTTATGGTACTTGCAAAATTGTATGTATCGTATTGTATGTATCATACTGTATTGTTTGTACTGTAATGTATATATTATATTCTATGTTTTACTCTATTGTTTATATTGTACTGTATTTTGTATTGCATTTTGGATTTTGTATTGCATTTAGTATTGTATTTTATGTATCCTATTTTCTATTGCATTGTTTGCATTGCATTGTATGTACTGTAGTTTCTATTGTATTTGTGTTGTGTTTCATGTATGGTCTTTTATGTATTTATTTTAGGTATTGTATAGTATTTATTGTATTGTATGTATTCTAATGGAGTGTGTATTGTATTGTATGTACTGTGTTTATAGTATTGTATGTGTTGTATTGTACATTTTGTAATGTATTTTGTATTGTATTTTATCTATTGTTTGGATGGTATGGTTTGTGTTGTATGCTTTCATGTATACATACATACGTATGGTGAGCTATGTATTATATTGTATGTATTGTATTTTGTCCTGCATTTTATTGTATGTATTGTGTTTTATGTATGGCATGTATTGTATGGTATGTATTGTATGGTATGTATTGTATTTTATGTATGGTATGTATTGCATTGTAGTTACGGTAGGTATGGAAGGCATGATAGGGGATGGTATTAAATGGTATTGTATTGTATGGTATTGTACTGTACGGTAGTGTACTGTACGGTAGTGTAATGTATGCTATTTTATTGCATGCTATTGTATTGCACGGTATGTATTGTATGGTATGGTATTTATTCTATCTATTGTATTTTTTCCGTATGGTATTTTATGTACTGAATGTATTGTATTATACATATTGTATTGTACTGTATCGTATCTATTGTTCTGTATGTATTGTATGGTGTGGCATGTATCGTATATATTCTATTGCATGTATTGTATGGTGTGGAATGTATTTTATGCATTGTATTCTATGTATCGTATTTTGTATTTTGTATTTTATTGTATGTATTTTACTGGCTTTTTATTGTACTCTCTTTTGTACTGTATTGTATGCCGTGTATGCTACTGTATGGGATTTATTGTATTCTATGCATTGTATTGCAGTTTATGTATTGTCTTGGTATGATTATATAGTGTGTACTGCATTCTACGTATTGTATTGCATGCACTGCACTCTATGTATTGTATTTTGTATTGTATGCATGTAGTGTATTGCATGTAGCGTGTGGTATGTTATGGTATTTATTGTACTGTGTTTTGTAGAGTATATATTCATTGTACGTACTGTATGGTACGGCATGTATTGCGTTTTATGTATTGTATGGTAGGGTATTTATTTACGACCTCTCCGGGAAGCCTGTTCCAGCGTTTGACCGCCCTCTCGGTAAAGAAATGTTTCCTGACGTCAAAAGGCCAGTTCTTCACCCAGCGCAGCGTGCACCCGCTCACCCCACAGCTGGACAGCTTGTCCAGAAGGATGCTGTGAGGGACAGTATCAAAAGCCTTACTACAATCCAGAAAAGCCCCATCCACCGCCTCCCCTTCACCCACGAGGCGCGTGACCTTGTCGTAGAAGGAGGTCAGGTTAGTGAGACAGGGCTTTCCCTTTGTGATCCCACGCCGACTGTGCCTGATGATGGCATCGCCCTGGAAATGCCTTTCAGTAGCACCCAGTAGGATCTTCGCCATCCTTTTTCCAGGTGCTGAGGTTAGACTACCAGGTCTGGAGTTTCCTGGGTCTTCCCAGGAACACAGCGTGGGAATGGTTGAGAGCTGGGTCAGGGGAGGTTCAGACTTGACATTCGGAAGCATTTCTTTACCGAGAGGGTGGTCACACACTCCAACAGGCTTCCTGGAGAGGTGGTCGATGCCCCATGCCTGTCAGTACCTTATAAAGCGGCGTGGGAATGGTTCATACAGGTGTTGCATGTATTGTTTTGTACTGCATTGCATTGTATGGTATGGCTCTGTACGTATTGCATGGTATGGTATTTATTTGTGCCCTCCTGGGCACACTGCCGGCTCATATTCAGCCGGCTGTCGACCAACACCCCCAGGTCCCTTTCCGCGGGGCAGCTTTCCAGCCACTCTTCCCCAAGCCTGTAGCGTTGCATGGGGTTGTTGTGACCCAAGGGCAGGACCCGGCGCTGAGCCTTGTTGAACCTCATGCAATTGCCAGGAGAAAGTCATCCAGGAAAGGATGAGGAGAAGCAAAAGGAAATGGATGAGGAGAAGTTGTAGGAAAAGGTGAAGGAGGAGGAGGAGGAGGAGGAGGAGGAGAATGAGGAACACAAGAAGAAAGATGAGGATAAGGAGGAGGAAAAAATAGGACAAGGATGAAAAGGAACAGGACAAGGAGGAGAATGAGGAAGAGGAGGAAGAAAAGGAGGTGGAGGAGGAACAGGAGGAGAAGAAATAGGAAAAGGAACAGGAGTAAGAAGAGGAAGAGTAAGAGGAGAAGGAGAAGGAAAAAAAGGAGGAGGGGGACAGGAGGATGAGGGGGAAGAGAAAGAAGAAGAAGAGGAGGAATAAGAGGAAGAAAATTAAGAGGAGGAGGAGAAGGAAGAACGGGAGGAAGAACAGGACGATGATGAGGAGAACGAAAAGAGGAATATGAGGTAAGAGAAGATGAAGAGGAGGAGGAGGAGGAACAACAGGGTGAAGAACAGGAGGAGGAGAAGGAAGAGGAGGAAGTAGAAGAAAAGGAGAAGGTAGAAAAAGAACAGAAGGAACAGGAGGATGAGGATAAAGAACAGGAGGGTAAACAGAATAACAGGAAGAGGAGGCAGAAAAACAGAAGGAAGTAGGAGCAGAATGAGTTGGAGGAGGAGGAGAAGGAGGGGTATAAGGAGAAGGACTATGAAGAACAAGAAGAACAGGAGGAGGATCGACATGCAGAGGATGAACATGCAGAGGCGTATGAGGAGGAGGAGGAGGAGAAAGAGAAGGAGAACGAGGAAGAGGTGGAGGAAGAACTGGATGAAGACAAAAAGGAGGAGAAAGGAAAAGAACAGGAGGAGGAAGACGCGTAGGAAGAAGCGTAGGAAGAACATGAGAAAGAACAAGAAGAAGAGGAAGAACAAGAGCAGGAAGAGGAGGACTATGAGGAGGAACATGAAAAGGAAAAGAAGGAAGGACAAGAGGAGGGGGAAGAAGAACAGGAGGTAGAGGAGGAAGAAATGAAGGAAGAGAATGAACAGGAGGAGGAGAAACAGGAGGAGGAGAAACAGGAGGAGGAAGAAGAGCAGGAGGAAGAAGGCGGTGAAGAGAATCAGGGGAAGAAGGGGGAATAGGAGGAGGAGAAAGAACAGGAAGAGAAGGAAGAGTAGGAAAACCAGGAAGAACCAGGGGAGGGAGAGGAGGAAGAACAGGCTAAGGAGGAGGAGGAGAATAAAAGAAAACATGAGGAGGATGAAAAGAAGGAGGAGAAAGAAAGGAGCAGGAGGACGAGGAGAAATAATGACAAGAGGAGGAGGAAGAGGAAGAACAGGAGGCGGAAGAACAGGAGGCAGAGGAAGAACAGGAGGCGGAGGAAGAACAGGAGGCGGAGGAAGAACAGGAGGCGGAGGAAGAACAGGAGGAGGAGGAAGAACAGGAGGAGGAGGAAGAACAGGAGGAGGAGGAAGAACAGCAGGCGGAGGAAGAGGAAGAACAGGAAGAAGAGGAATGGGAGGAGGAAGAACAAGATGAAGAAGAACAGAAGAAGGAGGAGAAGGAAGAACAGGAGGAAGAGGAGGAAGATGATGACGAAGAACCGGAGGAGCAGGAAAACCGGAGGAAAAGGAGGAGGAAGAAGAGAGAAGAGGAAGCGGAGGAGGAGGAAACACCTCCAAATTCACTCTAGAGTGTCAGCACATCAAAATTCTTGGATGGAGCACCTGCTACATCCGTTTGTCCATGGGGAGTCACTAAATCCAAGCCTATTGGTGAAGCCATTACTCACAGGAGTCGTTCCACATCACGGCCATCACTCATCTCGGGAACAGACGGGAAAGCTCTGGATGACAAAGGGTCTCAGGACGCGCTCCAGAAACAGAAGACCAGTGCAAGAAGACCCCCATCACCTCATCGCATAGAAGTAATTCTAGCTCAATGAAAAGATTATTGAAAACAAAACACACACAGCAGCACCCACCATCAAAACTCCTTCAGTGGTAGTTTTAACTGCTGCAGAGCTGCAGGCTGACGATTTTACCATCACTGTCACAGCACCCCAAAACAAAGAAGAACTGGCAAACAGCAACTCCACCCAGAGCCCATAGCTATCGAGCTTTTAAAGGTAGAACAGCTCAGCCTACAGCTGTGGAGGTATAGACCAGCCGCGACTTACGTCCTGTGTCTACCTACTCGATGATCTGTCCAGAAAGTCAAGTCAAATCATAATTACCTTTGAAAGGGGATGGAACTGGGCGGGGAAGGGAAGGGAAGGGAAGGGGGGAGAAAGAGAGAGAGAAAGAGGGAAAGAGGGAAAGAGGGAAAGAGGGAAAGAGGGAAAGAGGGAAAGAGGGAAAGAGGGAAAGAGGGAAATTGCTGGGAAAAAGGGAAATTCAGAAGGAAAGGAGTCGAGTTATCCCAAAGGCCAGCTCAGCCCAACTCACTTTTGCTGGGGAAAAGCTGTGCAGCTTGGAGGAAAAAACCCTGGCTGGTGCTGGGATTCACACAAATGTCTGAGTTCAGATCTGCAACTGCAGAAAAACCTTGACACGGCTCCTTTTCACTTTCCTCATACCTGCGTGCATGCTGTGACTTCCTCGTTTCCCTGAAGTCCTCCCAGACTAACAGGGAAGTGGCTTCTGTCCAGCCCATGGGCCATGAAGAGAAACAGTCTTGACCACTAAGGGGGTAGCAAACAACGGCACCTGCAGAAGCAAAGGGGCAGCCGCACCTCGGCTTCGGAGATGCCCAAAGCTGCCCTGAGCCCCAGGGGCCCCTGGCGCCCCGGCATTTGCTTGGCCCTGAAGCTCTGTGGGGCCTGCCAGCACTGGGGAGCCCCAGGGACAGACATGAAGGACAGTGGTCAGCCCCCGGGGGGAGACTGACGGGGGCTCCATCCATCCTTCTGGCCACAGCAGGATGCCCTGGGCCACGCCAGCACAGGGCGGCTCTCCTCCTCATCGCCCGGGGGAAGGTGAGGCCTGAGGGAGGCCCTGGGTGCTGGGCTCAGCACGGGCGGTGGGACTGGGGGCAGAGCCCTGTCTCCTGCCAGGTGCCGGCCTGGCTGATGCGACAGGCTCCCAGCACGCAGCTCCTCCTGCCCAGGGCTGTGGCTGGCAGCACAGGCAGACCCGCATTTTCAGAAAGACTTGCCAATCCACAGCAATCCAGGGAAGCTCCCCTCCCGGCAGCTCCCCTCCTGTCCTCTCCCCTCCCCTTACCTCTCCTCTCCTCCCCTCCTGTCCTCTCCTCTCCCCTCCCCTTACCTCTCCTCCCCTCCCTCCCTCCCTGAGCAGGCCCAGACCCCATGAGAGTACTTAGGGACGGCTGAGCTGTGCACACACCTTGCGCTGATGAGAGAACAGCTCCCGCTGCAATGGCCCTTCCTGAAGGCCGTCTCTCCGCAGGCCCAGTGTCCCGGCTGGCTGAGGAGAGAGCTGCGGCGCGGCGGGGCAGCAGGCGCAGGGCAGCTCTGGCAGGAGAGGCCCGGGCTGCCTGTGCCCGCCCAGCAACGGCCGCCCCATTGGCCACGGCTGAGCCAATCAGCAGAGCTGGAGGCAGCCTGTCAGTCACAGCCGGCCTGGGGCGGGGCCGGAGGGGGCAGAGGCCGAGGGGCCTGAGGAGAAATGGGTGAGAGATGGGCTGGGGGCAGCCGGGGTGAGGGGGGGACCAGGGCCAGGGCCAGGGCCAGGGTAGGGCAGGGCAGGGCAGGGCAGGGCCGAGCCGAGGGGTGCTGCAGGAGCAGGTATCTGCCAGTGCGGATGGGCCTGGGGGCAGGGACCTGGAGACCTCATCACCCACGGGCCCTGCCATGGCCCAGGTCAGCAGCCCTGGGCCCGAGTGCTCAGCCCCAGGGCCAAGCCCACAGCCGGGGTCAGAGTGGTTCCTGCTGGTGCCCCGAGGGTCGCCAGCCCCAGGCCTGGCAGCTGGAGGTCGGTGTTTCATGCCCACAGGCCAGGGGAAGGTAGAGTGGCCTCCTGTCTGACAGGCGGCTCCGAGCTTTGGAGCAGGCATGCTCTGGTGGGGACAGAGCAGGTGCCTTTGCTGTCCCCAGGCCTTCCTGTGGGTCTCGTGCTCAGGGACAACCCCATCTCTGTTGACAGCCTTTCCTAAATGGGGATTTCCAGACATGGAAGTTGTTTCTGCCTCCTGGTGGGAGCACGCTCCGGGGCTTTGTTGTCAGAGAAGCAAGTGGGGAGTGCCCCTGGTTGGATGCAGCTCCCTTGGCAGATGCTTGTGCCCCCCTCTCAGCCCCAAGGTCTGATACGAGCCTTTCCGCCCACCCAAGCTGTGCTGCCGGCTTTTGGGAAATGGGGGTACAGAGGGCGGATGGTTTTACCACAGCCGGAAAGTTCCAGTCAGCCTGTGAGGGAGTTTTTTTCTTCCTGGTTCTTGAAGTAACTTTTAAAAAAAAAAAAAAGAAAGTATTTTTGCCAAGGAGACTTCACCAAGGGAAGTACAGCGTTTAGGCCTGATTGCTCCTTGTGTGGATTGTATCTGTCCTCAGCCAGGCACACAGCAGCTTTCAGGCGAGGAGTGGGACTATTCCAAGGTGAAGTGAGCAGTTGGGATCCCAAGCCTGTTTTGTTGAAGGCAATCAGGTGAAAATGTGCAGTTAGAGCTGTCTGCGTTGCTTACCCTTTTGATTGCAGTCCTCTCCTCCAGTTCTCTGTAACGCTCACTTCTACTAGTCGGCTCTGTCTAGGTTTAAATCTCTGTAAACTGATGGTACGCTTTGCAACTGTTTCTACTTGATTCTTCACAGGTTTGAAAATTCCCTCTTCAGGTCTCTCTACTTCCTTCTCCCCCATGTCCCGCAGAACCGTATTTGACGGCAGGGGCTGCAGAGCCTGTGTTTCCTCCCCGTGGTGAGGAAAATAGGGACATGAAAAAGAAAGCGATGGCGATTCTGAAAAGACCCCTTTCTTTGTGCTCATTTTCCCATTTCGTTGCCTGTTGTGGGTTCTGAAGTGATGGGAGTTCCTCTGAGTCTTGGCAATCCCTGTTTGCATCCCTGTGCTCAGGAGGGGCATCAGCAACTCTGCGTGGGCATTGCTTATGTCAGACAAGCAACCGTAGCCCTTTCTGAAAAATAGCTCCTGGGCGAGTTAGTTCCTAGGCCATGAGAGAAGGGTTTCTGTTTGCACCTGCAGGAACTCGGGAGCAAACCCTGCCGACGGAAACCCTCAGGAGAAAGGGAAGACTGGAGAGAGAAGAACAGATCAGTCGAGTTACGCTGCTTTACCCCAGACGGTGTCAGCCCTCCTGGCACGGTGACTCTGGGTAAGGGTGCTCCCAGGGTGTTTTCTAACCTTTCCCAGTGCTCACCACCGGAGAGCTGTTGGCCCTGGGGGAAGGGCGGCGCCCCCCTCCTTTTTGCACCCCAGGATCTTGTCAGGCTGCATAACCTCCTGCGCAAACAGAAGTGGCCGATAGTCGACTTCTTCAAGGAGGCTGGTGTGGGCACGAGGAAGATCCCAGGAGCAGACTTCATTCAAGTCATCAAAGGGGTACGTAGGGAGCAGAACGGGAGTGAACTGCTGCCCCTGCCGTATGTCCTTGCGTGCAGACCCCGGGTGGTTTCAGTGGAGGAAATGGTGGCGGTTCAGCAAGGGGCACTTTCTCTTGTCTTACCCTCGGAGGACGACTCCCACAGTCTGGAAAGCTGGAGGGGAAAGGGAGGGCAAGGATGTGGGGAGTGGGATGTCATCTAGAGCGGGTTGCGGGAGTGAGGGTACCTGTTGATTCACGATCTCCAAAGAGAGTCGCTGCTCAGTACTGTGGCTGCCCAGACCCTGCTGCAGATGCTGAATTGGCATCACGTTTCCCAGTGTCGATACCCGACCTTTCCCCCACCAGTCTCGTATATATATTCCCACTGCGCTGCCTGTCAGCACATATCTGTGCAGCACTGCTCCCCCTGAGCCTCACTTCCCACAGGGTACAGCGGTACGGAGCTGTGAGGAGCACGCTCAGGTCTAGGAGGGTTTGGCAGTGCAGGTGTTAACTGATGCTCTAGTGCCAGCCAAAACAAGCCGTCTCAAAACCCAGGGGGCTGGGAAGTTTGGCATGTTAACAGGCGAGAGGTCTGCAGAAGGCAGCGAAATCCCAGTAAAGCCCAGTAAAGTTGTTAATGCTTAAAGCTCACCAGGTTTTCTGGGTGCTGTGCTTCCCTGCAGAACAACAGCAAATCTCATCCCGCCTACCTGTGGGGCAAGCCTTGATGTTTTTGTGATCACACTGCCATTTTCTGTATTGGTTGCCAGAGCAACGTTCCCATGAGAGACAAGGGTCAGGGGGACGTGGTCATCTTGTTGATTTCCTCGAAACGTGGGCATTTGAGAAGCAGTGGAGATCTGAGCGAAGGTCAAACCCGGTGTCTGGAGATGAGGAAAGGCCACTGCAGAGAGACCAGAGCAGGTGAGAGGAGCACAGTGCGTTGGGAGAGCATCTCTGCGTCCTCATTGACGGGAGATGCCAGAGTGGATCCAGAATATGGTTCCCTGAGACCATATAGCGGCCTACAGCAGAGTGGCCAGGAGGAGACGGCTGGGGAAGAGCTTGAGAAGCCAGGGGATGTGCGATACTGCAGTCAGCCCAATGGCAGGAGAGAGGTTATTCCGGCCTTGGGGTTGGGCTCAAAATCTGAAGCCAGAGGTGTAACGTCCTGTACGGGATTGTGGTAGTTAG
The DNA here is from genome assembly GCF_965638725.1 of Aptenodytes patagonicus. Classification (NCBI taxonomy): domain Eukaryota; kingdom Metazoa; phylum Chordata; class Aves; order Sphenisciformes; family Spheniscidae; genus Aptenodytes; species Aptenodytes patagonicus. Next base: position 143,747 of record NW_027471998.1, on the reverse strand, counting down.
CATTGATCATCCAGCTGATCCAAACCAGACCCTTTCTCCAGCTGTTGGCGGCAGCTGGAAAGCAGAGGTTCAGAAGACCTTGCTTTCTAAAACCTGACGCAGACCAGCAGGCTTGTCGTGGTACCTGTGTTGTCTCTCACTGGAGTTGTCACATCTTTGGGAGCAGAGGCATTTGGCTGCCAGTTTGTAGTACTGAGTGTTTTGCAGATTAAACGTAGTTTGTGAGCATGGAAGAGAAGCGGGCATGGAGAAGCAAGCGCTTCAGGCAACTGCAAAGTAGGGATGGGGGCAGTCTGTAATACTTCTGTCAGGATCCCAAGCTGAAGGATGTGTCCGTTCAGAGAGCCGAGGCTGTTGGGAGCTCCAGTCTCCAGAATGCCAGACCTTGTGTGTTAAAGAGTGATCGTCCCTGACGTTTCTTTCTGCTACTCTCTAACACAGTTTCTCTGTTTTTTTCCTTTGGTTGGTGTTTACTCTCTGGTAGGGGTACAAGCTCAGTTCCATCAAACCACTTGCAAACCTGCCACTTGCCCACCTCCTGCTGGGGGCCAAGCCAAAGGGATGAAGCCTCATGCTCGTACCAATCCCGAAGCAAAGTTAAAGCACTGAGAAGTTGCCCCAGTCAGCCCTGAGCCCGAGTGCAGTTCTCTAAGCTGCTGGAAAAGAATTCATCGGCAGGAGGCGATGGAAGAAGGTACCGTGTGTGTGGCACCTGGGATCAAGTGATCCGCTCAGTTTTGTGCCTGGATCAGTGCTGTGCTTGCACATGGAGTGAGCCCCAGTTCAGAGCAGAAATTCTTGTTAGTCATGGTGGGTGCCAGCGGGCTGTTCCTGCTCTCTCCTCCCCGGTGCATTCATTTAATCTGTTGTGTATACGCAGGGCCTGGAGAATGCTCCTGTGTGGGCACCGTGTATGTGAATGGCAGGTTTTCTGCTTATTTGTGACTGATCTTTCTTGCTTCTTTTAAACAGGGAAATCTTGCTGTGCACTCCCCAGGAACTAAAGAAACGCAAAGAACTGATGAAGAAAGAGGTGCCAATCAAGGAGGGAGTGTAGGTTAGTTCTGGTTTTAAATTGTCTTGCCTGTGTTCTAGCCAAAAGCCTTGTCTTAACCAATTGAAACGAGCTGAACTACTGGGTATTTTTCATCCCTGCACAATTCTGTATTGCTGCGGACTTTACCAGCCAGAGTCATGGACTCTGGGCCTGTACTGTAGTGAGGTCAAAGCAGGTATTAAAAAAAACAAGTGTGCTTTTCCAAAATGCTTGCAAGATTAAAAAAAAAACAACCCATCTGGCTGTGGGCAGGTGGGAATACACAGAACTGGGCAGTGTCACTCAGCATGAGGAACAGTGATGTGGGTACAGCCGTAGCGTGACAGTTCTCATGGCCTGAGCAGCACAGCGAGGATTTCCAGGCAGCAAGGCCGGCTGCCAGGGGTGTGTGAACACCTCCTCCTGAGCACGGAGATGGCCATAGGAGAAGCCAGTGCTGTTCCTGTTGGTGTGTAGCAGGGGACAGTGGGTGGAAGCTGCTCTCAGGGCCTGTCATTAGGAGCTGTTGTCGTGGTACTCAGTGGGAAGTAACACGAGGGAGGAGGCTAAGTCATGAAAGGCCATATTAACTGTATGTGTGAAGTGACGGAAACAACTTCAGGGTGTTAAGGAGACGGTGAGTTGCGATTAAGGCAGTGAGTGAGATGATCCTTGTAGGAGCTTTCTGAGTGGGTCAGAATGGGGCAAGACTGCACAGAAGGACAGAACAGGCTGTGGCAGTAGTTGAGCCGATCAGAACTCAAGTAGGAGATGATTTGGTCCATGTCTGGTGAAGTCAGCGTCTTATACATGTTGCGCAGACTGCGTAAGGCCTGACTGCTGGCGAGGGAAGGAGTGTGAAAGGAGTGTTGGAGTGGGGGCCTGGCTGATGGGACCCATAGGGCACGTTATGAAAATTCCCTTCCCTAACTATTAGATCAACCGGTCTTTATATTTTTATTAAAGCGTATTTACTTTGTTTATATACATATATGGTGAGTTCCCATGATACCTGGTGATGTGATGAGACGGTGGAATTTTACTGGAGACTTTGGTGTTGTTCATGCTGAAGTAAAAGAAACGAAAGGACAGCCCGGCCCTGGAAAGAAGGAGCTGTCCATGAAGGATAAAGGCTACCCCGGGTCAACCAAGGTAACGCCAGCGTCCTAGCTCCTCTGAGACGTCTTTGAAACCCTCCCAGCGTCGTCTGGCATCATAGATCAATAACTCCAGCCAGACTGACTCCCGGGACATCTGGATCAATAGACGAGCAGCAAGGATGCTGCAAAACTAGAGTTGCTTTGCAAAGTTTGACGTTGATTAGTAATGGGTGGCGTAGTTGCTAGTGATTAGTCAAGTGGTCTTGTCCCTGAACGATTGAAGGGTATAAGAAGGCTGTAATGTAAAGGCACATTCGGGGTGCCCCAATTGGGCTGGAATATGGCATGTGCACAAGAAAATATTTGCCCCTGTAATTCCATACTTGGCATCCTAGTCTCTCGCGTCGGTTGTTGCGCGCCGGTTGTGAATTGTTTGTGACACCGGCTCAGGGTTCAGCCGTGGGCAGGGGCTTTTGCTGGATGAGATGCAGGCAGCGCTGGACAAAGCCGTAGGGGGAGAAGTGAGCTGGGCAGCCGGTGCAGCGCCAGCTCCAGGATCTCGGCGTGTGAGTCCCGGCCAGCGATGCCTGCTTGCCGGCCAGGTGCAAACTGAGTTTTCTGTGCTCAGCCAGTCCCTGCCTGGCTGCCCGGGGTGTCTGCGGCTCCTTTCCAGGGCCGGATCCGTCTCTCCAGCAGTGATGCTGGTGCTGGGGCAGTGGTGGTAATGCCGGTTCCAGCCTGCGGTGAGGATGCCGGTGGTGGGGCTGTGAGCAGCAGGATGGGGTAGAGATGGCGGTAGCGGGGGTGTTGGTACCAGGCTGGGGTGGGGATGCTGGTCCGGGGCAGCAGCGGGCAGGAGCGGATGGGGTACAGGGGCTCCCCCTGGACCACAGCCCATGGCCCCAGCCCCTTCGGCCGGTGGAGCACCAGTGTCCCCGTCACCACCTGCTGTCCTCAGCCATAAGCAGGGGGACAGGGAGCAGGCACGCAGGGGAGCTGCACCACGGGTGGGATCTGTACTTTGCGCGGGACCTGCACCCCGTGGGGGAGCTGCACCCCGTGGGGAAGCGGCACCCTGCGGGGGATCTGCACCACCTGCCCCCGGGTCCCCCAGGGGTCCTGGCAGCCCCTGCCAGATGGTGGCCTGTGCCAGCTGGTAGGTGATGGTGTGGACCTGGGCACGCTCAGAGGACACCGGCAGCCCCGGGACAGGGGGCAGCACGCAGGCAGTGGCCAGTGGCATCATGGCAAGGGTGGCGAAGCTCACAGTGGGCACCTCCAATGCCATCGGCAGCCAGAGAGGGAACCTCTCTGTTGGGGGAAGGGAAGAGGGATGATGGGGTGAGATGTTGGTGGGCAGAGGTGGCGGGAGTGTTAGCCGGAGGGCAGGAGCACCACGAGGAGCAGGAGCCTGCTGCTGTACCTGCCATGGCGTTTGGTCAGTGTGGGGTTTGTTGGGGGCAAACAGCCTCCGTCCCCGTGGCGATCATTCCGCCAGCACCTGCTTCAGCCAGCCTTGCGAGGGTTTGATTTTTCATACCACAACAACTTCCCATCACAATGATTTCCCATCCTGCTGATGATTTCCTGTCCTCAATGTTGATTTCCCATTCCCATGATGGTTTCCCCTCGCAATGATGATTTCTCAGCCCCATCATGATTTCCTATCCCAACAGTCTCCCATCCCCATGATTTCCCATCCCAAGCATGATTTCTGGGGGGAGGTGAATTTCCTGTCCAAGAGGAAGGGATGGGGCCGGCACCGGTGACCCTGCAATGCCAACATGTGTGTGCCGCTCCATCCTGGGCGGGTGGTGGGGATGGGCGGGGGGTATGCTTTTGGGTTGTTTTTGTCCTCCCCCTCTCTGCCCCAGGGGGCCAGCTGCTGCTCCCAACTGTGGTGGAACTAGTGCTGGTACCGGTACCGTGCGGCCATGATGGGGAGCTGTCAGGAAAATTTGGCAATTGGCCCGTGCCGACCGAGGAGAGAGGCTGGGACGCAAAGTATAGCATTACAAGAGGAATTCTTGCATTCATGCGCCTGAGCTGTCCCATTCAAACTGGGGCACCCCGAGTGCGGTCTTATATCTTTCAAGCATTCAGGTCCAACGCGATTTGCCCAATCACTACCTAACACGCACACACACGCTGCTGTTCTGTAAAGCAACTCTAATTCTGTGGTGTCGTCACCCATCTGATTCTTTCCTGATCCAGCCGTCCCCAGGGTCGGTCTTGCTGCAGTTCCTTATCTCCGATGCCAGATAAGGGGAGGGTTTCACAGGGGAGTTGGAAGGGCTGGGATGCTGGCGTGGTCTGGGTAGTCCAGGGGTATCCTTTCTTCTTCAGGGTGGTCTCCTTCTCCTCCTTGCAACGAGCTTGGGGTCCTTTAGTCATGCTGACTGAACCATGGCTATGCAGTATACAATGTAAACTATATATCTCTCTCTTAAGAAAGTTCATACAATTGCATGCTCTCAAGACGAATTGGTGCAATAGTTAGGGAATGAGATTTTCCTAACAGTCCCTCCTTTTCTTTTGACCATCAGGCTCACACTATACTACTGTTCCTAACTGAAGTCGTAAGTCGAGTGCACAAGGTAATACAACACTGTAAACACACACATCTAATTACAAAGCAAACCAAGACAGTGAATACAACCACCCAAATCCTTTTAGTTCACAGTGCTCTACCTAAGGGTGGGAGCCAAGAGGTTAGCCACCCGAATAGATTTCGGGGAGATCCCTGCCTTACTTCAGGTAACATTTGTAAATGAGTCTTTATCTTGTTTCTATCAGTTCCATTTTTCTGGTCTTGATTGACGTAAAAAACCCAGCAGCTGTTATTCCGTAATGCACATACTCTGTCCTGTGCTGCTCAACGGCGGTCTAGGGCTAATCGATTCTGTATTGCCATTTGTGATGATAATTTGATTTCTTCCTGTAGGGCTGGAATACTATCTGCGATTTCATTGATGGCTTTTTCTAATTCTCTTGACACATTTGCAATAGCTCCTTCTCGTTTTGCAAGCCCTAACCGTGGGATAAAAGCTGTTGCAGACAGGTGGAACTTAGTGCCGCATTCTATCAGAGGGTTGTAACACTTTGTCCCGTCGAGATGGGTAGCTAGGAGCTACGGAGGCAGAAGAGGTTCTAAGTGGTTCTAACCTGTGCGGAAGGTATGAATGCACTTAGAATACACTTTTCAGCTCAGGTTGAGGGTAAATCCTTGAATGCCCTTTCTTCACCTATCCAATATTGCCCTGGTAGTTGTGCAAATAGGGTAGTATAATCTTCCAATCAGTCTGAATCATGTCGATTATTTCCTGTCAGAGGGTTAGCATGTGCCGGATTTGGTTGTTTAGGTAAACCAGTAAGGGTCGCACCCAGAGTAGTTGACTCAGAGCAATCGGGATCCTATAGGCCCGTAGTGGCAACCAAACTTGTAACATTTAGCTTGATTATGGATTCATAGAATCATAGAATCATAGAATCATTGAGGTTGGAAAAGACCTCTAAGATCATCGAGTCCAACCGTCGACCCAACACCACCACGTCCACTAAACCATGTCCCTAAGCGCCTCATCTACTCGTCTTTTAAATACCTCCAGGGATGGGGACTCCACCACTTCCCTGGGCAGCCTGTTCCAATGTTTCACCACTCTTTCAGTAAAGAAATTTTTCCTTACATCCAATCTAAACCTCCCCTGGCGCAACTTGAGGCCATTTCCTCTCGTCCTATCGCCAGTTACTTGGGAGAAGAGACCAACACCCACCTCGCTACAACCTCCTTTCAGGTAGTTGTAGAGAGCGATGAGGTCTCCCCTCAGCCTCCTTTTCTGCAGGCTAAACAGCCCCAGTTCCCTCAGCCGCTCCTCATCAGACTTGTTCTCCAGACCCCTCAGAATACCACGTTAACCTATCTGCGAATATAACCATTGTCTCGGAGTCTGCAGGGCCTGATAAACTCCGTCCAGGAAGAAATCGACAGCGTGATGGCTTATTACCGCAGGTTTTATGTGGTATACAGTAAGGTTTTGGAAGAATCTGTGGAGGAATACCGATTGCCTTTAGGCCTAGGAACAGATCTATGGAACGTTCCAGGCATAAGACTCCCCTTTTCATCTGTATGGTCGTAAGATCTGAATTGTCCATGTCCGTCCATTTTATTAATGTTAAGGCTCTATTGGCATTTCCAGTTCCCAGCCCCTACAGAGTGAGTAAGCTTGTCTATAGGTTTGCTCTCCAAGCACACCCAGGGGTCTCCTCTCAGACTAGTGTCAAACCCTTCTTGGCGGAAGGGCGGCAAGCTTCCTTTCTTCATTGAAAACTCGTAACGTCGATGCCTGTCCTTGTACCACTGAGATTTCAATGGGACAGGTACCCAGGAGAGTTGATTTCTGGCAGAGGATGGGCTTTTAGTGCATATCCAACGGTCGGGCTTCTTTGCCTCTGCTGCTGTAGTTTGGACTGTTGCCATGGCCGAATTATGGAATGAATACGTATAATCCATATTCCACCACAGGTTTATAAGCAAGGCTACTATATTAAAACCTCGGCTTCCAAATCAGTAGTAACAGGAAAAACCCACAGACAGAAATAGCAAAAATCCCTTGGATAGAGAGGAGAGCACTGAAATCAGAAAGGTTTCCTGACTCCGGAAACCCAAAAGGCATTTAAAGATCTAAACCAAGCAGTGCTGGAAGCTTGAAGAGGGCAGGGCCGCCACGCCGACATGACGTGGGCCTTTTGTCATAATGAGCTGGGTCACAAGAGGTGCAGGGGGGTGGGTGCGGTGTGCTTGTTGTGCGTGCGGAACGCTGAGGCAGGGGCGCCCGAGTCGCCATAGCGAGTGGTCGGGCCTGGGAGCGCTGCGTGTGAGAGAGGGAGCGGAGGCCGAGCCGGGGCTGCGGGGGCCTCTCCCCATTGTCCGTCCGCCTACCCGTGCTGCGAGGAGGAGCTCGATCACTGAGGGCCACGGGCCAGAGTCGTTGTCGGGGTGGGGGCCGGGGCCTCGCAGTGTCGCTGCGATGGAGTCCTGAGGCCTTCACCAGCCGAGTCTGCCTGAGGCCGCGGGGCCTGGCCATGCCAGAGCGCTGCGGCCTCTGAGCGTCGCCGGCCTGCTCGAGCTCAGCCCGCTCTGCTTGCCCCGGCCCCCTCGGTGGCCCTTCCCCACATCGCCGTGGGCCCTAACCCAAGGCGGAGGCCGCGACGCCATCTGCCGCGTTAGACGCTGTTGCAAAGCAGGCACCGCCTGGCCCTCACCATGTCGTGTGTCCACTACAAGTTCTTCTCCAAGCTGAACTATGATAGGGTCACCTTCCACGGCCTCCACATCTCCCTGTGCGACCTCAAGCGCCAGATCATGGGCCGCGAGAAGCTGAAGGCGGCCAACTGTGACCTGCAGGTCACCAACGCCCAGACCAAAGAAGGTGCGTGGAGGTGGCGGGCACGGGGTCTCGGGGATCGCCTGGCTGGTGGCGTCGCAGACGGCCCCATGGTGGCTGTGTCCTGCGGGAGCTGCGCTCTGCTCTTTGTGGGTCATCCCCACGTAGCGTGAGTTGGCCTGGGGCCCATCCCGCTGGCGTGCGGGGGGACCAGGAGGGCAAGCGGCACCCAGGATTAGGCAGGGTGGGAAGCGATAGTGCGATTCGGCCACGATCGGTAGCTGTGACTTGTGTTGGCCTCACAGAGCTGTTCTTTTGTAGTTGCTCTTCTGACAACTGCCTTCAGATCTGTGTTTTAGACGCGGAGGCAGGCGTAGAAGAATACGTGGTTGATGTGCGACATACAGAGCTTACAAAAGTTTTGGTTTCCTGGAATTCTTCCAGGTAAAATGATAAGGAAATGTGGGAGGATATCTTATAATAAGAAACTTGCCAGATTTCTTTGAAATCTGGCGGAGAAAGGTGAAAGTGATAGAAATAGAGCAGGTGGCTAAGCTGAAGAAAAACAGTGGGTTTGGCGACTTAATTTTGTCTTCAGCTTGTTTTACTCCAGTGCATTGGAAAACTGGTTTTGTGGCTGGTGCAGAACCTGCTCACTAGCAACAGTTTGGATCCAGAGTGTATGTGTGAGTTATAATCTCTGCAGACCCTTTAAAGCCATCTTGCCCATGAGTGTTCTCTGAATCTAAAGTATACTTTGGAATTTCTTGTTAATATAACTTCTTTTCCACACCACAGACATTGTCATTCAGGTGCTCTTCAGCATCATTTCCTCTTTCATTTCTAACCGTGGTTTTTTTTCCTGGTACTACGTGTTAACCGCATCAGGGCAGTACTGAAGTTTTATGGCAGAGCATTTATGGTGAATATACCTAAGAAATGTTCTTAGCGAAGTCATAACTTCTTTTAAATCTCATAAATGGTGCTTGATTCTCAGAGATGATAATGGTTTTGTATGACTTAGTATGCTATTTCAGTTTGGTAGTCTGCCATCTTGATAAGTTTGAATGTGATTAAAGACTTTGGGATGTGACTCTTCAGAAATAAAAAGACCGGTAAAGTGTTTTCATTCCTTAAACATTAAATTTCTTTCTTTTTTTCCCCCCTGTGGTTCTGTGCCACTCTTACAACAGTCTTTTCTTTAAAGTGTGTACTAGTGTTGTTTTTCCTCTTCCTGTTTGATGTCTTAAAACTTAAAGAGAATAGTATGTACGCTGCGGCAACTGTAACTTCAGCCCTAGCCTTTAAAGTGGTTGGACCTCAAGCTCGCTGTGAATCTACAGATATTCAAACTATTTTCAGGAGAATGTCTGTGAAGAGACTGACCAGCACAATGTTAGGGGTCTTAGGGATGCCACTGGATTGCATGACATGCGTAGGTAGAGAGATACATTTCAGAAGTCTTGATTTTTTCTGGTAGTATTGAACAAAATTGCCAAGGGCTTTTGAGGAATGTTGAATTTGCTTTAAGGGCTTTGCTGCAGAAGGGTCTCTGAATTTTGTCTTCAGTCGCTAATGTACTTTCAGCTTCACAAATGCTCGCAGGCTGGATGGCCAGCTGGCTGACGTCACCACTGTACTAGCTGGGCCTGTGTAAAACAGAGCCTTAAAAGCAGAATGTTGGATGGGAATAAGCTGTGATGGAGCCCAACTATTATCACCAGGAGAGAAAATGTTTTGAAAGAGGCCAAACACGTGGATTCTGTGATAGCAGGTGAGGAACAGAAAGCCAAGTTTTACCAGAAAAATTTCTGCTCATCCGTGTGTTACCCCATAAGGTGTTACTCTAATATACAGAATACCGGTTTTAGAAAGTGTGTTGCTTTGTTTTCGTACGTAATCAGAATCCCGTGACGAAAAAGCGTCTGCTTCACCAGGTTCTGTTAAATGTGGTGCTGCTTAAAGGTGAAGTTAAAGAAGGATTGTCTTTCATACTTGAAAGAGCATCACTCCTGTTTAACCGTGACCAGATCCTCCTCTAGGTAGGCTGTGTTGCACTTTGACCTTTGTAAAGTGAGTATAAAATGTTAAACTGGGTAGATGAGTGACACAGATGCTTATGGAAGCTTTCGTAAGGGTGTTCTTCCATGTGAAAATGCAGAAATCCCCTAGTGGTCTTCAGAGCAAAGCTAGAGAATACCTTTCAGTGTTATATATATGTATGCCAAACTGTTGGTTTATAGGCATACCTGTGAACTTCAGTTTGTATTAATCAGATGTAGATGCTTACACTGACCTTCAGAAGGTAAAGGACAAAACGAGACCCGGATGTTCTGCCTAAACGGGATGTGTGGAATTCTTGCATGTGGACATGAAGTATTGGGTTTTTATAAGTTTGTCTGTGCAGGAGTCCTGACTAAATGTTGAAATGACCTCGGAAAGAACAAAGTGACCCTTGAGTGAAGATGGCCTCCTTGTTCAGATTTGTCCGAGTACTCTAACCTTGTACGGTTCGGTAACTGTTACTTTTCATCATAGAAATCTAGTAATAGAAGCAATGCTCATACAAATAGCAGTGGAAAAAGATGATATGATGGCCTCTTTTTGAGATGCTGGGAAGGCAAAATGGGTGGTTGGGACCTGTTTTAAAAGGCGGGGCGCGTGTGTGTCCTCTTCCATGCTTACTATAGAGGCGTGTTCTGTAAAGGCAGAATTCCCTTCAAAAAGCCTGTACTCAAGAATGATGCATTTAAACGTGCCTCCTTTTACTTGGATCCGAATTTCTTGACCTGTCTTTTAGAGTCGATGTTCTCACAATATTGTGGAAGAACTGCAAACTCCAGAACTCGCGTTTCTTGAGGACTCCTTCCTGCCCCGTAACACGCTGACTCAAACCACTTGGAGAATGTGCTGTTCTGCTTATCAGGCAAAACACAATACAATACAGAACCAAACATGGGACTCTCAACTGGTCTTAGATGAATAGTTTTAAGGTAGACTATTGCTCTTGCAAGACTGTCTCTCGAACTCAGAACTTGCTTGAGTTCAAGCGCTGCAGCATGCGCTTGTCCGTTTTAGTAATGCCACGATGTGACGTCTTCAAAACAAACTCATGCTAACTCTGAAGGAACTCATTTGGCCTCACAGCTGATGTCTGTCTGTCTGTCTGTCTGTCTCCTGGAATGTCTTCTACCCTGTGCAAACCTAGCGTTTTAGAGCAGACATTGAAGCAACTTTTAAACCTTGCCCTTCACTGTGCCATGTTGTGTTGCGGTGCTAGTATGGGGGATTCCTTTGGTTACGCCTCAGAGTGCAATTAATTCTTGGGCTGCCGTGCGGCATTATGCTGTAGAGCTTTCAGAAAGGCTACGGAGTTGCCTGTTTCCCTGGTTGAGTTGAGGGTACGTCATGTACCCCTTCAAAACCCACGATGTTACAGTGGAGCTCACGCACTGCCTGTCTGGGAGTCAGCTGCTCTGACTCTGTCACCAGCAGGTTTGGGACCTCGTGGGGGTGGGCTGTCGGCTAGGTTAATGTCCCTTGGGCAGGTGCTTAGGCCAGGCCTAGTTTGGTTCCTTACCACGTTGTCTCCAGCATTGCTTTCGCTTTCCCTGTCACGCGCTGAAACGGCAAGCAGTGCCAGTAAGACATGAAGGCCTCGGGCGGTCTGTATAATCAGGTTAATGACTGAAAGTATGTTAGGTTTTATTGACTCCTCCTTTCAAAGCAGTACAGGTGCTCTTTTGGAGCACAGTTCTGTATGGTAATAATGGAAATGAAAGGTCCATGACCTGTTTGGCCTGCTGAACTAGCTGACTGAAGAAATGATGATATGCCAGTTGTAGATGAGATCATTGACACCTATTGTGGTGGAAGCTGAAAATCCAGAAAGAGTAGTCCAGTCTATGACTCAGGATGTTTCGAGGCAGTGCTTTCAGTGCCCGCTACGTAGATGATTTGTTTGTCGCAAAGCGTGCAAGTGGTGTTGATTAGAACAGAGTTGAAAAATGTCATAATGAGAAAGCGTATTTTTAAGCGCTAGGGAGAAAATGCGTTCTTGGGAGGTAGCGTGTTTTCTGGTGGAGAGAGTCTGGCATGTTAGTAGTCATCTTCCTCTCTTGCTGTGCAAATCCTTCCCCCAGTAGCACAATAGCTGGTCAGCAAGGCATCTAAGCCTACTAAAGGCTTTTCTTTGTCATTTCGCACATAGGCTTGCCTTCTGATGGCTTCTGTTCTGATGAGCTTCTGCACTTTACGTGGGTGAAAATACTTCTCTAGGCAGTGCTCAGAGGGATGCTTTTGCACTGCTGCCTGAGTCAAAAGGGTGGATTAAAGCCGGCCCTAAAATAAAGCAGGAACTTTTTTCAGTAGCTTGTTTATAGCATACCTATGACACAAATTCTTAAAAGTAGCAGATGTTCAGAATTGTCAATGAATTTAAGAATGGGATTTTGAAGTTGTGCATTCAATGCGAAGCAGCATAAACTTCAGAGCATAACCTGAGCTGTTTGTACTTTTTTGCAGGAAGAAGGTTGTGGACACTAACGCAATTGTTGATTTAAGATTTGTAAGCTAGCATGAGGCAGCAGTCAAAGCAGCTATTGTTTAACTTGTCTGCCTCCATTCGTTCCTTGAAAGACTTCTTTCCCTTGACTCTTCCAAGCAGGCTCTTTTCTTGCAGAATGGAGAGCAAGTTTTAGGCTGTTATGTCTCTTCTGCTCTTGACTTTACTCTAACATCCAAGTCTTCCTTTGCTTTTGCAGGCTTTCTGCGTTAAGTGAATCCTTATTGTTAATCACAGGTCAGACTGACAAAAGCCCAGTAGCCACTTGCTGGCCATCACAGACAGCAAAACAGGTTTTGAGCTATAAGGGAGTAGGAATCAACAGTGTTGTTACCTGCAGCTTTGCTGAACATTTCCACTGGAGCTCTGCTTGGACAAGTGTGAAAAGCAGCCTTGTTGAGCGTGATGTCCCTGCTGACTTTGGAGGTGTGGAGTCATGCGGGGAGGCAGAGTGAGACTGCTTTGCAGGTCCGGGTAGTTGCCAAGTCTCTGCTAGGGGATGTTGCTGCCCGCGGGGAACGGGTTCCTGCTGGGAGATGCCAGTTTAGCCTGAGAGCTGTTAGACTGAGCTGGCATCTGTTAAATTCAACTTGAGCAAACAAGAATGTCCAGGGAGTTCAGGAATAGCGCTCCAGCTTTAGTCCTTTCCTCTTACAAAAAAAAAAAAAAAAAAAAAAGTTAACTTTTTAGTCTACATTGTTTGACTTCACCTTTAACACATTTCATCACCAAAATGAATTCAAGTAATTGAGGCGAAGGAAAAATGAATGCATTAAAGCCAAGTGCTATCAGGTCCCTTCACAGAACTAACTCAGCAATGTACTCTGCTGTCCGTAAACACTCTTCCACAAATCCTCTGACGCAGTGACCGAGCTAGTGGGATACTTACCAAATACAAGTATGTGCCGTGGTGAGTGTCCTGTACAAAAAATGCGTTGACTTCACCAAGCTATTGTCACTCTTCAGTTGATCCGTTTAAATGTGTACTGATTGACTTTTAAGGTGAGTTCCTTTTTATATCAGTCTGTTATCAGGTGGCTGGAGCTCTCTTCACCGTGCACTTAGCAAGCGGATTGAAAAGAAGCATCTCTCTCTCTCTCTCTCTCTCTCTCCCCCCCCCATGCAAGGATAGTCTGTTCAGAAGGCAGATGTCAATGCTTCTCTTCTAATGGCCGATGAATTGTCACAAACTGCTAAAAGAGGACTTGTTCCTCTTCTTGCATCATACACCTGTTGTGCATGTTCAAACTGACCTCTGCAGGCTTGCGTAAGTTGTGAATAAAGGCATCGGTTGCTGTCCTCGTCTACACGGCCTCTTTCTAGGAGAGGTGCTGCCGCTTGTCATCTTCTGCAGAACTGCCACAATCCTCAGCTCGGCAGAGGCGCAGCAAACTCCTGCCTTTTTGTGGAGCCACTGTTGCTTATCCTGTACCTCTGAAACCTCAGCCCAGGGGTTTGTGGCCTGGCCCAGAACGAATACTCTGTATGACTCCGTTCGGCAGGTAGAAACAGCTGCTTTGGGCTTCTAGAACTGCAGCTGGCGTGATCTCCCCGTTGTTTGTCTGGGCCTCAGTACTCTTTGAGCTCCTTCTCCACCAGAAAGTCCCAGCGCAGGCCTCTCTGGACAGGTGGCTGTGTAAGGGTTGGATTTTCCTTTTGAGAAGAGCTCTAGGGGTTGGTTTCGGGATCTATGACTTCTGTAAAAGCTTGTGTTTCTGTCATTAGTAGCCCTTTCTCCTCCAATTTGAAACTGCTCTGAAGTCCAGAGGAAGCTTGCTGTTTGGTTCCCTCGGGGGGAAGATCAGGACTTGGTTTCAGCTCCGTACTTTCTCAGTTTTCTGAAGAAGCATTCTGTCATTTGGAAATAGAAGTAAAATTCTCATTTCGTTGTTGAAATAGTGTCTTCTGGTAGGTGCGTTTTGGTCTAAGAGAGGTTCCTGCCCGCAGGAATAATCTACTGAAAAATGGAGGAGCATCAGTTGTGAAATATTCCTTTTTTGTGTGTGATCACTGAGCAAAACCACCCTGATAGAGCTTGACCAGATGTGCAGCACCTTTGGTTTTCAGACCACCGTTCTGATGCGGTCTGCAAAGGTAAGGCCTTTTAGTATTTAAACCTGTAGGCAGATGACGAGTAGGGAGTGGCTGCTGATAGTGCTTTAAAATACTTAGTCACATCCCGCTTGTGTAAGTACACTAGAAAAACCTTTCTCATGGAGAGATCTTTGCGTTTTAAGCTTACTCAGTCCAAGGGTCTCAGGCAGTTGGTTTTCTTGTTTGGGCCTCATGTAAAAGGCCAGAAGGCTTTCCTCCTCTTCGGAAGACGGACATGGTGTAAGCCAAGGCAAAGCATGGACAGCTTCAGGCACACCCTGTTTTCGAAAGGCTTTTCAAGGCTGCCTTCCTAAGGCATTTCGTTTGAGCCTCTCTGCTCTGCAAAAAGTGAGTCAAAAGAATTCACGTCCCTTTGGTTAATTCGAACTCGATGATTAGCTTAAGAGGGGAGACACCACTTTCGTTGGAGCCAGTTCTGCCCTACTCGTGAAAGCAAGCTCAAAAAACCCCCACAATTTCTGTGGTCCAAATTCTAGCACTGCCAGTTTCGTTTCCATGTAAATGGACAGCACTGAGCAGCTGAGAAGTGTGGTTGTTGATGGGTTAAGCTCCAAGAAGTAGACAGAGGTGGCAGGCTGCCTTCTGTGTTCCGTCAGTCGTGAGCACTAGCAGCAGAGGTGAATCGTTTTTCGTTAGCAGCTATGAAAGCAATGGCACAGAGTTTTCATGTTTCAGCTAAGCGCCTGTTTTGTTGCAGGGCAAGCTAGTCAGGCTTCAGAATCTGGTTTGGGCAGGTGAGACTTTGCTGTGCTTTGTTTTTCTCCAGAGATCTATGGGTTTTGTAGCCTAAGAGAAGCAAAAGCAACTTAAGCCAGATCAGGAGAGAACCTCATGCATTAGCGGACTCTCCGTTAGTGACCTTTGAGACCCTTTTGCTGTTGGCATTCAAACTCTTTTGAAAAAATGAAAAAGATGTTGCTGCTTGCGTTTGATTCTCAAAGCTGAAGATTTCTTGCCATGTACTGTTCGTGTGTTGAGACGATAAAAGCGCGATGTTGCCTATAACATGTTGCTTTTACATCTGTCAAGGGATTCTCTGAAGTGCTATGTAGCTGCATGTTAAGATACATTCTTAGGAACTGACTGACGTTTTTTTCTGTCTTTATGTTGTTTTCAGAATACACAGATGATAATGCTCTGATTCCGAAGAACTCATCGGTAATTGTTAGAAGAGTCCCTGTTGGAGGTGTTAAAGCTACCAGCAAAACATATGTTTTGTAAGTATGCATAAAGCATTGTATTCTTTGTGAGGGGTTTCAGCGTGTTAACTTTTTTAACGGATATTAGTTGACAGAGGCATTCAGATTGTCTCTTTCTTGTTAAAGCTGCTGTTAATGTTTGTTGTCATGGGGTAGATTTTAATGTGTCTGTCCCAAAGTAGACGTACCTTTTTAGGCCTGCTGGGACATGGGGTTCAGACTCCAACGACGGTAACTGTTAAGGTGATTCTATTGGGTTTGTTCCTGGGGCTGGTTTTTCTGAGACCCGAGTTGAGGATCCTGTTTCCTCTACGTGGAGAGATTCCGTATTATATGTGTTTGCTTTTACTGCTTTGATAGTAAAGACAGATACTCATTGTAGTGCAAACTTGCAGTTTGTTCCCATCTCAGAAGAGTCCGATTCTCAGTGTTTGACTGTTTCTTGCATTTGGGGGAGGGGGGGCGGGATATGGCAGGTATTCTTACGCCCCAAATCTAGGTGTTTTGCATCCTAGCTGTAGAGGAAAGACCAAGGGTTGCCAGCTGGCGAACCATGCAAACAAGAAGTGATTCCTATTAGTTTCCGAAAGACAATGTCCGTTTCAGGCAGGAGAAAAAGAACAACGTCCTCAAGTGTATTGCCTTTTGTGCGCGTACGATGAAGGAATAGTTAATCCTTCCCAACCTTGAAATGCAGTAAGCGGTTTAGCACGTTACCAGATGTTACGAGTTCTCTTTCTAAGTCTGTTTTTAGCCTAAGCTGATATCCGTGCCCCAGGTTTTAATTCTGTATTCCCAAGATGTACGGAGGACAGAGAATCGGGTGTATGGATTGGAATGACAGATATTCAAATGCAGTCCTGACTACAGGATTATTGCTGTCATTTATGTATTCACACGGTCCAGTTCTAGATCAGCTACATTGGCATTGTTTGAATGGTCATGTTTTCCAGCCTTCTTAAAGATACGCCTCTCCGCCACAGTGAGTAGATGTTATTAGCCTGTGGTTTTGCCATGCCTTTCTAATGATGGTTCTCAATAAATAAAGTAGACTGAGGAGTTACCGTGTGTCTCGAACAAACAGGACGGCGGCATCCTGGTACCCGTGAAGCATTTGCAAGCCAACACCCTGAAGTTGTGTGGCTCTGCATGTAAACTTTGGGCATATTAGTGCAGTAGTTGCAGTGCTTTCAGGCACTACCTCGTAATTCTGGACGCCACAGCGTTGTGCTTATAAACGTGGCCTTGTTTTGGGGGTTAATTTAAATATGTGTGCTTAGTGCTGTCTTGTCAATGCCTCCCCTGTTTCTGGTTGGATGGCACGCTCTCCTGGTCTTGTAATGCTGCCCTAAAATGAGCGGAGAGATGCCGCTAGCATCAAAGATCAAATAAATGCCTGTATGTGGGGATAAGGAAAGAATGGCCCTGCTTCAAGGGAAATGGATGAAGAACCCGTTGTGCGGTAATCTAAAGTATTTCCTCGTGCTTCCTCACCTTCAGGAGGTACGTGGCTGTGATTGCGAGCCTGGCAGTGTTCTCGCAGTGGCGGGAGGCATGAGCCTTTCTATTTGTACATCCATTCCACAGCAGCCTTTGAGTTGCCTCTGCTCATGGGACGCTTTGGGTGATGTATGAAGTGTTTGTTAACTATATCGATGCTTGCATGTCTGATTCGTGATGAGCGGCATGCTGATACAGATCAGTGAGTATGTGGAATCTCAGCACGTTTTTTAAACGTAATCAATATTTCCTAAAATATCGTAGCATTTTCAAGAAGATCTCAAAGCAACTTCTGGCAAGTAAGGCCTTTTTTTTTTTTTTGTCACAGGGCTCCTAAAGCGCACAGAGTCCTAGGAACGGCTTTCAGGTGACATTCCTACTACTATTTTTCGTCAATATAGCATATGTAACACGTTTAGTATTCTGGTGCTTTCATGGCTAAGTATGGTAGATATCTGAACACGGTGCTTGGGCTTCCGCAAAGAAACACTGCTCTAAAGACGATGCTGCTGACATTTTTGTTCTTTCTTTGTCAGACGACTGATTTTTTTCACTTAGGTAAAGTTGCCCTTCCCAGTGTCCAGACTATCGCTGTTCTTTCTTAGAAACTAAAGTACTGTATCTGGTGCCTGTTTGTAATACTAGGGATATACAGATTGGCGAGAGTTACCTTGGTATTTTGATGGTTGATTATTTAAGAACACAAAACTGTAGTACAGACTTCATAATTTTGATACTTAGGTAGCAGAGAGAAAATCTCTGAGGACTTCCTCTTGCACTGCTGTGTTCTGTATCTGTAAGTCTTAGAGTAACTGGTGACAAAGTGGAAATGTGATTTGGGGGGGGGGGGTTTAGTTGCCCTGAAAGTACCAAGAGAGAACAGTTTATGCATACAAATAAATTTCCGCATTCGCTAGACTATCAGAACATAATGGTTTGATGTTCAGGTTTTATAATCTGTTTTCACTGCTTTATGTTGGGTACAAGTGCTTCATTTTAAGTTCTGATCACCTTTTTTTCTTCTTGTAGCAGTCGAACTGAGCCAGTGAGTGGAACATCAAAAGCAGTACGTAAAAACACAACCTCACACTTTTTTCTACACACTGCACTTCTTCTGCACGTAGCTGTTTTTTCCCCAGAGTCTGCTAAAACCGCTCCCTTGAATTCTTCCACCACATTAGGTAATGAAGGACAGGAGCTATTTCCAGGGAAGGGTTTTAATCTCTCTTCTGATCAATTCAGTGACCTCTTGAGGAGAGCTGTTCAGTTTACGTTGTGAAATTTTAGTCTACGTTTCTGAACAACGTAAGACATAGGAAGCAGCGATTCGCGTGTCTTTCCGATACTGTTTTACTAGTGTCAGCTTAACTGCTGCTGGTGGCGTAATATAATTCAGTATACTGGAAGAGGAACAAGATAAGCGCAACCCTTGTTACCTGTGGAAAAACTGCACTTCAGTATTAGTTCTCAATGAACGCCGCAGTCCATCACGAACCAGTGGCTGAGGACTTCATTCCTGCCAGCTGTTCCGGCAGGTAGCTGGGAGGGAGGAGTGTGGTTGCAGCGGAGAAAAAAACGGCAGGGTTGTGCTCTGAATCCCTGCTTTCGTCATCATTAAAAGTTGGTTTTGGTCTGATAGCAAGGAGAATGACGTTAAATTCTCACGCTTCCCAAACTAATTGGGATAGTACGGCCTGTGGTCTGACAAAATACAAGAAATGAGTTTTCTCAGGTTTTATAGGCTACTCCGTCATGGTAAACACCTTTATTGCAATAATTTGAGCAGTTTAATTTTTTCTAGACAAAGTTTTATGGCTGATGTTTTGGACTGGTGTTTTTACTGGGGTTTTGTGGGGTATGGTGAGTTTGGCATTATTAGACTTAGCGGCAGGAGAGGCAGAGTTCATGTTTCAGGGCCGATACGCCCGTGCTTTACTTTGACAGGCAGCTACTCTGTTCATAAAAGCATAACCGTGTGCATTTATAAACGATGAGACATTAACTGATTAATTTACAAACTGCACTGAAAATAAGTTTCCTGTAGTGATGCTTCCTTCTCGAATAAACCTAAAATTTGGTTAAAATCCCTTTTAGCTAAAAACTGACAGCTTCCTTACCCCTTTGACTTCTAAGCAGTTGTGAGCGTTTGACAAGGGTCCCTCTCTGAGCTATTCTGGAGCAGTAAGTTGATCTCAGGCGGGTTTGGTTATTTCAGTGTCTTCTCGTTAACCCCATGGGCACTCCTGAGCCGTCATAGGCTTGGGCTTTGTTTTGAACAAATACAAATTACACTGGGTTGGAAATGCCTCTTTCCGTGACGCTCGGAGGATAGAGTGCAGACTTTCAGGCTACAGTAGAGGTTAACGATTGCTATGTTTTGATTGTAGAGCTTGAATATGTGTTTAATTTTTTGTGAACAGATTGATGACTCTTCTGCACCCATTTCTCTGGCCCAGCTTATTAAGGTATATATACATATTCTTGTCAAATACTTAGGGAAAAAAAGCGTTTGCTTTGTATTTTTAAATCTTCTACGGTGATCTACAGCCGGATAACTGTTGTAATGCGAACAAAACTCTAATTTAGCTTTTAAGAATTATGTATTTTAACTTTAAAATGTCTGTATAGTCTGATACTAGCCTGTAAAGAGGAGTTGCCAGTGTGGGAAGCTAGAAGGGGAGTACCTGATCAGCCCCAACGTAATGTTGCGGGATTACTCATCTTCAAGACACAAAGAAGCAGCATTCAGAAGCTGTTTACCGTTTTTCATACGTTTCCTTAATTTTGCGTTGGAAAGTAACACAATTTTCACAGCAGAATTTAATTGGCTGTAAGTTATGGACATTTCGGGGGGGGGGTTGCGACAGCCAAATTAGAGGCATGCTCCAGAGAGCATGGACAATTGCATGGCTGTTTTTGAATTTCTAGTCACTATGGAGCCATCCTTTGAATGCTGCACAATGTCATAAATTGTGGTATATATACAGTGGACAACACAATCTAATGTGTCCGAACGCAGGCGATGGAAACTGTGCCAATGTACCCAATTGTTTATACACATTTATACCAATGTGTATGTGTGGCATATTAGCAGATGTGACCTTCTGAAACTGTCGTGACGCCGTGTTTTGCTATGGAACCGCTTGCATTTTTTGCTCAACAACGTGTAACTTTGCCTGGGAAAGCACTAGCGATTGCACTTTGTGAAAAGGCGCGGTGCTAGCCAGTTAAATTACTAGTCTTCAAAGTTCCAAAGATTAGAGAAGGCAGGGCCTAACGCAGGGGAGCTAGTTCTTTCTCCTGAGAAGAAGGGCTGGAGTTCATTTCCAAGAACGAGAAGTCTCCTCCCACTGGGAACTTCTTCCCTCTCTCCCTGCAGCAATTCCACTGTGTACGTTTGGCAGAAAAAAAAGAACAATCACTTTGGAAGGTAGCCACCGAAAGGAATTGGTCTCCATTAGTGCTGTCCCTGAACGTGTCCTTGGTCCTGTAAACTCACGTGAAGTTGTACTCTAGAACGTGAAAAACCGTCCAAGTGGTGTACACATTTAAGCTTCTGAGAAACTTTTAAGCATTTCAGAAAAATACAGGAACAGAACATAAAGCAGCTCAAAACTGTTACTTACTCCAACCTCTTCAGTGCAGACTGGCCTAGCACGGAGGCAACACGTTGTCAAAAGTTTTCCGTTTCATTATTACTACGCATTAAATGCCACGTTTGAATTTTGGTCTATTCCTAGTAATGTTTTGTGGGTTTGGGGTGTGTTTTGCAAACCGTTGGGGTTCAACCAAATTAGTCAAGTATCTGTAAAGTCTTCTGTAAATGTTCATGGAAATGAGTTCATAGCTGTCGATCTGGATTGTGTTACTGTTGAGAAAAAACTGTGTCTGTGAAACAACCGTTTAATAAAATGTTGACACTAGTGGGTTGCTTTTGTGAATGACTGCATCTCGAAACAAAAACACGCGTGGTGGATCTGAATGCTAGGTGCTGGAAGGTCCGAAGAATGTACAGTCGCTCCCTTAGAGCCTGCTGGTATCTGGACTAGTGTGTGATCAACACACGTGAAGAACTACTCCTTAAAAGAAACCAGCTGGCTTCAGTAATTTGAAGATCTAGTTCTGCATAAGGTTTCTATTACAATTTGTGCGTTAAAAGGACACGGTCAAGTGGGAAAAACCTGCAGGTTTTGCTTACTGTAGTTAAATCCCTTAATATGAAGGCGTTAGCAGGGGAGGAACATGCCGCCTGGACTGCCCGCAGCACACGGTGGTCAAATTTCTACTGAAAAGAATCTTTTGTCTTGCTGGGGGATTCTAAAAAGCTTGATTCCTTTTAATGCTCTGTGCCTGAAGCTGAATTTCAGCAAGCAGAAACAACTTCCCCGACTCTTCAGCTGTGTGTCCTTGTAATGCTGCAAAATGTAAATAATGGTACTTGCATACATCTTGCTCAGTTAAATGTGCAGCGGGTATCTTCTCCTTCAAATAGTCTGGAGCTGAAAAACCCGTTGAAAAACACCAGATAGTGTAATTTTTTCTACACGTAGCTTCCGTCCCCTTGGAGGAAACCTGGATTGGTTACACAAGTCTTGATGCAAGGTACAAACAGAGGCCGAGGCTGCGAGTGCCCGAGAATGCTCTTTTCGAGTAGGCTACAGGCACCTAAACACCACGTAATGGCGTAAGGACCCCCCAGAACATCTTCAGGACAGCTCTAATGTATATAAGCGGCTGTGTTCATGCAACCTCGGCCAGCGTTGTGCTGCTCTTTACAGGACGGGGCGAGTGGTGGTGTCTGGGGCTGTGTGGGCTTACCTGTGTTTCTGACGTGTGTGTCAAATACTTACCTGTCACACAGACTGCCAATCTGGCCGAAGCCAATGCTTCCGAAGAAGACAAAATAAAAGCCGTGATGATACAGTCTTGCCGTGAATACGATCCAGTCAGGTAAGTGGTGACGATGTCAAAGCTGGTCTTTGAAGATTATGGAAAACTTGTAGAGATGTCTGTTCTAACAAGAGAGACACACGCATACCTTTTCCTTTTATTCCCCAAACCCTTTTAGTTACCTGAAGAAACCCTTGGGTCCACCTCCACCATCATATACTTGCTTTCGTTGCGGAAAACCTGGCCACTATATAAAGAACTGCCCAACAAAGGGGGTAAGATTGTGGGGGGCTTCTGGTGTTACTTCGTTTTCAGTTTTTTTACCTGGGCAGTTACGTCACCAATACAGCAATACTCATATTAAGAGTTGTTTCTCTTGGGGTGCAATACGGCGCTTATGTGGCAATGTGGCAAAGCCCTTCAAAATCCAAGGGAAACCTGGAATTATGAAGGTGAAATTTTCTTTTTTCTAGGTCATAGACATGAAACATGTCCATAGATCTTCCTCTGGGAACTTTCAGGCCTGTTTTTATATATTTCAATACTACTGGAATTTTTTCTGGTTTTGCCTCTTTTTAATGACAGTCCACAGTTTTTCGTATTTCGTATAAAAACAAGATGTGTCTGTCGACCCCACCTATTGAATATTTGCGTGTTTTAATTACACGAGCCTCTGGTTGCGCGTTCATGCCATTTAACGTTAGTCACTGAATGTAGGCGCATGAGGGATGAATTCAAGCGTCACGCACAGATGGTGAATACACGTTTCCCCAGGGCGTGGTTCAGAGCACCGGCTGAGGCTCTCGCTCTGAACTGCGCTGTGCAGGAGGAGCGGGCTTGTGTCTCTTCTCTGCGCGGATGGCGAGCTGAGAGATATTTCACCCCTAAGGAACCTGAAGTTAAGCCAAAGAACGTCGACTGAGCTGGAAACACCGCTCAAGCCTTTGGAACATCCTGGCTATGTTCCTGTAGGAAAATAAGTATTTTAGTGGAGCAACCCTTACGCTAGGCCAAAGGAGAGGATTAAAGGCTTTTGCTGCCTAAAATAATCATTGAAATGTCATTTTAAGGGTGGGACTTCAGATGAGAGATGTCTGCATTTCTTTTCTTAACAGGACAAAAACTTTGAGTCTGTTCGCAGAATTAGGAAGAGCACAGGAATTCCAAGGAGTTTCATGGTGGAGGTGAACGATCCCAGTACAAAGGGTGCTATGCTGACAAGCTCTGGAAAATATGCGATACCGATTATTAATGCGTAAGTATGGAATTAAGTGGACTGACCAAAAAGTGAGCGAGGGAAACCAGGCGTGAATGTCCGGGTGGCAGTGCAACCAAGTTGGCCAGCGCCTGTAATGACAGGGGGAGGAAGCATTGTCGTTGTATCTTCCCCTTAAAATCTGTGATACTTTCTGATACTAAAATAGGGTGGTCCTACTGTTCATGCCCCTGGAAGTTGGTTAAGCTTGTGGCATGCTAAGAGCCTGTATTTCTGCAAAACTTTTCAGCAGTGTGTACAGTGGAGGCCTTCTCTTTGAAAGCTCGTTTTGCTTCCGTTTCATGTTTCAAAGGCTTCTTGCAAAATTTAACAAACAGCTGTTGGACTGAGATTGCCTCCCCCTCAGACTTTTATCAGATCCCATGTGTGAAACAGACTGAAGCTTTCCTGTTGCTATAAAGGAACAGGAAAAGACTACTGTGTGCCGACAAGGGCGGCGGTTTTAAAATGCCCTTGGTAGCACTTCTGTCTCTCTGTCGTGGATCTCCGTTGGTAGCAGCTGTAACACAGACTTCTGCCATTTAGAAACTGTAATTACTCGGAGACTAACTTGACCCTGAGCCTGCAATTTACATTTACCCTCGGGCAAAGGAGAGGTGGGATTCACTTCACCTGATTTCTAGCTGTCAAAAAACTGTTTTTCTAGCTGTCCGAGCTAATTTCTGAGTTGATCCAATGAATGGGAGAGTTCTGCAGAAGGAAAATTGTTCCCCCTCCCTCTTCTAGCGCTGTGGCTATAGAAAAGTGCATTAAGCTCAATGCCTCCGTTTTGGAAGGCTAATGTGGAGTGAGAAGACTCCCATCATCTATTATCTTCCTTTGATAAAAGCCAAAGCTTGGAGAAGTTTTCCTTGACCCATCTTCAACTTTTTTCTTTTCCCTTCCCCGCCCCCCCTCCAGGGAAGCTTACGCTCGAGGAAAGAAGGAAAAGCCTCCCTTTTTACCAGAGGAGCCCTCCTCCTCCTCCTCCCCAGATGATCCTATTCCAGATGAGTTGTTATGTCTCATTTGTAAAGATCTAATGACTGAGGCAGCTGTTATTCCCTGCTGTGGAAACAGTTATTGTGACGAATGTAAGTGTTACTCCCACGTTTGTTGCTTCAAAACATCACATCCCCTCTTCTGGAAGCAGAAAGAGGAGATAACGGAATTGCTTTGTTACCACTTCTATTTTTTAATACTTCAGTGTACCCTGAATGGGAAAGGACTCTTCTCGTATATTAAAAAAAAAAAAACAAAACCCAAGCAGAAAGCTTTTTTCCCTTTTGACGTATCTAGTTAAATCCTCTTTACATGCGGAAGGACGAGCAGGAGAAGAGTGCGTAATTGTGCAGGTGATGACAGTATTAGGTACCGAATGCATTTAGTTTGCCCACAGCCCTTTCTCTCATACAAAATATGTAGCCAACTCTGGTGACTTACTGTGGTCTGCAACAAAGGGATAGTTAGGCATTTAATCCACGTTCTTCTCCGCGGGAGAGCTGGTTAAAACCTTCAGAACTCAAACCTGCCACGGCTTTTTTGAGATTTTTATTCTTTAACCTTGAGGTTGGTGACTTCTCGCTGTAGTAGACAGTGGAAAAAAGACTAGTCGAAGCATCAAGACACAGCCTACTCTACCTCTTCAAATGTTACAGTACTGAAATATCAAAACTGTAGAGTTACTTGCTGCATACTAGAGATTTTTTACACCACTGAACCCTTATAGCTTCATGCTCTCCGTTCACGACCATATTCGCCCATTAATCATGCATGTGTTTTTATAATGGATTGGAACCCCCAACATGTCCTTAGTTTGGCTGAAAACTCTTTTGATGATTCTAACTATACGCAGGTATTCGAACAGCATTACTGGAGTCTGAGGAACACACATGCCCAACGTGTCATCAGACAGAGGTTTCTCCCAACGCTTTAATTGCCAACAAGTTCCTACGCCAGGTAACATGATGACTTTTACGTAAACTGTTTGTAGGAAAAGTCTCTTTGTAAAAAGCTGAAAGGGAAGAAAATATGAACCAGGACAATACCTCCTTAAGCAAGGCTAAATCGAAGAAGGCTAAATGTACTCTTCGGATACATTCTCTGTCGTTACAGAAGCCTACAACTCTTTAGAGGCAATATCTGGCAAATTCAGGTCACACTTTTGCTTAACGTGATTGCCTCGCTTTCAAGGTCGGTGTTAACTACACCGAACTTGAACACTCTGTACCTTAAGTACAGAGTGACCAGTCATTAATATCCGTGTGTGGTGTGATGTGTTCATATAGCTGTATGTTGATTGATTTTAGGATGGATAGCATTTACAGGAATACACAAGTAGTTTTACTCTGTGGAGGCTTTTGTTCGTATAGCTACTGAAGCTTCATATGACCTTTGCGTAAATGTTTTCCCGCCTCTAGGCTGTGAACAACTTCAGAAATGGAACTGGCTACACAAAAAGGCTCCGTGAGCAGGTTCAGCAGCAACAGCAGCAGCAGCAGCAGCAGCCGCCGCCGCCACCACCTCCACCACCACTCGTGGCTGTTACCCCTCCTGCTGCTCTGGTGACGGCCCCTGAACTTTCTGAATCTTCCTCTCTGTCAAGGAGCAGTTTGGTGGAAGAGAAGGTCAGGTTTATTTCAACATATGCAGTGATTCTTGTATTTCAGTAGAGCTTGTTTCCCAACTGTTTGCATTTCTTCACAAGGGCTGGCAGGTTCCTGCACTGAGGCAACCAGCATTCCCAAGTCTTCTGGGCCCCCCAGGACAATCAACACCCACAACTGGTAAGTAACTAGAACTTTAGAATGTCTTTCAAAAAATGATCTTCAGATAAACCGAATGGGATTTTTTTCTTGTTCCTCTCCCCACTCCAAAAGGTCACCCAAGGAGAGCCGGTACGATTCGCTCAGCAGGTGGCAGACCCGGCTGGGAACTGTAAGTATTCTACAGAAATGCAATGTATTACTGCTTGTAACCTGTTAAATGAGGCCGTAACACGTAACCTGCACAACAGCCGGGTGATAATGAAATAAGTACGCACAGACAGTTGTGGAGAATACAAGTGGTAATTAATTTTTAAATGCCTTAATTTGAATTGGCTTTAACGAAGGGGATCCGTACTTGCAGCAAGATTATTTCAAATAAACCTCCAGCACATGATTGAAAAGAGGACTCTGAAAAATGAACGCTTTTTGAGGAAACCATAATTACAATATAAAATTAAATATAATTAAAGGATCAGATGGAAAGCCACCCTTTTGATTACCGGCTGAATCGGGCCGAAGAAATTGATTTCCCAATAGAAATCAGCCTCCAACATTCTTTTTTCAACAACTGAGTTGACACTGACTGAGCAAATTGTTGGAAAAGTCAACGCTGTTGTTTTATGACAATTTTGAACTTCTGCCGTTTCGTCATCTCAAACAGCCAAGCCGCTTTCTCTCCGTTGGAGAGAGAGGAGTCTGTTTCATCCATCATTGCAGCGTCAA
Organism: Aptenodytes patagonicus; assembly: GCF_965638725.1. NCBI lineage: Eukaryota > Metazoa > Chordata > Aves > Sphenisciformes > Spheniscidae > Aptenodytes > Aptenodytes patagonicus. Next base: position 117,213 of record NW_027471998.1, on the reverse strand, counting down.
GTTAGTCCTTCCTTTTGGTATATATTTGTTATAGACAGATTGTAAGGGAGCATTGTGTTTATAAAAGTCCCTGGCTAGTGTAAGCATTACCTAGCAACAAGTAAAACATCGGTAGGTTATCAACTTTGTTCCCATCCTAAATCCAAAACACAGCATTGTACCAGGTACCAGGAAGGAAATTAACTCTATCCCTGCCGAAACGAGGACACCTGGACAGCCTGTTCCAATGCTTGACAACCCTTTCGGTGAAGAAATTTTTCCTAATATCCAATGTAAACCTCCCCTGGCGCAACTTGAGGCCGTTTCCTCTCCTCCTAGCGCTTGTTACTTGGGAAAAGAGACCGACACCCACCTCGCTACAACCTCCTCTCAGGGAGTTGTAGAGGGCGATGAGGTCTCCCCTCAGCCTCCTTTTCTCCAGGCCAAACAACCCCAGTTCCCTCAGCCGCTCCTCAGAAGACTTGCTCTCTAGACCCTTCACCAGCTCCGTTGCTCTCCTTTGGACGCGCTCCAGCACCTCAATGTCTTTCTGGTAGTGAGGGGCCCAAACCTGAACACAGTATTCGAGGTGCGGCCTCACCAGTGCCGAGTACAGGGCGGCGATCACTTCCCTACTCCTGCTGGCCACACTATTTCTGATACAGGCCAGGATGCTCTTGGCCTCCCTTATCTAGGGAGGAGTTTCAGAGAGAACAACGGAGACTTAAAGAGGAGTAAGTATTTGGCTCAATGAAGTTGCGTTGTTTTTCATTTTTGTACTTCGGTAGCATATCGGACTGCAGTTACGCTAAAGTGCATCTGACATAAGCAAAAATGACACAGTGGTTTTTCCAATATACTTTTTTGTTGCGGATGGCAAACATCCCAAACTAAAACAAGACAAATGTAATTCCAAAACTTTCCCTAAAACTTGTCGGAATTCTCAACTGGTTTTGTTTAAATAGGCTGTTCACCTTCTGCATTTGCACGCAGTATGCATTTTCTCATATTGGCCATGTTTTGTTTCTCGGTGTCTTTTTGTAATAAGGTTCTAACTATAATTGTAATAAAGGTCAAACTTATTTTAACAGGGAAAAGAAAAAGTCCAAACTTGATGAGTTTACAAATGGTTTTGCTGAGGAACTGACGGGCTATAAAAAGATTCAAAAGGAGCGTAGGCATTCGTTTTCCAGGTAACTGCTTTACGTGTCCGTAACGGAGAAGCAGATTGTCCGAAGAATCAGGAGGAGTTCCACTCCACCTCTCTATCGCTAGGTGGATTGGGTGATTCGAGGGATTAGCAGCGATGGGAGTTTCACATGTAGGTTACTCGCTCAAATATGGCAGAGATGGCAGTTGACTGAGGCTAGAAACGGAATAGGTGTAGTTGCTGGGTTTTCTGCGTCTCCCTATTCTGACTGTAACCCTTACCTCAAAGCACTTTGGAGGAGATATGTGAGAGAAACTGCCTTCTTTTCCTCTGTTGTTTCTCTGATGCGGATACACGGAGAGATTTCAACCTGGACTGCCAACTGGTGGCTTTCGCTAGGATGTTGTTGAGATTGTTGAATTTGTCTTAGGAATCAGACTTGTTTGTAAGGAAATCTTCAATTGGTGAAGGACTTTGAGAGGAGGAATGATGCTAATGAACATACGCGGAATAATGTGAAACGGTTCTTTCAAAATTCATCAAAGAAAAACTGGTGAAGAAAAAACTCAGGGTACCTGAGTCCCCAAAAATCACTTGGTCAGGAGTCTGAGTGGCTCTCTGTTAGTAATGCTGTCAGTATCTTTCCTGGAGTAATGGCATTGAGTCCTATTACTAGAGGCTGAGGTTAGAAGCTTTTAGACAGGACTTTTCTTGAAATGCGGTCACTGTCCTTGGTTAGAGCTGGAGGCATGTGCAAAATTTTGCTAGGACATCTGGCTAGAAGTGTTGACTAAAGAGTCCTACTATACTCTCGTTCTAGGTCAAGGTCACGTGGTTATCACCGTCCAAGGTCACGGTCACCCCCACACAGAGGATACCATTCACGGTCAAGGTCTCCAGTATTCAGAGGCCAGTCTCCCACTAAACGGACTACACCTCAAGGGGAAGGAGAAAGGGAGTATTTTAAGAGACACGCATAAACAGAAATCACATGCTCATAAATAAAGTTAACATTCTTTTAGCCTCATGTGCTCCCCGGCATGTCTGTATGGCATTTCTAAGTAGCATCTTAGCATAAGCTAACATAGATGTCTCCAAAAAAAATCCAACCAAGCAAAAAAGGAAAAATCCTGGAGTGGGAGGGAAGCCTTAGTGTTAGTTAGAACTAATTAAAGTAAATGGAAGACAAAGCAAAACCATTCCCTTCTTGTGTGCTCTGACTGTACCTGATTTGGGTTGTGGGTAGCCATAGGGAGGGTGGAAGCCTTGCACCTCTCTTTACAAGTCCTCTCCCTCTCTCTCTCTCTCTCCCCCTGTAAAAGCACTGTGCTTCTCAGGTGCTTCTCGTGTTGGAGACACAAGGAGCTTTATTCTTAAAGCTAACTCAGGTCTTGGTCTCAAGTGCGGGGGGTTTGTTTTGTTTACTACACATATCAATAATTATAGCGACAGTTCACAGTTCTCAGTATTTCATATAGGCCCAAGATGTTTCTGTTGACCCCACTGTGGGAAAAGAACGGAAGATTGGCGAAGAGGATTGTAAACACGCTCAAGTGACTTGCAGCTGGGGTGTAGAAAAACACACATACCATACTAATTGTTGTTTAGCCTTGTGTGTTAGAACATCTGGGTTTAGATAACATAGGCCTGTGATAGACTTAGAGGCACCCTAGCGAACATGCTTGAGATTCCTGCCCTGCTACAGGAAAGATCAAAGCGCAGTGGTAAACTACGCCTGCGTGAATCCCTGGTAAACAGGCGAAAACAGCAGGTTCGGCCATCCTCTAGCATGGCCCGAGCTCCGCGGTGCCTGCGTCCCCACTTGTGTGCCTCTGCCTGGGTGCTGCTTCGGGGATCCCCCCGTTGGCGAGGTAACGAAAATCAATTTACTCTTTGCATTTCATCCATGGTTTTGTGGTTGTTCCTGCGTCCTGCCTGTGCCGGCTCACCCAGACAGTTTACCCTACTCTGCAGGCCTGCCGAGCACATGTAGTCTTATTTCCCCCCATCTACAACGCAAGAAGGAACCAAGCGTAGAGCGCAAGATGCCATGTAACAGAACACAAGTCTGACAGAGCAGATGAGAAACTGGCTGAGTTGTAACTCAAGTCTGAAACTGATGAAAAGAAAAACAACCCAACCCAATGAAGAGAGAAAGCCAGGATTTCAAAGACCTGACTCGCTGTCCTGATATTGCTCGTTTCTATCAGTTGTCAGTATTTGTGTAAAGCTTGCGGCTGGAGATTGGAATGTTCTTGCTCGCCCTGAGTTTAAGGCTGCAGTGTAATAGTAGGCAATTAAAGCAAAACCAGCCAAGGTGCTCTCAGGAACAGCAGTCATGTGCATTCCATAGTGTCTTTATCCCATGCTGAACAAGGATGGGGTAAGACAGAACTGCCTTTGGGAAATGCACTCAAATCATGTTGAAAATGCTGAATTCAAGACCCCACTGCATTAGCTACTGGTCTCACTCAAGACTGAACAGCTATCATCTGCCTTTGTGAACAAGAAAAATGAAGTCAACTGGACAGAGACAGCACACCACAGAAGAGGACAAGCACTTCAGATTGAACCTCAACAAGGCACGAGACATTTAAAACAGTTTCTTCAGCGATGCCTGCTACCAGAGAGAGCCGCAGGAGTTTAACCACGTCTAGTGGAGAACAAACGCCCTGTGGGTCCAAGCGTGCTGGTATCAAGAAGGAAAGGTGGGCTGTAGTGGTTTAGTGCTCTTAAATTAAGTTAAAAAGGGGAAGCCTAGCAAGGCAGAGCAAAGCTTCAAGTCACCAGTGCCTGGGGAACCACTTCACCAAGGAAGTGACGCCAAGCACGCTCTGACCTACACACTGGTGGAAGTTCCAGCTCTTCTGACAAGAGGATGCTGCTGCAATACCGCTTGTGGGGTCAGGCAGCACAGGGAGCTGTGCTGGGAACTAACAGAGCGACAGCCGGCTGACAAGGCAGCAGGTGGTCGAGCCAGGCGTACGGAACGGCTGCCTGGATGGGAAGCTCTGCTGCATGAGCCCGTGCTGACCCGGCCCTCTTCCAGCCTGGAGGGATGCCAAAGGCACAGTGGCACAGAGCTGCTGGCTCCCTCTGGGCTGCAGGCCCCACACAACAGGGCTTTCGCAGCAGGAAAAAAAGAAAAGGTCATTCTGCTACTCTTCTGCACTCTGTTCTGTCTCAAACATACGTGCTACGGCTGTACAGGCTGACGTGCGTGTGGGAGAGCTGAGGGAGGATCAGTAGGAGGCAGTTAGCTCTGCCAGCCACAGGATACGGGGCTCCTTCACCCATCAGCTAGCGCTGAGGCTGGTGTATACGCTCATCAGGGCCATGGCTCAGGCACCCTCGCCCATGCAGGACCTGACAGGAGGGCTGGCTGGGCTACCCCTGTTTCATGGGGATAGCAGGCAAGGACTCCGAGATTTCAAACCAAAGCCACTTGTCAACATTCAGTCCAGAGAAAATCCAAAGGCTTGCTGTTGGGCAGCAGACCTTGGGTGTGATTTCCTAGAGAAACCTGAAAACTACTGTTAAAGCTTATTTGCTGTTGTTATACAGCCATCTCTAAGCGTAAAGTCAGTCCTTTTCTCCTGCTCACCTTTCTCTGTTGGCTGTGTGCTACTTTGCTCTTCCTTCTCCCAGCACTGCAGCAGTTGCCACAGGACGTAACCACCTGCTAATCCCCGGCTCGTCCACTGTGCTCACTGAGGGCAGTAGGGATTTCCTCCTGGGAATACTCGGTGTGGCCAACAGCAACTGCCTGGGGAAGCAGCAGGCAAGAACATGAACCCACCATACATAACGAACCATAACTCCATTTCCTCTACATTTCTGGGCACCTGCTCCCTCTGCTCTCACAACGTTCCTTATTTTCAAGGGCCTGATCAAAGAGTGGACACTTCAACATTATCGTAAGAAAACCAGGACAAACAGATTCGTCTGTGCATTGCTGTATCTCTCAGGAGGATCTGCATTTATCATCTCAGGATGCTGTACTTTTAGGCCGTGATCTTTGCAACATTACGGCATGCGACCTCCAGGCATCTGAACGCCTCAAACTGAGCCAAAACAACTCCCGAGCTAAGACCGAGAGGAATGCCACAAAGAAGCATCCGTTTTAAGCCGATGCTTTCTTTCTAGTCCTAGAGGCCGCAGACAAAAAAAAATTGTAGGCAATCCCTTTCCCAAATAAAAGCACACTATGCTTTCCTCTCCTTGCCTTCCCAAAACGAAAGCTTCAGTGAAGTGCTTAGCGTGCAAGGGAGCATTCCTCACAGCACAGGGCAGAAATAATGGCTATGCCCGTTGCTCCTTTTTGCATACAAGCGGAATCGTGACTCACTGCAGACTGCTGACTTCTGTGTGGTGGGACGTTTCGGCACGTTTGCCACTGGAAAGAAGGCAAAAAAAGGATCGGCCACAGCTCCAGCAAATGTCGGAGCAGGCCATCTGCACAGACTCAGTATAGCTGTATTGGTCAGCCAGTTTGTGACATTACGATTGCATATGCACACTCCCAGTTCAAAATGCTTGGGGTAGAATTTGACAAACTGTTATGGCTTGTTCAGTTCTGCTCCCACTGAAGAAAGACCCCCATTAATTTCAGTGGGAGCAGAATCTGGACAATTTGGAAAGCTTTGGGGAAAAAAATGCCTCTCATTTAAGAAAGTTCAGATTTTCCCTTATCATACATGTGGACTTGAAACAGCTTTCACGTTACAGGGCTCTTCAGGTGGTTTTATACGAAAAGAACTGGCTGAAGTGAGGACTGGACGTGACAAGCACGATGGAAGGAGTCAGTGGGCACTGACCCACTGATTTTCCGCTTAGGAGTAGGAAAACACCCTGACAAACCTGGCTGTTTGGGTTAGCTAGCAGACCAGGCCTCCTGTAGGCCTAGGGTAATGACATTTGACACAAAATCAGTCTGGCACCATTTACTCCAAAATAAAACATATTAAGGCATACAGCCCTAGTTGGGGCGGGGGGCGGGGGGGAACCACCCCAAAACCAACAAACAAAACCATTTCTCCAGTTCTATCACCTAACATCCTGGGGAAGTTTTAGCGTGCAGCACCCCAACCTCTTTTCCAAAGTTTAAATGTAATTTGGTAGGCACTGACCCGTAGACTGGAAAAGTGAAGTACTTGTCTGAGAGCTGGGAATGCCTGGGAAGTTTAGGATCCTGCACATGCTCATTCTGAAAAAGCAGGGAATGGTTTTCAATACGAGTGTTTACGAAACCTACCCCTAGTGATTATTATTACCTGTTGTTTGGAAACATCCAGAGGCCCCCACCACTAGTAGGCGGCACCATCTGTGCTGGCCACCTCTTCTAATTACCTTACAGACAGAGACAACCCCAAGGAAGAGCAAAGCAGCAGAAACAACTGCACACAACACGGTAACGCAGAGCACAGCAGAGCAAAGTTAAGGTCTCCTACATCCCAACACAGTCACACCCATAAGACTGTACTGACCCTTCACGGTTCACGCTCACCACATTGCAAGAATAAGATGTTACCTTTGTTTAATTCTGGTGGTGTAAAAAACCATGGTAATTCCAAAAACCCAGAACCATTCCAAACCAAGATCTATCATTTTGCACAATATGCCATTTTCATTTCCTGCAATACTTGCAGGCGCCTACTTTGCAGACACCTTTGCAGGTCAGTATTCTCTAAGCATCTTTGGACTCACCACAGTTCGCGGGCAAGCCAACAGCATGACGAGGCTGAACGGCCTGTCAGTACACCACACATTAAACTGAGGATTCAGCTTAATGAATGTTAAATAATGTTAAGCATCCTAACAAAATAAAACAAACTACAATCGACCCATTGCCATGGAATATTTACTCGTTAGCAATCTTTCTTTCCCAAAAGAAGAATGGTTTGTGGAAAAGTTTTTCAGCTACCTCTTGAGAGCTGAACCTCACCCTCCAGGGAGCTGGAAGGACTGACACAAGCTGACAGCTTGCCCAGCTGACTTGAGTGAATTCAACATGTGTTGAAATTAGGAGCAGATATCACTAGCTCCCTCTGGATTTAGTTCGGGGCTGCGGCTAGCTGTTTGCTACAGAAACAGCAGTGTCACTATCGGACACTCCTGCCCTGGGGCTGCTTGTCGCAACCCCACAGCTCAGCTGGTGGAAAAGTTCGTGTGACCGTTCACCACCTGCTTCAGTGCAGTCGGCTGGCTTCGTTTAAAGAGCCCGGATTGTCAGCCAGAGGCAAACGGTCCATGGCCTCCTCCCCGGGGCTGCGTCAAAACTACTTCTGTCAGGCTTGTAACCTGCCTGCAGTTCTGTCTCTGACCTTCCCTTGAGACATGGCCGAATACGTTCCAAAGCTTTTTAAACGATGCAAACAAGGCTAAAAAGTAAGGAGGAAGCTCCCGCGTATGAACTTAGCCAAAAGCAGAATGCAGTTCTGGGCTACCTGACTTGAGGTAGCATTCTAGCGTGCCATTCCCAAACAATGCAGGGCCTGCAACATTTTTAGACATACAGACACCTGGAGAGGTAAATACTGTAGCGAGAAATCCAAGGAGCTGCTATTACAACTTCACCTGCCAGATCACGGTAGATGAGGAGATCTTGTTCCCAAAGGATGTTGCTTCCTTAACCACCGTATCATCATACTGTAAAGCAATTCATTCATGCTCGTTGAAGAAGTTCTGTCAAATATATAGCATAAAACAATGAAAGGCATTTGAAGTCAGAACTCACTTGGTATTAGCACAAGCGTCCTGGTTTCGGGGGGATCGAGTTAATTTTCTTCCTCGTAGCTGGTGTTTTGGATTTAGGATGAGAATAATGTTGATAACTGACGTTTTAGTTGTTGCTACGTAGTGCTTACACTAGTCATGGACTTTTCAGCTTCTCACACCCTGCCAGTGACAAGCTGGGGGGGTGCACAGCCAGGACAGCTGACCCAAAATGGCCAAAGGGCTATTCCATACCATATGACGTCATGCTCAGTATATAAACTGGGGGAAGTTAGCTGGGCATCCATCAGCAGGTGGTGAGCAACTGCATTGTGCATCACTTCTTTTGTATATTCTTTTATCATTATTATTATTACGATTCTTTTTCCTTCCTTTTCTGTCCTATTAAACTGCCTTTATCTCAGCCCACGAATTTTAATTCCCCCCCCGCCCCGATTCTCTCCCCCGTCCCGCTGCAGGGGTGGACAGTGAGCGAAAGGCTGTGCGGTGTTTAGCTGTCTGCGGGGTTAAACCACAACAATTGTATTGTCTGGTATGTATTGTATTGTATTTTGTGTTGTATTGTATTTTGTGTTGTATGTGTTGTTTTGTATTGTATGGTTTGGTATTTATTGTATTGTCTCTTGTGTTTTGTGTTCTATTGCGTCTTGCATCATATTTTATTATGCACTGTGTGTATTGTCTGTATCGTCTGTAGTGCATTGTATTTTGTATTGTATGGTGTGTATTATATTTCCTATTGCATTGTTTTTATTGAATTCTTTCTATTGTGTTTTAGGTATTGTATGTATTGTGTTGCATAGCATTGTATGTATTGTAATGCATGTTGTGTTGTATGTCTGGTGCTGTATAGTATTGTCTGTATTGTATGTGTTTTGCATTGTAATGTATTTTGTATTGCATTTTATGTATTGTATTGTGTGGTATGTATTGTATTCTGTATTGTATGTATTGTATTGTAATTTCTCTTCCACTGTCTTATATGTATCGTATGTGTTTTGTTCTATTGTATGGTATGGTATTTATTGTACTGTATGCATTCTATTGTATTTTCTTTTGTACGGTATTTTGTTTTTTACTGTATTGTATGTGGTGTATTGTACGTAGTGTATTGTACGGTATGTATTCTATGGTATGTATTGTATTGTAGGTATTGTGGGTATGGTAGCTATGGTAGGGTATGGTACTGTGTTGTACTGTTTTATATTGTATATATTGCTTTGTAGGTACTGCCTTGTATGTATTTAATTGTACCGTAGTTTTTCTTGTACTATAGTTTCTTTTCCATTGTGCATTGTATTTTGTATTGTATTGTATTGTATTGTGTATGGTATGGTATGGTATGGTACTTATTTTATTGTATGTATCGTACTCTATGTATACTGTCATATTTTATTGTACGGTATCCTACTGAATCATATTGTATTGTATCATATCATATTTATTTTGTATGGTAGGTATTGTATTGTATTTTCTATTGTGTATTGCAGGTCTTGTATTTTGCATTCTGTATTGTATTTTGTATTGTATTGTGTACTGCATGTATTGTACGGCATGGTATTTATCGTACTGTATGCATTGTATTGTAAGGTATGGTATTTATCGTATATGTATCGTATGTATCGTGTTGTATGCATCGTATGGCATTTTGGAATTTGAATAGTATTTTGTGTTGTACTGTATTTTGTTTTGTATGTACTGTACTGTATTTTCTATCGTATTGTATGCGGTGTATTTTGTATTGCATTGGTTGTGTAGCATTGTATGTACTGTATTTTTTATTCTACCTTATTGTATTTTATGTATTTCATTTTTTTGCATGGCATTTATGGTATTGTATGTCTTGTGTTGTCTTGTATTAGATGTATAGTGTTGTCTTGTATGTATTGTAATGTATTGTATATTGTAATGTATTTTGTATTTTAATGTATTTTGCATCGTAATGTAGGTATTGTAATTTTTCTTGTATTTTGTCTTGCATTGTCTTGTATGTATGGTATGTGCTGTGTTTTATTTCGTGGTATGGTATTGTATCGTATGCATTGCACTGTATGTATTGTACTGTAGTTTGTTTTGTATTGTGTATGGATTTGTATTCATTGAATGGATTGTATGGTATGACATTTATCGTATATATCATATTGTATGTATCGTATTGTATGTATTGTATTGTTTGCATTTTGTTTTTTGTATTGTTCTATATTCCGTATTTTGTATTGTATTTTGGTTTTCGTATTGTACTTTCTACTGTATTGTCTATATTCTACTTTATGTGTTTTATGTATTGTATGGTGTTTCCTGTATTGTATGTATTGTGTTGTATGGTATTGTATGATTTGTAATGTATTTGGTATCGTAATGTATTTTGTATTGTATGTATTGTATCTTACGGTTTGTATGCATTGTACGTGTTGTAAAGCATTTTGTATTGTAATGTGTTTTGTACTAAAATGTATTTTGTATTCTATTTTAGGGTTTGTATTGTATGGTTTCGTATGTATTGTGCGGTATGTATTCTACTGTATATATATTGTACTTTGTCTTCTGTTTTCTTGTACGTAGTGTATGTGTTGTGCTTTATTGTATGGCATGGTATTTACTGCATTGTGTGTATTGTGTCATATGTATTGAATTGTACAGGATGGTATTTATTACATTTTATCTATTGTATCGTATCTATCGTATGTACGGTATTTTATGAATGATATGTAGGGTAAGGTATGTTTTGTATGGTATTGTATGGATGGTATTGTATGTACTCTACTGTGTAGTATTGCGTCGTATGTATGGTATGTATAGTATGTATAGATTTGTTTTAACGTCGGTAGTGCATGGTATGGTATTTATTTTACGTATTGTATTGTGTTGTGTGTTGTAATGTATTTCGCTGTATTCTACGTGTTGTATTAGATGTGTTGTATTTTGTATTGTGTTGTATGGTATGTGTTCTATGGTATGTGTTGTACTATATTCTGTTTGTTTTCTCTTTTGTACCGTATTGTACGTATTGTGTGGTGTGTATTGTATTGTAGCTATGGTAGGGTATGGTATTGCATGGTACGGTACAGTACAGTATGGCATTGTATGGTATTGTACTTTGTATTGTACGTGTTGTATTATAGTTTGCATTGTATTGTACGTATTGCGGTGTATTTTCTATTGCGCTGTATGGTACGGTTTTTATCGTATTGCATGCATTGTATGTATTGTATTGTACGTAGTGTATTGTACGGTTTGGTATTTATCGTACTGTATGTATTGTATGTTTTTATCGTATTGTATTGTCTTATCGTATTGTATTTATTGTGTTGTACTACAGTTTCTTTTCTGTTGTTCATTGTACTGTGTAGTGTATGCATTTTATGCTATGGTATGGTATTTACTGTATGGTATGGTATTTATTGTATTTTATGTAGCATAGTGTATGTATTGTATCGTAGTGTAAGTATCGTATTGTCTCTATTGTATTTTCTATTGGTAGGTATTGTATTGTAGGTATTGTATTTTGTATTATATTGTACTATATGTATTGTACTGTATTTTATGCATTGTATTTCATGTATTGTATTTCTTGTATTGTAGGTATTGTACTGTAGGTATTGTATTATATTGTATGTTTTGTATTGTATTGTCTGTATTGTAATGCATTTGATATTGTAATGTATTTGGTGTTTTATTGTATTTGGAGTTGTATTGTACGTATTGTATCAAATGTATTTTATTATAAGTATTGTACTGTATTTCGTAATGTATTGCATGTATCATATTGTATTTTTATTTTGTATTCTGTATTGTATTTTACACTGTGTGGTATGTATTGTATTGTATCATGTATTGTATTTGTTACTCGATAGTATGGTATGTATCATCTTGATTTTATTGTGATGCAGGTTATGGTACTTGCAAAATTGTATGTATCGTATTGTATGTATCATACTGTATTGTTTGTACTGTAATGTATATATTATATTCTATGTTTTACTCTATTGTTTATATTGTACTGTATTTTGTATTGCATTTTGGATTTTGTATTGCATTTAGTATTGTATTTTATGTATCCTATTTTCTATTGCATTGTTTGCATTGCATTGTATGTACTGTAGTTTCTATTGTATTTGTGTTGTGTTTCATGTATGGTCTTTTATGTATTTATTTTAGGTATTGTATAGTATTTATTGTATTGTATGTATTCTAATGGAGTGTGTATTGTATTGTATGTACTGTGTTTATAGTATTGTATGTGTTGTATTGTACATTTTGTAATGTATTTTGTATTGTATTTTATCTATTGTTTGGATGGTATGGTTTGTGTTGTATGCTTTCATGTATACATACATACGTATGGTGAGCTATGTATTATATTGTATGTATTGTATTTTGTCCTGCATTTTATTGTATGTATTGTGTTTTATGTATGGCATGTATTGTATGGTATGTATTGTATGGTATGTATTGTATTTTATGTATGGTATGTATTGCATTGTAGGTACGGTAGGTATGGAAGGCATGATAGGGGATGGTATTAAATGGTATTGTATTGTATGGTATTGTACTGTACGGTAGTGTACTGTACGGTAGTGTAATGTATGCTATTTTATTGCATGCTATTGTATTGCACGGTATGTATTGTATGGTATGGTATTTATTCTATCTATTGTATTTTTTCCGTATGGTATTTTATGTACTGAATGTATTGTATTATACATATTGTATTGTACTGTATCGTATCTATTGTTCTGTATGTATTGTATGGTGTGGCATGTATCGTATATATTCTATTGCATGTATTGTATGGTGTGGAATGTATTTTATGCATTGTATTCTATGTATCGTATTTTGTATTTTGTATTTTATTGTATGTATTTTACTGGCTTTTTATTGTACTCTCTTTTGTACTGTATTGTATGCCGTGTATGCTACTGTATGGGATTTATTGTATTCTATGCATTGTATTGCAGTTTATGTATTGTCTTGGTATGATTATATAGTGTGTACTGCATTCTACGTATTGTATTGCATGTACTGCATTCTATGTATTGTATTTTGTATTGTATGCATGTAGTGTATTGCATGTAGCGTGTGGTATGTTATGGTATTTATTGTCCTGTGTTTTGTAGAGTATATATTCATTGTACGTACTGTATGGTACGGCATGTATTGCGTTTTATGTATTGTATGGTAGGGTATTTATTTACGACCTCTCCGGGAAGCCTGTTCCAGCGTTTGACCGCCCTCTCGGTAAAGAAATGTTTCCTGACGTCAAAAGGCCAGTTCTTCACCCAGCGCAGCGTGCACCCGCTCACCCCACAGCTGGACAGCTTGTCCAGAAGGATGCTGTGAGGGACAGTATCAAAAGCCTTACTACAATCCAGAAAAGCCCCATCCACCGCCTCCCCTTCACCCACGAGGCGCGTGACCTTGTCGTAGAAGGAGGTCAGGTTAGTGAGACAGGGCTTTCCCTTTGTGATCCCACGCCGACTGTGCCTGATGATGGCATCGCCCTGGAAATGCCTTTCAGTAGCACCCAGTAGGATCTTCGCCATCCTTTTTCCAGGTGCTGAGGTTAGACTACCAGGTCTGGAGTTTCCTGGGTCTTCCCAGGAACACAGCGTGGGAATGGTTGAGAGCTGGGTCAGGGGAGGTTCAGACTTGACATTCGGAAGCATTTCTTTACCGAGAGGGTGGTCACACACTCCAACAGGCTTCCTGGAGAGGTGGTCGATGCCCCATGCCTGTCAGTACCTTAAAAAGCGGCGTGGGAATGGTTCATACAGGTGTTGCATGTATTGTTTTGTACTGCATTGCATTGTATGGTATGGCTCTGTACGTATTGCATGGTATGGTATTTATTTGTGCCCTCCTGGGCACACTGCCGGCTCATATTCAGCCGGCTGTCGACCAACACCCCCAGGTCCCTTTCCGCGGGGCAGCTTTCCAGCCACTCTTCCCCAAGCCTGTAGCGTTGCATGGGGTTGTTGTGACCCAAGGGCAGGACCCGGCGCTGAGCCTTGTTGAACCTCATGCAATTGCCAGGAGAAAGTCATCCAGGAAAGGATGAGGAGAAGCAAAAGGAAATGGATGAGGAGAAGTTGTAGGAAAAGGTGAAGGAGGAGGAGGAGGAGGAGGAGGAGGAGAATGAGGAACACAAGAAGAAAGATGAGGATAAGGAGGAGGAAAAAATAGGACAAGGATGAAAAGGAACAGGACAAGGAGGAGAATGAGGAAGAGGAGGAAGAAAAGGAGGTGGAGGAGGAACAGGAGGAGAAGAAATAGGAAAAGGAACAGGAGTAAGAAGAGGAAGAGTAAGAGGAGAAGGAGAAGGAAAAAAAGGAGGAGGGGGACAGGAGGATGAGGGGGAAGAGAAAGAAGAAGAAGAGGAGGAATAAGAGGAAGAAAATTAAGAGGAGGAGGAGAAGGAAGAACGGGAGGAAGAACAGGACGATGATGAGGAGAACGAAAAGAGGAATATGAGGTAAGAGAAGATGAAGAGGAGGAGGAGGAGGAACAACAGGGTGAAGAACAGGAGGAGGAGAAGGAAGAGGAGGAAGTAGAAGAAAAGGAGAAGGTAGAAAAAGAACAGAAGGAACAGGAGGATGAGGATAAAGAACAGGAGGGTAAACAGAATAACAGGAAGAGGAGGCAGAAAAACAGAAGGAAGTAGGAGCAGAATGAGTTGGAGGAGGAGGAGAAGGAGGGGTATAAGGAGAAGGACTATGAAGAACAAGAAGAACAGGAGGAGGATCGACATGCAGAGGATGAACATGCAGAGGCGTATGAGGAGGAGGAGGAGGAGAAAGAGAAGGAGAACGAGGAAGAGGTGGAGGAAGAACTGGATGAAGACAAAAAGGAGGAGAAAGGAAAAGAACAGGAGGAGGAAGACGCGTAGGAAGAAGCGTAGGAAGAACATGAGAAAGAACAAGAAGAAGAGGAAGAACAAGAGCAGGAAGAGGAGGACTATGAGGAGGAACATGAAAAGGAAAAGAAGGAAGGACAAGAGGAGGGGGAAGAAGAACAGGAGGTAGAGGAGGAAGAAATGAAGGAAGAGAATGAACAGGAGGAGGAGAAACAGGAGGAGGAGAAACAGGAGGAGGAAGAAGAGCAGGAGGAAGAAGGCGGTGAAGAGAATCAGGGGAAGAAGGGGGAATAGGAGGAGGAGAAAGAACAGGAAGAGAAGGAAGAGTAGGAAAACCAGGAAGAACCAGGGGAGGGAGAGGAGGAAGAACAGGCTAAGGAGGAGGAGGAGAATAAAAGAAAACATGAGGAGGATGAAAAGAAGGAGGAGAAAGAAAGGAGCAGGAGGACGAGGAGAAATAATGACAAGAGGAGGAGGAAGAGGAAGAACAGGAGGCGGAAGAACAGGAGGCAGAGGAAGAACAGGAGGCGGAGGAAGAACAGGAGGCGGAGGAAGAACAGGAGGCGGAGGAAGAACAGGAGGCGGAGGAAGAACAGCAGGCGGAGGAAGAACAGCAGGCGGAGGAAGAGGAAGAACAGGAAGAAGAGGAATGGGAGGAGGAAGAACAAGATGAAGAAGAACAGAAGAAGGAGGAGAAGGAAGAACAGGAGGAAGAGGAGGAAGATGATGACGAAGAACCGGAGGAGCAGGAAAACCGGAGGAAAAGGAGGAGGAAGAAGAGAGAAGAGGAAGCGGAGGAGGAGGAAACACCTCCAAATTCACTCTAGAGTGTCAGCCCATCAAAATTCTTGGATGGAGCACCTGCTACATCCGTTTGTCCATGGGGAGTCACTAAATCCAAGCCTATTGGTGAAGCCATTACTCACAGGAGTCGTTCCACATCACGGCCATCACTCATCTCGGGAACAGACGGGAAAGCTCTGGATGACAAAGGGTCTCAGGACGCGCTCCAGAAACAGAAGACCAGTGCAAGAAGACCCCCATCACCTCATCGCATAGAAGTAATTCTAGCTCAATGAAAAGATTATTGAAAACAAAACACACACAGCAGCACCCACCATCAAAACTCCTTCAGTGGTAGTTTTAACTGCTGCAGAGCTGCAGGCTGACGATTTTACCATCACTGTCACAGCACCCCAAAACAAAGAAGAACTGGCAAACAGCAACTCCACCCATAGCCCATAGCTATCGAGCTTTTAAAGGTAGAACAGCTCAGCCTACAGCTGTGGAGGTATAGACCAGCCGCGACTTACGTCCTGTGTCTACCTACTCGATGATCTGTCCAGAAAGTCAAGTCAAATCATAATTACCTTTGAAAGGGGATGGAACTGGGCGGGGAAGGGAAGGGAAGGGAAGGGGGGAGAAAGAGAGAGGGAAAGAGGGAAAGAGGGAAAGAGGGAAAGAGGGAAAGAGGGAAAGAGGGAAAGAGGGAAAGAGGGAAATTGCTGGGAAAAAGGGAAATTCAGAAGGAAAGGAGTCGAGTTATCCCAAAGGCCAGCTCAGCCCAACTCACTTTTGCTGGGGAAAAGCTGTGCAGCTTGGAGGAAAAAACCCTGGCTGGTGCTGGGATTCACACAAATGTCTGAGTTCAGATCTGCAACTGCAGAAAAACCTTGACACGGCTCCTTTTCACTTTCCTCATACCTGCATGCATGCTGTGACTTCCTCGTTTCCCTGAAGTCCTCCCAGACTAACAGGGAAGTGGCTTCTGTCCAGCCCATGGGCCATGAAGAGAAACAGTCTTGACCACTAAGGGGGTAGCAAACAACGGCACCTGCAGAAGCAAAGGGGCAGCCGCACCTCGGCTTCGGAGATGCCCAAAGCTGCCCTGAGCCCCAGGGGCCCCTGGCGCCCCGGCATTTGCTTGGCCCTGAAGCTCTGTGGGGCCTGCCAGCACTGGGGAGCCCCAGGGACAGACATGAAGGACAGTGGTCAGCCCCCGGGGGGAGACTGACGGGGGCTCCATCCATCCTTCTGGCCACAGCAGGATGCCCTGGGCCACGCCAGCACAGGGCGGCTCTCCTCCTCATCGCCCGGGGGAAGGCGAGGCCTGAGGGAGGCCCTGGGTGCTGGGCTCAGCACGGGCGGTGGGACTGGGGGCAGAGCCCTGTCTCCTGCCAGGTGCCGGCCTGGCTGATGCGACAGGCTCCCAGCACGCAGCTCCTCCTGCCCAGCGCTGTGGCTGGCAGCACAGGCAGACCCGCATTTTCAGAAAGACTTGCCAATCCACAGCAATCCAGGGAAGCTCCCCTCCCGGCAGCTCCCCTCCTGTCCTCTCCCCTCCCCTTACCTCTCCTCTCCTCCCCTCCTGTCCTCTCCTCTCCCCTCCCCTTACCTCTCCTCCCCTCCCTCCCTCCCTGAGCAGGCCCAGACCCCATGAGAGTACTTAGGGACGGCTGAGCTGTGCACACACCTTGCGCTGATGAGAGAACAGCTCCCGCTGCAATGGCCCTTCCTGAAGGCCGTCTCTCCGCAGGCCCAGTGTCCCGGCTGGCTGAGGAGAGAGCTGCGGCGCGGCGGGGCAGCAGGCGCAGGGCAGCTCTGTCAGGAGAGGCCCGGGCTGCCTGTGCCCGCCCAGCAACGGCCGCCCCATTGGCCACGGCTGAGCCAATCAGCAGAGCTGGAGGCAGCCTGTCAGTCACAGCCGGCCTGGGGCGGGGCCGGAGGGGGCAGAGGCCGAGGGGCCTGAGGAGAAATGGGTGAGAGATGGGCTGGGGGCAGCCGGGGTGAGGGGGGGACCAGGGCCAGGGCCAGGGCCAGGGTAGGGCAGGGCAGGGCAGGGCAGGGCCGAGCCGAGGGGTGCTGCAGGAGCAGGTATCTGCCAGTGCGGATGGGCCTGGGGGCAGGGACCTGGAGACCTCATCACCCACGGGCCCTGCCATGGCCCAGGTCAGCAGCCCTGGGCCCGAGTGCTCAGCCCCAGGGCCAAGCCCACAGCCGGGGTCAGAGCGGTTCCTGCTGGTGCCCCGAGGGTCGCCAGCCCCAGGCCTGGCAGCTGGAGGTCGGTGTTTCATGCCCACAGGCCAGGGGAAGGTAGAGTGGCCTCCTGTCTGACAGGCGGCTCCGAGCTTTGGAGCAGGCATGCTCTGGTGGGGACAGAGCAGGTGCCTTTGCTGTCCCCAGGCCTTCCTGTGGGTCTCGTGCTCAGGGACAACCCCATCTCTGTTGACAGCCTTTCCTAAATGGGGATTTCCAGACATGGAAGTTGTTTCTGCCTCCTGGTGGGAGCACGCTCCGGGGCTTTGTTGTCAGAGAAGCAAGTGGGGAGTGCCCCTGGTTGGATGCAGCTCCCTTGGCAGATGCTTGTGCCCCCCTCTCAGCCCCAAGGTCTGATACGAGCCTTTCCGCCCACCCAAGCTGTGCTGCCGGCTTTTGGGAAATGGGGGTACAGAGGGCGGATGGTTTTACCACAGCCGGAAAGTTCCAGTCAGCCTGTGAGGGAGTTTTTTTCTTCCTGGTTCTTGAAGTAACTTTTAAAAAAAAAAAAAAGAAAGTATTTTTGCCAAGGAGACTTCACCAAGGGAAGTACAGCGTTTAGGCCTGATTGCTCCTTGTGTGGATTGTATCTGTCCTCAGCCAGGCACACAGCAGCTTTCAGGCGAGGAGTGGGACTATTCCAAGGTGAAGTGAGCAGTTGGGATCCCAAGCCTGTTTTGTTGAAGGCAATCAGGTGAAAATGTGCAGTTAGAGCTGTCTGCGTTGCTTACCCTTTTGATTGCAGTCCTCTCCTCCAGTTCTCTGTAACGCTCACTTCTACTAGTCGGCTCTGTCTAGGTTTAAATCTCTGTAAACTGATGGTACGCTTTGCAACTGTTTCTACTTGATTCTTCACAGGTTTGAAAATTCCCTCTTCAGGTCTCTCTGCTTCCTTCTCCCCCATGTCCCGCAGAACCGTATTTGACGGCAGGGGCTGCAGAGCCTGTGTTTCCTCCCCGTGGTGAGGAAAATAGGGACATGAAAAAGAAAGCGATGGCGATTCTGAAAAGACCCCTTTCTTTGTGCTCATTTTCCCATTTCGTTGCCTGTTGTGGGTTCTGAAGTGATGGGAGTTCCTCTGAGTCTTGGCAATCCCTGTTTGCATCCCTGTGCTCAGGAGGGGCATCAGCAACTCTGCGTGGGCATTGCTTATGTCAGACAAGCAACCGTAGCCCTTTCTGAAAAATAGCTCCTGGGCGAGTTAGTTCCTAGGCCATGAGAGAAGGGTTTCTGTTTGCACCTGCAGGAACTCGGGAGCAAACCCTGCCGACGGAAACCCTCAGGAGAAAGGGAAGACTGGAGAGAGAAGAACAGATCAGTCGAGTTAAGCTGCTTTACCCCAGACGGTGTCAGCCCTCCTGGCACGGTGACTCTGGGTAAGGGTGCTCCCAGGGTGTTTTCTAACCTTTCCCAGTGCTCACCACCGGAGAGCTGTTGGCCCTGGGGGAAGGGCGGCGCCCCCCTCCTTTTTGCACCCCAGGATCTTGTCAGGCTGCATAACCTCCTGCGCAAACAGAAGTGGCCGATAGTCGACTTCTTCAAGGAGGCTGGTGTGGGCACGAGGAAGATCCCAGGAGCAGACTTCATTCAAGTCATCAAAGGGGTACGTAGGGAGCAGAACGGGAGTGAACTGCTGCCCCTGCCGTATGTCCTTGCGTGCAGACCCCGGGTGGTTTCAGTGGAGGAAATGGTGGCGGTTCAGCAAGGGGCACTTTCTCTTGTCTTACCCTCGGAGGACGACTCCCACAGTCTGGAAAGCTGGAGGGGAAAGGGAGGGCAAGGATGTGGGGAGTGGGATGTCATCTAGAGCGGGTTGCGGGAGTGAGGGTACCTGTTGATTCACGATCTCCAAAGAGAGTCGCTGCTCAGTACTGTGGCTGCCCAGACCCTGCTGCAGATGCTGAATTGGCATCACGTTTCCCAGTGTCGATACCCGACCTTTCCCCCACCAGTCTCGTATATATATTCCCACTGCGCTGCCTGTCAGCACATATCTGTGCAGCACTGCTCCCCCTGAGCCTCACTTCCCACAGGGTACAGCGGTACGGAGCTGTGAGGAGCACGCTCAGGTCTAGGAGGGTTTGGCAGTGCAGGTGTTAACTGATGCTCTAGTCCCAGCCAAAACAAGCCGTCTCAAAACCCAGGGGGCTGGGAAGTTTGGCATGTTAACAGGCGAGAGGTCTGCAGAAGGCAGCGAAATCCCAGTAAAGCCCAGTAAAGTTGTTAATGCTTAAAGCTCACCAGGTTTTCTGGGTGCTGTGCTTCCCTGCAGAACAACAGCAAATCTCATCCCGCCTACCTGTGGGGCAAGCCTTGATGTTTTTGTGATCACACTGCCATTTTCTGTATTGGTTGCCAGAGCAACGTTCCCATGAGAGACAAGGGTCAGGGGGACGTGGTCATCTTGTTGATTTCCTCGAAACGGGGGCATTTGAGAAGCAGTGGAGATCTGAGCGAAGGTCAAACCCGGTGTCTGGAGATGAGGAAAGGCCACTGCAGAGAGACCAGAGCAGGTGAGAGGAGCACAGTGCGTTGGGAGAGCATCTCTGCGTCCTCATTGACGGGAGATGCCAGAGTGGATCCAGAATATGGTTCCCTGAGACCATATAGCGGCCTATAGCAGAGTGGCCAGGAGGAGACGGCTGGGGAAGAGCTTGAGAAGCCAGGGGATGTGCGATACTGCAGTCAGCCCAATGGCAGGAGAGAGGTTATTCCGGCCTTGGGGTTGGGCTCAAAATCTGAAGCCAGAGGTGTAACGTCCTGTACGGGATTGTGGTAGTTAGCATTGATCATCCAGCTGATCCAAACCAGACCCTTTCTCCAGCTGTTGGCGGCAGCTGGAAAGCAGAGGTTC
Organism: Aptenodytes patagonicus; assembly: GCF_965638725.1. Classification (NCBI taxonomy): domain Eukaryota; kingdom Metazoa; phylum Chordata; class Aves; order Sphenisciformes; family Spheniscidae; genus Aptenodytes; species Aptenodytes patagonicus. The sequence continues at coordinate 96,606 of NW_027471998.1, read as the reverse complement.
AGAAGACCTTGCTTTCTAAAACCTGACGCAGACCAGCAGGCTTGTCGTGGTACCTGTGTTGTCTCTCACTGGAGTTGTCACCTCTTTGGGAGCAGAGGCATTTGGCTGCCAGTTTGTAGTACTGAGTGTTTTGCAGATTAAACGTAGTTTGTGAGCATGGAAGAGAAGCGGGCATGGAGAAGCAAGCGCTTCAGGCAACTGCAAAGTAGGGATGGGGGCAGTCTGTAATACTTCTGTCAGGATCCCAAGCTGAAGGATGTGTCCGTTCAGAGAGCCGAGGCTGTTGGGAGCTCCAGTCTCCAGAATGCCAGACCTCGTGTGTTAAACAGTGATCATCCCTGACGTTTCTTTCTGCTACTCTCTAACACAGTTTCTCTGTTTTTTTCCTTTGGTTGGTGTTTACTCTCTGGTAGGGGTACAAGCTCAGTTCCATCAAACCACTTGCAAACCTGCCACTTGCCCACCTCCTGCTGGGGGCCAAGCCAAAGGGATGAAGCCTCACGCTCGTACCAATCCCGAAGCAAAGTTAAAGCACTGAGAAGTTGCCCCAGTCAGCCCTGAGCCCGAGTGCAGTTCTCCAAGCTGCTGGAAAAGAATTCATCGGCAGGAGGCGATGGAAGAAGGTACCGTGTGTGTGGCACCTGGGATCAAGTGATCCGCTCAGTTTTGTGCCTGGATCAGTGCTGTGCTTGCACATGGAGTGAGCCCCAGTTCAGAGCAGAAATTCTTGTTAGTCATGGTGGGTGCCAGCGGGCTGTTCCTGCTCTCTCCTCCCCGGTGCATTCATTTAATCTGTTGTGTATACGCAGGGCCTGGAGAATGCTCCTGTGTGGGCACCGTGTATGTGAATGGCAGGTTTTCTGCTTATTTGTGACTGATCTTTCTTGCTTCTTTTAAACAGGGAAATCTTGCTGTGCACTCCCCAGGAACTAAAGAAATGCAAAGAACTGATGAAGAAAGAGGTGCCAATCAAGGAGGGAGTGTAGGTTAGTTCTGGTTTTAAATTGTCTTGCCTGTGTTCTAGCCAAAAGCCTTGTCTTAACCAATTGAAACGAGCTGAACTACTGGGTATTTTTCATCCCTGCACAATTCTGTATTGCTACGGACTTTACCAGCCAGAGTCATGGACTCTGGGCCTGTACTGTAGTGAGGTCAAAGCAGGTATTAAAAAAAACAAGTGTGCTTTTCCAAAATGCTTGCAAGATTAAAAAAAACCAAAAAAACCCATCTGGCTGTGGGCAGGTGGGAATACACAGAACTGGGCAGTGTCACTCAGCATGAGGAACAGTGATGTGGGTACAGCCGTAGCGTGACAGTTCTCATGGCCTGAGCAGCACAGCGAGGATTTCCAGGCAGCAAGGCCGGCTGCCAGGGGTGTGTGAACACCTCCTCCTGAGCATGGAGATGGCCACAGGAGAAGCCTGTGCTGTTCCTGTTGGTGTGTAGCAGGGGACAGTGGGTGGAAGCTGCTCTCAGGGCCTGCCATTAGGAGCTGTCGTCGTGGTACTCAGTGGGAAGTAACACGAGGGAGGAGGCTAAGTCATGAAAGGCCATATTAACTGTATGTGTGAAGTGACGGAAACAACTTCAGGGTGTTAAGGAGACGGTGAGTTGCGATTAAGGCAGTGAGTGAGATGATCCTTGTAGGAGCTTTCTGAGTGGGTCAGAATGGGGCAAGACTGCACGGAAGGACAGAACAGGCTGTGGCAGTAGTTGAGCCGATCAGAACTCAAGTAGGAGATGATTTGGTCCATGTCTGGTGAAGTCAGCGTCTTATACATGTTGCGCAGACTGCGTAAGGCCTGACTGCTGGCGAGGGAAGGAGTGTGAAAGGAGTGTTGGAGTGGGGGCCTGGCTGATGGGACCCATAGGGCACGTTATGAAAATTCCCTTCCCTAACTATTAGATCAACCGGTCTTTAGATTCTTATTAAAGCGTATTTACTTTGTTTATATACATATATGGTGAGTTCCCATGATACCCGGTGATGTGATGAGACGGTGGAATTTTACTGGAGACTTTGGTGTTGTTCATGCTGAAGTAAAAGAAACAAAAGGACAGCCCGGCCCTGGAAAGAAGGAGCTGTCCATGAAGGATAAAGGCTACCCCGGGTCAACCAAGATAACGCCAGCGTCCTAGCTCCTCTGAGACATCTTTGAAACCCTCCCAGCGTCGTCTGGCATCATAGATCAATAACTCCAGCCAGACTGACTCCCGGGACATCTGGATCAATAGACGAGCAGCAAGGATGCTGCAAAACTAGAGTTGCTTTGCAAAGTTTGACGTCGATTAGTAATGGGTGGCGTAGTTGCTAGTGATTAGTCAGGTGGTCTTGTCCCTGAATGATTGAAGGGTATAAGAAGGCTGTGTAAAGGCACATTCGGGGTGCCCCAATTGGGCTGGAATATGGCACGTGCACAAGAAGATATTTGCCCCTGTAATTCCATACTTGGCATCCTAGTCTCTCGCGTCGGTCGTTGCGCGCCGGTTGTGAATTGCTTGTGACACCGGCTCAGGGTTCAGCCGTGGGCAGGGGCTTTTGCTGGATGAGATGCAGGCAGCGCTGGACAAAGCCGTAGGGGGAGAAGTGAGCTGGGCAGCCGGTGCAGCGCCAGGTCCAGGATCTCGGCGTGCGAGTCCCGGCCAGCGATGCCTGCTTGCCGGCCAGGTGCAAACTGAGTTTTCTGTGCTCAGCCAGTCCCTGCCTGGCCGCCCGGGGTGTCTGCGGCTCCTTTCCAGGGCCGGATCCGTCTCTCCAGCAGTGATGCTGGTGCTGGGGCAGTGGTGGTAATGCCGGTTCCAGCCTGCGGTGAGGATGCCGGTGGTGGGGCTGTGAGCAGCAGGATGGGGTAGAGATGGCGGTAGCGGGGGTGTTGGTACCAGGCTGGGGTGGGGATGCTGGTCCGGGGCAGCAGCGGGCAGGAGCGGATGGGGTACAGGGGCTCCCCCTGGACCGCAGCCCATGGCCCCAGCCCCTTCGGCCGGTGGAGCACCAGTGTCCCCGTCACCACCTGCTGTCCTCAGCCATAAGCAGGGGGACAGGGAGCAGGCACGCAGGGGAGCTGCACCACGGGTGGGATCTGTACTTTGCGCGGGACCTGCACCCCGTGGGGGAGCTGCACCCCGTGGGGAAGCGGCACCCTGCGGGGGATCTGCACCACCTGCCCCTGGGTCCCCCAGGGGTCCTGGCACCCCCTGCCAGATGGTGGCCTGTGCCAGCTGGTAGGTGATGGTGTGGACCTGGGCACGCTCAGAGGACACCGGCGGCCCCGGGACAGGGGGCAGCACGCAGGCAGTGGTCAGTGGCGTCATGGCAAGGGTGGCGAAGCTCACGGTGGGCACCTCCAATGCCATCGGCAGCCAGAGAGGGAACCTCTCTGTTGGGGGAAGGGAAGAGGGATGATGGGGTGAGATGTTGGTGGGCAGAGGTGGCGGGAGTGTTAGGCGGAGGGCAGGAGCACCACGAAGAGCAGGAGCCTGCTGCTGTACCTGCCATGGTGTTTGGTCAGTGTGGGGTTTGTTGGGGGCAAACAGCCTCCGTCCCCGTGGCGATCATTCCGCCAGCACCTGCTTCAGCCAGCCTTGCGAGGGTTTGATTTTTCATACCACAACAACTTCCCATCACAATGATTTCCCATCCTGCTGATGATTTCCTGTCCTCAATGTTGATTTCCCATTCCCATGATGGTTTCCCCTCGCAATGATGATTTCTCAGCCCCATCATGATTTCCTATCCCAACAGTCTCCCATCCCCATGATTTCCCATCCCAAGCATGATTTCTGGGGGGAGGTGAATTTCCTGTCCAAGAGGAAGGGATGGGGCCGGCACCGGTGACCCTGCAATGCCAACATGTGTGTGCCGCTCCATCCTGGGCGGGTGGTGGGGATGGGCGGGGGGTATGCTTTTGGGTTGTTTTTGTCCTCCCCCTCTCTGCCCCAGGGGGCCAGCTGCTGCTCCCAACTGTGGTGGAACTAGTGCTGGTACCGGTACCGTGCGGCCATGATGGGGAGCTGTCAGGAAAATTTGGCAATTGGCCCGTGCCGACCGAGGAGAGAGGCTGGGACGCAAAGTATAGCATTACAAGAGGAATTCTTGCATTCATGCGCCTGAGCTGTCCCATTCAAACTGGGGCACCCCGAGTGCGGTCTTACACATGGTTCTTATATCTTTCAAGCATTCAGGTCCAACGCGATTTGCCCAATCACTACCTAACACGCACACACACGCTGCTGTTCTGTAAAGCAACTCTAATTCTGTGGTGTCGTCACCCATCTGATTCTTTCTTGATCCAGCTGTCCCCAGGGTCGGTCTTGCTGCAGTTCCTTATCTCCGATGCCAGATAAGGGGAGGGTTTCACAGGGGAGTTGGAAGGGCTGGGATGCTGGCGTGGTCTGGGTAGTCCAGGGGTATCCTTTCTTCTTCAGGGTGGTCTCCTTCTCCTCCTTGCAATGAGCTTGGGGTCCTTTAGTCATGCTGACTGAACCATGGCTATGCAGTATACAATGTAAACTATATATCTCTCTCTTAAGAAAGTTCATACAATTGCATGCTCTCAAGACGAATTGGTGCAATAGTTAGGGAATGAGATTTTCCTAACAGTCCCTCCTTTTCTTTTGACCATCAGGCTCACACTATACTACTGTTCCTAACTGAAGTCGTAAGTCGAGTGCACAAGGTAATACAACACTGTAAACACACACATCTAATTACAAAGCAAACCAAGACAGTGAATACAACCACCCAAATCCTTTTAGTTCACAGTGCTCTACCTAAGGGTGGGAGGTTAGCCACCCGAATAGATTTCGGGGAGATGCCTGCCTTACTTCAGGTAATATTTGTAAATGAGTCTTTATCTTGTTTCTATCAGTTTCATTTTTCTGGTCTTGATTTACATAAAAAACCCAGCAGCTGTTATTCCGTAATGCACATACTCTGTCCTGTGCTGCTCAACAGCGGTCTAGGGCTAATCGATTCTGTATTGCCATTTGTGATGATAATTTGATTTCTTCCTGTAGGGCTGGAATACTATCTGCGATTTCATTGATGGCTTTTTCTAATTCTCTTGACACATTTGCAATAGCTCCTTCTCGTTTTGCAAGCCCTAACCGTGGGATAAAAGCTGTTGCAGACAGGTGGAACTTAGTGCCGCATTCTATCAGAGGGTTGTAACACTTTGTCCCGTCGAGATGGGTAGCTAGGAGCTACGGAGGCAGAAGAGGTTCTAAGTGGTTCTAACCTGTGCGGAAGGTATGAATGCACTTAGAATACACTTTTCAGCTCAGGTTGAGGGTAAATCCTCGAATGCCCTTTCTTCACCTATCCAATATTGCCCTGGTAGTTGTGCAAATAGGGTAGTATAATCTTCCAATCAGTCTGAATCATGTCGATTATTTCCTGTCAGAGGGTTAGCATGTGCCGGATTTGGCTGTTTAGGTAAACCAGTAAGGGTCGCACCCAGAGTAGTTGACTCAGAGCAATCGGGATCCTATAGGCCCGTAGTGGCAACCAAACTTGTAACATTTAGCTTGATTATGGATTCATAGAATCATAGAATCATAGAATCATTGAGGTTGGAAAAGACCTCTAAGATCATCAAGTCCAACCGTTGACCCAAGACCACCATGCCCACTAAACCATGTCCCTAAGCGCCTCATCTACTCGTCTTTTAAATACCTCCAGAGATGGGGACTCCACCACTTCCCTGGGCAGCCTGTTCCAATGTTTAACCACTCTTTTAGTAAAGAAATTTTTCCTTACATCCAGTCTAAACCTCCCCTGGCGCAACTTGAGGCCATTTCCTCTCGTCCTATCGCCAGTTACTTGGGAGAAGAGACCAACACCCACCTCGCTACAACCTCCTTTCAGGTAGTTGTAGAGAGCGATGAGGTCTCCCCTCAGCCTCCTTTTCTGCAGGCTAAACAGCCCCAGTTCCCTCAGCCGCTCCTCATAAGACTTGTTCTCCAGACCCCTCAGAATACCACGTTAACCTATCTGCGAATATAACCATTGTCTCGGAGTCTGCAGGGCCTGATAAACTCCGTCCAGGAAGAAATCGACAGCGTGATGGCTTATTACCGCAGGTTTTATGTGGTATACAGTAAGGTTTTGGAAGAATCTGTGGAGGAATACCGATTGCCTTTAGGCCTAGGAACAGATCTATGGAACGTTCCAGGCATAAGACTCCCCTTTTCATCTGTATGGTCATAAGATCTGAATTGTCCATGTCCGTCCATTTTATTAATGTTAAGGCTCTATTGGCATTTCCAGTTCCCAGCCCCTACAGAGTGAGTAAGCTTGTCTATAGGTTTGCTCTCCAAGCACACCCAGGGGTCTCCTCTCAGACTAGCGTCAAACCCTTCTTGGCGGAAGGGCGGCAAGCTTCCTTTCTTCATTGAAAACTCGTAACGTCGATGCCTGTCCTTGTACCACTGAGATTTCAATGGGACAGGTACCCAGGAGAGTTGATTTCTGGCAGAGGATGGGCTTTTAGTGCATATCCAACGGTCGGGCTTCTTTGCCTCTGCTGCTGTAGTTTGGACTGTTGCCATGGCCGAATTATGGAATGAATACGTATAATCCATATTCCACCACAGGTTTATAAGCAAGGCTACTATATTAAAACCTCGGCTTCCAAATCAGTAGTAACAGGAAAAACCCACAGACAGAAATAGCAAAAATCCCTTGGATAGAGAGGAGAGCACTGAAATCAGAAAGGTTTCCTGACTCCGGAAACCCAAAAGGCATTTAAAGATCTAAACCAAGCAGTGCTGGAAGCTTGAAGAGGGCAGGGCCGCCATGTCGACATGACGTGGGCCTTTTGTCATAATGAGCTGGGTCACAAGAGGTGCAGGGGGGTGGGTGCGGTGTGCTGTTGTGCGTGCGGAACGCTGAGGCAGGGGCGCCCGAGTCGCCATAGCGAGTGGTCGGGCCTGGGAGCGCTGCGTGTGAGAGAGGGAGCGGAGGCCGAGCCGGGGCTGCGGGGGCCTCTCCCCATTGTCCGTCCGCCTACCCGTGCTGCGAGGAGGAGCTCGATCACTGAGGGCCACGGGCCAGAGTCATTGTCGGGGTGGGGGCCGGGGCCTCGCAGTGTCGCTGCGATGGAGTCCTGAGGCCTTCACCAGCCGAGTCTGCCTGAGGCCGCGGGGCCTGGCCATGCCAGAGCGCTGCGGCCTCTGAGTGTTGCCGGCCTGCTCGAGCTCAGCCCGCTCTGCTTGCCCCGGCCCCCTCGGTGGCCCTTCCCCACATCGCCGTGGGCCCTAACCCAAGGCGGAGGCCGCGACGCCATCTGCCGCGTTAGACGCTGTTGCAAAGCAGGCACCGCCTGGCCCTCACCATGTCGTGTGTCCACTACAAGTTCTTCTCCAAGCTGAACTATGATAGGGTCACCTTCCACGGCCTCCACATCTCCCTGTGCGACCTCAAGCGCCAGATCATGGGCCGCGAGAAGCTGAAGGCGGCCAACTGTGACCTGCAGGTCACCAACGCCCAGACTGAAGAAGGTGCGTGGAGGTGGCGGGCACGGGGTCTCGGGGATCGCCTGGCTGGTGGCGTCGCAGACGGCCCCATGGTGGCTGTGTCCTGCGGGAGCTGCGCTCTGCTCTTTGTGGGTCATCCCCACGTAGCGTGAGTTGGCCTGGGGCCCATCCCGCTGGCGTGCGGGGGGACCAGGAGGGCAAGCGGCACCCAGGATTAGGCAGGGTGGGAAGCGATAGTGCGATTCGGCCACGATCGGTAGCTGTGACTTGTGTTGGCCTCACAGAGCTGTTCTTTTGTAGTTGCTCTTCTGACAACTGCCTTCAGATCTGTGTTTTAGACGCGGAGGCAGGCATAGAAGAATACGTGGTTGATGTGCGACATACAGAGCTTACAAAAGTTTTGGTTTCCTGGAATTCTTCCAGGTAAAATGATAAGGAAATGTGGGAGGATATCTTATAGTAAGAAACTTGCCAGATTTCTTTGAAATCTGGCAGAGAAAGGTGAAAGTGATAGAAATAGAGCAGGTGGCTAAGCTGAAGAAAAACAGTGGGTTTGGCGACTTAATTTTGTCTTCAGCTTGTTTTACTCCAGTGCATTGGAAAACTGGTTTTGTGGCTGGTGCAGAACCTGCTCACTAGCAACAGTTTGGATCCAGAGTGTATGTGTGAGTTATAATCTCTGCAGACCCTTTAAAGCCATCTTGCCCATGAGTGTTCTCTGAATCTAAAGTATACTTTGGAATTTCTTGTTAATATAACTTCTTTTCCACACCACAGACATTGTCATTCAGGTGCTCTTCAGCATCATTTCCTCTTTCATTTCTAACTGTGGTTTTTTTTCCTGGTACTACGTGTTAACCGCATCAGGGCTGTACTGAAGTTTTATGGCAGAGCATTTATGGTGAATATACCTAAGAAATGTTCTTAGCGAAGTCATAACTTCTTTTAAATCTCATAAATGGTGCTTGATTCTCAGAGATGATAATGGTTTTGTATGACTTAGTATGCTATTTCAGTTTGGTAGTCTGCCATCTTGATAAGTTTGAATGTGATTAAAGACTTTGGGATGTGACTCTTCAGAAATAAAAAGACCGGTAAAGTGTTTTCATTCCTTAAACATTAAATTTCTTTCTTTTTCCCCCCCCTGTGGTTCTGTGCCACTCTTACAACAGTCTTTTCTTTAAAGTGTGTACTAGTGTTGTTTTTCCTCTTCCTGTTTGATGTCTTAAAACTTAAAGAGAATAGTATGTACGCTGCGGCAACTGTAACTTCAGCCCTAGCCTTTAAAGTGGTTGGACCTCAAGCTCGCTGTGAATCTACAGATATTCAAACTATTTTTAGGAGAATGTCTGTGAAGAGACTGACCAGCACAATGTTAGGGGTCTTAGGGATGCCACTGGATTGCATGACATGCGTAGGTAGAGAGATACATTTCAGAAGTCTTGATTTTTTCTGGTAGTATTGAACAAAATTGCCAAGGGCTTTTGAGGAATGTTGAATTTGCTTTAAGGGCTTTGCTGCAGAAGGGTCTCTGAATTTTGTCTTCAGTCGCTAATGTACTTTCAGCTTCACAAATGCTCGCAGGCTGGATGGCCAGCTGGCTGACGTCACCACTGTACTAGCTGGGCCTGTGTAAAACAGAGCCTTAAAAGCAGAATGTTGGATGGGAATAAGCTGTGATGGAGCCCAACTATTATCACCAGGAGAGAAAATGTTTTGAAAGAGGCCAAACACGTGGATTCTGTGATAGCAGGTGAGGAACAGAAAGCCAAGTTTTACCAGAAAAATTTCTGCTCATCCGTATGTTACCCCATAAGGTGTTACTCTAATATACAGAATACCGGTTTTAGAAAGTGTGTTGCTTTGTTTTCGTACGTAATCAGAATCCCGTGACGAAAAAGCGTCTGCTTCACTAGGTTCTGTTAAATGTGGCGCTGCTTAAAGGTGAAGTTAAAGAAGGAGTGTCTTTCATACTTGAAAGAGCATCACTCCTGTTTAACGGTGACCAGATCCTCCTCTAGGTAGGCTGTGTTGCACTTTGACCTTTGTAAAGTGAGTATAAAATGTTAAACTGGGTAGATGAGTGACACAGATGCTTATGGAAGCTTTCGTAAGGGTGTTCTTCCATGTGAAAACGCAGAAATCCCCCAGTGGTCTTCAGAGCAAAGCTAGAGAATACGTTTCAGTGTAATATATATGTATGCCAAACTGTTGGTTTATAGGCATACCTGTGAACTTCAGTTTGTATTAATCAGATGTAGATGCTTACACTGACCTTCAGAAGGTAAAGGACAAAACGAGACCCGGATGTTCTGCCTAAACGGGATGTGTGGAATTCTTGCATGTGGACATGAAGTATTGGGTTTTTATAAGTTTGTCTGTGCAGGAGTCCTGACTAAATGTTGAAATGACCTCGGAGAGAACAAAGTGACCCTTGAGTGAAGATGGCCTACTTGTTCAGATTTGTCCGAGTACTCTAACCTTGTACGGTTCGGTAACTGTTACTTTTCATCATAGAAATCTAGTAATAGAAGCAATGCTCATACAAATAGCAGTGGAAAAAGATGATATGATGGCCTCTTTTTGAGATGCTGGGAAGGCAAAATGGGTGGTTGGGACCTGTTTTAAAAGGCGGGGCGCGTGTGTGTCCTCTTCCATGCTTACTATAGAGGCGTGTTCTGTAAAGGCAGAATTCCCTTCAAAAAGCCTGTACTCAAGAATGATGCATTTAAACGTGCCTCCTTTTACTTGGATCTGAATTTCTTGACCTGTCTTTTAGAATCGATGTTCTCACAATATTGTGGAAGAACTGCAAACTCCAGAACTCGCATTTCTTGAGGACTCCTTCCTGCCCCGTAACACGCTGACTCAAACCACTTGGAGAATGTGCTGTTCTGCTTATCAGGCAAAACACAATACAATACAGAACCAAACATGGGACTCTCAACTGGTCTTAGATGAATAGTTTTAAGGTAGACTATTGCTCTTGCAAGACTGTCTCTCGAACTCAGAACTTGCTTGAGTTCAAGCGCTGCAGCATGCGCTTGTCCGTTTTAGTAATGCCACGATGTGACGTCTTCAAAACAAACTCATGCTAACTCTGAAGGAACTCATTTGGCCTCACAGCTGATGTCTGTCTGTCTGTCTGTCTGTCTCCTGGAATGTCTTCTACCCTGTGCAAACCTAGCGTTTTAGAGCAGACATTGAAGCAACTTTTAAACCTTGCCCTTCACTGTGCCACGTTGTGTTGCGGTGCTAGTATGGGGGATTCCTTTGGTTACGCCTCAGAGTGCAATTAATTCTTGGGCTGCCGTGCGGCATTATGCTGTAGAGCTTTCAGAAAGGCTACGGAGTTGCCTGTTTCCCTGGTTGAGTTGAGGGTACGTCATGTACCCCTTCAAAACCCACGATGTTACAGTGGAGCTCACGCACTGCCTGTCTGGGAGTCAGCTGCTCTGACTCTGTCACCAGCAGGTTTGGGACCTCGTGGGGGTGGGCTGTCGGCTAGGTTAATGTCCCTTGGGCAGGTGCTTAGGCCAGGCCTAGTTTGGTTCCTTACCACGTTGTCTCCAGCATTGCTTTTGCTTTCCCTGTCACGCGCTGAAACGGCAAGCAGTGCCAGTAAGACATGAAGGCCTCGGGCGGTCTGTATAATCAGGTTAATGACTGAAAGTATGTTAGGTTTTATTGACTCCTCCTTTCAAAGCAGTACAGGTGCTCTTTTGGAGCACAGTTCTGTATGGTAACAATGGAAATGAAAGTTCCATGACCTGTTTGGCCTGCTGCACTAGCTGACTGAAGAAATGATGATATGCCAGTTGTAGATGAGATCATTGACACCTATTGTGGTGGAAGCTGAAAATCCAGAAAGAGTAGTCCAGTTTATGACTCAGGATGTTTCGAGGCAGTGCTTTCAGTGCCCGCTGCGTAGATGATTTGTTTGTCGCAAAGCGTGCAAGTGGTGTTGATTAGAACAGAGTTAAAAAATGTCATAATGAGAAAGCGTATTTTTAAGCGCTAGGGAGAAAATGCGTTCTTGGGAGGTAGCGTGTTTTCTGGTGGAGAGAGTCTGGCATGTTAGTAGTCATCTTCCTCTCTTGCTGTGCAAATCCTTCCCCCAGTAGCACAATAGCTGGTCAGCAAGGCATCTAAGCCTACTAAAGGCTTTTCTTTGTCATTTCGCACATAGGCTTGCCTTCTGATGGCTTCTGTTCTGATGAGCTTCTGCACTTTACGTGGGTGAAAATACTTCTCTAGGCAGTGCTCAGAGGGATGCTTTTGCACTGCTGCCTGAGTCAAAAGGGTGGATTAAAGCCGGCCCTAAAATAAAGCAGGAACTTTTTTCAGTAGCTTGTTTATAGCATACCTATGACACAAATTCTTAAAAGTAGCAGATGTTCAGAATTGTCGATGAATTTAAGAATGGGATTTTGAAGTTGTGCATTCAATGCGAAGCAGCATAAACTTCAGAGCATAACCTGAGCTGTTTGTGCTTTTTTGCAGGAAGAAGGTTGTGGACACTAACGCAATTGTTGATTTAAGATTTCTAAGCCAGCACGAGGCAGCAGTCAAAGCAGCTATTGTTTAACTTGTCTGCCTCCATTCGTTCCTTGAAAGACTTCTTTCCCTTGACTCTTCCAAGCAGGCTCTTTTCTTGCAGAATGGAGAGCAAGTTTTAGGCTGTTATGTCTCTTCTGCTCTTGACTTTACTCTAACATCCAAATCTTCCTTTGCTTTTGCAAGCTTTCTGCGTTAAGTGAATCCTTATTGTTAATCACAGGTCAGACTGACAAAAGCCCAGTAGCCACTTGCTGGCCATCACAGACAGCAAAACAGGTTTTGAGCTATAAGGGAGTAGGAATCAACAGTGTTGTTACCTGCAGCTTTGCTGAACATTTCCACTGGAGCTCTGCTTGGACAAGTGTGAAAAGCAGCCTTGTTGAGCGTGATGTCCCTGCTGACTTTGGAGGTGTGGAGTCATGCGGGGAGGCAGAGTGAGACTGCTTTGCAGGTCCGGGCAGTTGCCAAGTCTCTGCTAGGGGATGTTGCTGCCCGCGGGGAACGGGTTCCTGCTGGGAGATGCCAGTTTAGCCTGAGAGCTGTTAGACTGAGCTGGCATCTGTTAAATTCAACTTGAGCAAACAAGAATGTCCAGGGAGTTCAGGAATAGCGCTCCAGCTTTAGTCCTTTCCTATTACAAAAAAAAAAAAAAAAAAAAAAGTTAACTTTTTAGTCTACATTGTTTGACTTCACCTTTAACACATTTCATCACCAAAATGAATTCAAGTAATTGAGGCGAAGGAAAAATGAATGCATTAAAGCCAAGTGGTATCAGGTCCCTTCACAGAACTAACTCAGCAATGTACTCTGCTGTCCGTAAACACTCTTCCACAAATCCTCTGACGCGGTGACCGAGCTAGTGGGATACTTACCAAATACAAGTATGTGCCGTGGTGAGTGTCCTGTACAAAAAATGCGTTGACTTCACCAAGCTATTGTCACTCTTCAGTTGATCCGTTTAAATGTGTACTGATTGACTTTTAAGGTGAGTTCCTTTTTATATCAGTCTGTTATCAGGTGGCTGGAGCTCTCTTCACCGTGCACTTAGCAAGCGGATTGAAAAGAAGCATCTCTCTCTCTCTCTCTCTCTCCTCCCCACCATGCAAGGATAGTGTGTTCAGAAGGCAGATGTCAATGCTTCTCTTCTAATGGCCGATGAATTGTCACAAACTCCTAACAGAGGACTTGTTCCTCTTCTTGCATCATACGCCTGTTGTGCATGTTCAAACTGACCTCTGCAGGCTTGCGTAAGTTGTGAATAAAGGCATCGGTTGCTGTCCTCATCTATACGGCCTCTTTCTAGGAGAGGTGCTGCCGCTTGTCATCTTCTGCAGAACTGCCACAATCCTCAGCTCGGCAGAGGCGCAGCAAACTCCTGCCTTTTTGTGGAGCCACTGTTGCTTATCCTGTACCTCTGAAACCTCAGCCCAGGGGTTTGTGGCCTGGCCCAGAACGAATACTCTGTATGACTCCGTTCGGCAGGTAGAAACAGCTGCTTTGGGCTTCTAGAACTGCAGCTGGCGTGATCTCCCCATTGTTTGTCTGGGCCTCAGTACTCTTTGAGCTCCTTCTCCACCAGAAAGTCCCAGCGCAGGCCTCTCTGGACAGGTGGCTGTGTAAGGGTTGGATTTTCCTTTTGAGAAGAGCTCTAGGGGTTGGTTTCGGGATCTATGACTTCTGTAAAAGCTTGTGTTTCTGTCATTAGTAGCCCTTTCTCCTCCAATTTGAAACTGCTCTGAAGTCCAGAGGAAGCTTGCTGTTTGGTTCCCTCGGGGGGAAGATCAGGACTTGGTTTCAGCTCCGTACTGTCTCAGTTTTCTGAAGAAGCATTCTGTCATTTGGAAATAGAAGTAAAATTTTCATTTCGTTGTTGAAATAGTGTCTTCTGGTAGGTGCGTTTTGGTCTAAGAGAGGTTCCTGCCCGCAGGAATAATCTACTGAAAAATGGAGGAGCATCAGTTGTGAAATATTCCTTTTTTGTGTGTGATCACTGAGCAAAACCACCCTGATAGAGCTTGACCAGATGTGCAGCACCTTTGGTTTTCAGACCACCGTTCTGATGCGGTCTGCAAAGGTAAGGGCTTTTAGTATTTAAACCTGTAGGCAGATGACGAGTAGGGAGTGGCTGCTGATGGTGCTTTAAAATACTTAGTCACATCCCGCTTGTGTAAGTACACTATAAAAACCTTTCTCATGGAGAGATCTTTGCGTTTTAAGCTTACTCAGTCCAAGGGTCTCAGGCAGTTGGTTTTCTTGTTTGGGCCTCATGTAAAAGGCCAGAAGGCTTTCCTCCTCTTCGGAAGACGGACATGGTGTAAGCCAAGGCAAAGCATGGACAGCTTCAGGCACACCCTGTTTTCGAAAGGCTTTTCAAGGCTGCCTTCCTAAGGCATTTCGTTTGAGCCTCTCTGCTCTGCAAAAAGTGAGTCAAAAGAATTCACGTCCCTTTGGTTAATTCGAACTCGATGATTAGCTTAAGAGGGGAGACACCACTTTCGTTGGAGCCAGTTCTGCCCTACTCGTGAAAGCAAGCTCAAAAAACCCCCACAATTTCTGTGGTCCAAATTCTAGCACTGCCAGTTTCGTTTCCATGTAAATGGACAGCACTGAGCAGCTGAGAAGTGTGGTTGTTGATGGGTTAAGCTCCAAGAAGTAGACAGAGGTGGCAGGCTGCCTTCTGTGTTCCGTCAGTCGTGAGCACTAGCAGCAGAGGTGAATCGTTTTTCGCTAGCAGCTATGAAAGCAATGGCACAGAGTTTTCATGTTTCAGCTAAGCGCCTGTTTTGTTGCAGGGCAAGCTAGTCAGGCTTCAGAATCTGGTTTGGGCAGGTGAGACTTTGCTGTGCTTTGTTTTTCTCCAGAGATCTATGGGTTTTGTAGCCTAAGAGAAGCAAAAGCAACTTAAGCCAGATCAGGAGAGAACCTCATGCATTAGCGGACTCTCCGTTAGTGACCTTTGAGACCCTTTTGCTGTTGGCATTCAAACTCTTTTGAAAAAATGAAAAAGATGTTGCTGCTTGCGTTTGATTCTCAAAGCTGAAGATTTCTTGCCATGTACTGTTCGTGTGTTGAGACGATAAAAGCGCGATGTTGCCTATAACATGTTGCTTTTACGTCTGTCAAGGGATTCTCTGAAGTGCTATGTAGCTGCATGTTAAGATACATTCTTAGGAACTGACTGACGTTTTTTTCTGTCTTTATGTTGTTTTCAGAATACACAGATGATAATGCTCTGATTCCGAAGAACTCATCGGTAATTGTTAGAAGAGTCCCTGTTGGAGGAGTTAAAGCTACCAGCAAAACATATGTTTTGTAAGTATGCATAAAGCATTGTATTCTTTGTGAGGGGTTTCAGCGTGTTAACTTTTTTAACGGATATTAGTTGACAGAGGCATTCAGATTGTCTCTTTCTTGTTAAAGCTGCTGTTAATGTTTGTTGTCATGGGGTAGATTTTAATGTGTCTGCCCCAAAGTAGACGTACCTTTTTAGGCCTGCTGGGACATGGGGTTCAGACTCCAACAACGGTAACTGTTAAGGTGATTCTATTGGTTTTGTTCCTGGGGCTGGTTTTTCTGAGACCCGAGTTGAGGATCCTGTTTCCTCTACGTGGAGAGATTCCTTATTATATGTGTTTGCTTTTACTGCTTTGATAGTAAAGACAGATACTCATTGTAGTGCAAACTTGCAGTTTGTTCCCATCTCAGAAGAGTCCGATTCTCAGCGTTTGACTGTTTCTTGCATTTGGGGGAGGGGGGGCGGGATATGGCAGGTATTCTTACGCCCCAAATCTAGGTGTTTTGCATCCTAGCTGTAGAGGAAAGACCAAGGGTTGCCAGCTGGCGAACCATGCAAACAAGAAGTGATTCCTATTAGTTTCCGAAAGACAATGTCCGTTTCAGGCAGGAGAAAAAGAACAACGTCCTCAAGTGTATTGCCTTTTGTGCGCGTACGATGAAGGAATAGTTAATCCTTTCCAACCTTGAAATGCAGTAAGCGGTTTAGCACGTTACCAGATGTTACGAGTTCTCTTTCTAAGTCTGTTTTTAGCCTAAGCTGATATCCGTGCCCCAGGTTTTAATTCTGTATTCCCAAGATGTACGGAGGACAGAGAATCGGGTGTATGGATTGGAATGACAGATATTCAAATGCAGTCCTGACTACAGGATTATTGCTGTCATTTATGTATTCACATGGTCCAGTTCTAGATGAGCTACATTGGCATTGTTTGAATGGTCATGTTTTCCAGCCTTCTTAAAGATACGCCTCTCCGCCACAGTGAGTAGATGTTATTAGCCTGTGGTTTTGCCATGCCTTTCTAATGATGGTTCTCAATAAATAAAGTAGACTGAGGAGTTACCGTGTGTCTCGAACAAACAGGACGGCGGCATCCTGGTACCCGTGAAGCATTTGCAAGCCAACACCCTGAAGTTGTGTGGCTCTGCATGTAAACTTTGGGCATATTAGTGCAGTAGTTGTTGCAGTGCTTTCAGGCACTACCTCGTAATTCTGGACGCCACAGCGTTGTGCTTATAAACGTGGCCTTGTTTTGGGGGTTAATTTAAATATGTGTGCTTAGTGCTGTCTTGTCAATGCATCCCCTGTTTCTGGTTGGATGGCACGCTCTCCTGGTCTTGTAATGCTGCCCTAAAATGAGCGGAGAGATGCCGCTAGCATCAAAGATCAAATAAATGCCTGTATGTGGGGATAAGGAAAGAATGGCCCTGCTTCAAGGGAAATGGATGAAGAAACCATTGTGCGGTAATCTAAAGTATTTCCTCGTGCTTCCTCACCTTCAGGAGGTACGTGGCTGTGATTGCGAGCCTGGTGGTGTTCTCGCAGTGGCAGGAGGCATGAGCCTTTCTATTTGTACATCCATTCCACAGCAGCCTTTGAGTTGCCTCTGCTCATGGGACGCTTTGGGTGATGTATGAAGTGTTTGTTAACTATATCGATGCTTGCATGTCTGATTCGTGATGAGCGGCATGCAGATACAGATCAGTGAGTATGTGGAATCTCAGCACGTTTTTTAAACGTAATCAAGATTTCCTAAAATATCGTAGCATTTTCAAGAAGATCTCAAAGCAACTTCTGGCAAGTAAGGCCTTTTTTTTTTTTTTGTCACAGGGCTCCAAAAGCGCACAGAGTCCTAGGAACGGCTTTCAGGTGACATTCCTACTACTATTTTTCGTCAATATAGCATATGTAACACGTTTAGTACTCTGGCGCTTTCATGGCTAAGTATGGTAGATATCTGAACACGGTGCTTGGGCTTCTGCAAAGAAACACTGCTCTAAAGACGATGCTGCTGACATTTTTGTTCTTTCTTTGTCAGACGACTGATTTTTTTCACTTACGTAAAGTTGCCCTTCCAAGTGTCCAGACTATTGCTGTTCTTTCTTAGAAACTAAAGTACTGTATCTGGTGCCTGTTTGTAATACTAGGGATATATAGATTGGCGAGAGTTACCTTGGTATTTTGATGGTTGATTATTTAAGAACACAAAACTGTAGTACAGACTTCATAATTTTGATACTTACGTAGCAGAGAGAAAATCTCTGAGGACTTCCTCTTGCACTGCTGTGTTCTGTATCTGTAAGCCTTAGAGTAACTGGTGACAAAGTGGAAATGTGATGGGGGGGGGGGGGGTTTAGTTGCCCTGAAAGTACCAAGAGAGAACAGTTTATGCATACAAATAAATTTCCGCATTCGCTAGACTATCAGAACATAATGGTTTGATGTTCAGGTTTTATAATCTGTTTTCACTGCTTTATGTTGGGTATAAGTGCTTCATTTTAAGTTCTGATCACCTTTTTTTCTTCTTGTAGCAGTCGAACTGAGCCAGTGAGTGGAACATCAAAAGCAGTACGTAAAAACACAACCTCACACTTTTTTCTACACACTGCACTTCTTCTGCACGTAGCTGTTTTTTCCCCAGAGTCTGCTAAAACCGCTCCCTTGAATTCTTCCACCACATTAGGTAATGAAGGACAGGAGCTATTTCCAGGGAAGGGTTTTAATCTCTCTTCTGATCAATTCAGTGACCTCTTGAGGAGAGCTGTTCGGTTTACGTTGTGAAATTTTAGTCTACGTTTCTGAACAACGTAAGACATAGGAAGCAGCGATTCGCGTGTCTTTCCGATACTGTTTTACTAGTGTCAGCTTAACTGCTGCTGGTGGCGTAATATAATTCAGTATACTGGAAGAGGAACAAGATAAGCGTAACCCTTGTTACCTGTGGAAAAACTGCACTTCAGTATTAGTTCTCAATGAACGCCGCAGTCCATCACGAACCAGTGGCTGAGGACTTCATTCCTGCCAGCTGTTCCGGCAGGTAGCTGGGAGGGAGGAGTGTGGTTGCAGCGGAGAAAAAAACGGCAGGGTTGTGCTCTGAATCCCTGCTTTCGTCATCATTAAAAGTTGGTTTTGGTCTGATAGCAAGGAGAATGACGTTAAATTCTCACGCTTCCCAACCTAACTGGGATAGTACGGCCTGTGGTCTGACAAAATACAAGAAATGAGTTTTCTCAGGTTTTATAGGCTACTCCGTCATGGTAAACACCTTTATTGCAATAATTTGAGCAGTTTAATTTTTTCTAGACAAAGTTTTATGGCTGATGTTTTGGACTGGTGTTTTTACTGGGGTTTTGTGGGGTATGGTGAGTTTGGCATTATTAGACTTAGCGGCAGGAGGGGCAGAGTTCATGTTTCAGGGCCGATACGCCCGTGCTTTACTTTGACAGGCAGCTACTCTGTTCATAAAAGCATAACCGTGTGCATTTATAAACGATGAGACATTAACTGATTAATTTACAAACTGCACTGAAAATAAGTTTCCTGTAGTGATGCTTCCTTCTCGAATAAACCTAAAATTTGGTTAAAATCCTTTTTAGCTAAAAACTGACAGCTTCCTTACCCCTTTGACTTCTAAGCAGTTGTGAGCGTTTGACAAGGGTCCCTCTCTGAGCTATTCTGGAGCAGTAAGTTGATCTCAGGCGGGTTTGGTTATTTCAGTGTCTTCTCGTTAACCCCATGGGCACTCCTGAGCCGTCATAGGCTTGGGCTTTGTTTTGAACAAATACAAATTACACTGGGTTGGAAATGCCTCCTTCAGTGACGCTCGGAGGATAGAGTGCAGACTTTCAGGCTACAGTAGAGGTTAACGATTGCTATGTTTTGATTGTAGAGCTTGAATATGTGTTTAATTTTTTGTGAACAGATTGATGACTCTTCTGCACCCATTTCTCTGGCCCAGCTTATTAAGGTATATATACATATTCTTGTCAAATACTTAGGGAAAAAAAGCGTTTGCTTTGTATTTTTAAATCTTCTACGGTGATCTACAGCCGGATAACTGTTGTAATGCGAACAAAACTCTAATTTAGCTTTTAAGAATTATGTATTTTAACTTTAAAATGTCTGTATAGTCTGATACTAGCCTGTAAAGAGGAGTTGCCAGTGTGGGAAGCTAGAAGGGGAGTACCTGATCAGCCCCAACGTAATGTTGCGGGATTACTCATCTTCAAGACACAAAGAAGCAGCATTCTGAAGCTGTTTACCGTTTTTCATACGTTTCCTTAATTTTGCGTTGGAAAGTAACACAATTTTCACAGCAGAATTTAATTGGCTGTAAGTTATGGACATTTCAGGGGGGGGGTTGCGACAGCCAAATTAGAGGCATGCTCCAGAGAGCATGGACAATTGCGTGGCTGTTTTTGAATTTCTAGTCACTATGGAGCCATCCTTTGAATGCTGCACAATGTCATAAATTGTGGTATATATACAGTGGACAACACAATCTAATGTGTCCGAACGCAGGCGATGGAAACTGTGCCAATGTACCCAATTGTTTATACACATTTATACCAATGTGTATGTGTGGCATATTAGCAGATGTGACCTTCTGAAACTGTTGTGACGCCGTGTTTTGCTATGGAACCGCTTGCATTTTTTGCTCAACAACGTGTAACTTTGCCTGGGAAAGCACTAGCGATTGCACTTTGTGAAAAGGCGCGGTGCTAGCCAGTTAAATTACTAGTCTTCAAAGTTCCAAAGATTAGAGAAGGCAGGGCCTAACGCAGGGGAGCTAGTTCTTTCTCCTGAGAAGAAGGGCTGGAGTTCATTTCCAAGAACGAGAAGTCTCCTCCCACTGGGAACTTCTTCCCTCTCTCCCTGCAGCAATTCCACTGTGTACGTTTGGCAGAAAAAAAAGAACAATCACTTTGGAAGGTAGCCACCAAAAGGAATTGGTCTCCATTAGTGCTGTCCCTGAACGTCTCCTTGGTCCTGTAAACTCACGTGAAGTTGTACTCTAGAACGTGAACAAGTGGTGTACACATTTAAGCTTCTGAGAAACTTTAAGTATTTCCGAAAAATACAGGAACAGAACATAAAGCAGCTCAAAACTGTTACTTACTCCAACCTCTTCAGTGCAGACTGGCCTAGCACGGAGGCAACACGTTGTCAAAAGTTTTCCGTTTCATTATTACTACGCATTAAATGCCACGTTTGAATTTTGGTCTATTCCTAGTAATGTTTTGTGGGTTTGGGGTGTGTTTTGCAAACCGTTGGGGTTCAGCCAAATTAGTCAAGTATCTGTAAAGTCTTCTGTAAATGTTCATGGAAATGAGTTCATAGCTGTCGATCTGGATTGTGTTACTGTTGAGAAAAAACTGTGTCTGTGAAACAACCGTTTAATAAAATGTTGACACTAGTGGGTTGCTTTTGTGAATGACTGCATCTCGAAACAAAAACACGCGTGGTGGATCTGAATGCTAGGTGCTGGAAGGTCCGAAGAATGTACAGTCGCTCCCTTAGACCCTGCTGGTATCTGGACTAGTGTGTGACAACACACGTGAAGAAATACTCCTTAAAAGAAACCAGCTGGCTTCAGTAATTTGAAGATCTAGTTCTGCATAAGGTTTCTATTACAATTTGTGCGTTAAAAGGACACGGTCAAGTGGGAAAAAACTGCAGGTTTTGCTTACTGTAGTTAAATCCCTTAATATGAAGGCGTTAGCAGGGGAGGAACATGCCGCCTGGACTGCCCGCAGCACACGGTGGTCAAATTTCTACTGAAAAGAATCCTTTGTCTTGCTGGGGGATTCTAAAAAGCTTGATTCCTTTTAATGCTTCTGTGCCTGAAGCTGAATTTCAGCAAGCAGAAACAACTTCCCCGACTCTTCAGCTGTGTGTCCTTGTAATGCTGCAAAATGTAAATAATGGTACTTGCATACATCTTGCTCAGTTAAATGTGCAGCGGGTATCTTCTCCTTCAAATAGTCTGGAGCTGAAAAACCCGTTGAAAAACACCGGATAGTGTAATTTTTTCTACACGTAGCTTCCGTCCCCTTGGAGGAAACCTGGATTGGTTACACAAGTCTTGATGCAAGGTACAAACAGAGGCCGAGGCTGCGAGTGCCCGAGAATGCTCTTTTCGAGTAGGCTACAGGCACCTAAACACCACGTAATGGCGTAAGGACCCCCCAGAACATCTTCAGGACAGCTCTACTCTATATAAGCGGCTGTGTTCATGCAACCTCGGCCAGCGTTGTGCTGCTCTTTACAGGACGGGGCGAGTGGTGGTGTCTGGGGCTGTGTGGGCTTACCTGTGTTTCTGACGTGTGTGTCAAATACTTACCTGTCACACAGACTGCCAATCTGGCCGAAGCCAATGCTTCCGAAGAAGACAAAATAAAAGCCGTGATGATACAGTCTTGCCGTGAATACGATCCAGTCAGGTAAGTGGTGACGATGTCAAAGCTGGTCTTTGAAGATTATGGAAAACTTGTAGAGATGTCTGTTCTAACAAGAGAGACACACGCATACCTTTTCCTTTTATTCCCCAAACCCTTTTAGTTACCTGAAGAAACCCTTGGGTCCACCTCCACCATCATATACTTGCTTTCGTTGCGGAAAACCTGGCCACTATATAAAGAACTGCCCAACAAAGGGGGTAAGATTGTGGGGGGCTTCTGGTGTTACTTCGTTTTCAGTTTTTTTACCTGGGCAGTTACGTCACCAATACAGCAATACTCATATTAAGAGTTGTTTCTCTTGGGGTGCAATACGGCGCTTATGTGGCAATGTGGCAAAGCCCTTCAAAATCCAAGGGAAACCTGGAATTATGAAGGTGAAATTTTCTTTTTTCTAGGTCATAGACATGAAACATGTCCATAGATCTTCCTCTGGGAACTTTCAGGCCTGTTTTTATATATTTCAATACTACTGGAATTTTTTCTGGTTTTGCCTCTTTTTAATGACAGTCCACAGTTTTTCGTATTTCGTATAAAAACAAGATGTGTCTGTCGACCCCACCTATTGAATATTTGCGTGTTTTAATTACACGAGCCTCTGGTTGCGCGTTCATGCCATTTAACGTTAGTCACTGAATGTAGGCGCATGAGGGATGAATTCAAGCGTCACGCACAGATGGTGAATACACGTTTCCCCAGGGCGTGGTTCAGAGCACCGGCTGAGGCTCTCGCTCTGAGCTGCGCTGTGCAGGAGGAGCGGGCTTGTGTCTCTTCTCTGCGCGGATGGCGAGCTGAGGGATATTTCACCCCTAAGGAACCTGAAGTTAAGCCAAAGAACGTCGACTGAGCTGGAAACACCGCTCAAGCCTTTGGAACATCCTGGCTATGTTCCTGTAGGAAAATAAGTATTTTAGTGGAGCAACCCTTACGCTAGGCCAAAGGAGAGGATTAAAGGCTTTTGCTGCCTAAAATAATCATTGAAATGTCATTTTAAGGGTGGGACTTCAGATGAGAGATGTCTGCATTTCTTTTCTTAACAGGACAAAAACTTTGAGTCTGTTCGCAGAATTAGGAAGAGCACAGGAATTCCAAGGAGTTTCATGGTGGAGGTGAACGATCCCAATATAAAGGGTGCTATGCTGACAAGCTCTGGAAAATATGTGATACCAATTATTAATGCGTAAGTATGGAATTAAGTGGACTGACCAAAAAGTGAGCGAGGGAAACCAGGCGTGAATGTCTGGGTGGCAATGCAACCAAGTTGGCCAGCGCCTGTAATGACAGGGGGAGGAAGCATTGTCGTTGTATCTTCCCCTTAAAATCTGTGATACTTTCTGATACTAAAATAGGGTGGTCCTACTGTTCATGCCCCTGGAAGTTGGTTAAGCTTGTGGCATGCTAAGAGCCTGTATTTCTGCAAAACTTTTCAGCAGTGTGTACAGTGGAGGCCTTCTCTTTGAAAGCTCGTTTTGCTTCCGTTTCATGTTTCAAAGGCTTCTTGCAAAATTTAACAAACAGCTGTTGGACTGAGATTGCCTCCCCCTCAGACTTTTACCAAAGCCCATGTGTGAAACAGACTGAAGCTTTCCTGTTGCTATAAAGGAACAGGAAAAGACTACTGTGTGCCGACAAGGGCGGCGGTTTTAAAATGCCCTTGGTAGCACTTCTGTCTCTCTGTCGTGGATCTCCGTTGGTAGCAGCTGTAACACAGACTTCTTCCATTTAGAAACTGTAATTACTCGGAGACTAACTTGACCCTGAGCCTGCAATTTACATTTACCCTCGGGCAAAGGAGAGGTGGGATTCACTTCACCTGATTTCTAGCTGTCAAAAAACTGTTTTTCTAGATGTCCGAGCTAATTTCTGAGTTGATCCAATGAATGGGAGAGTTCTGCAGAAGGAAAATTGTTCCCCCTCCCTCTTCTAGCGCTGTGGCTATAGAAAAGTGCATTAAGCTCAATGCCTCCGTTTTGGAAGGCTAATGTGGAGTGAGAAGACTCCCATCATCTATTATCTTCCTTTGATAAAAGCCAAAGCTTGGAGAAGTTTTCCTTGACCCATCTTTTAACTTTTTTCTTTTCCCTTCCCCGCCCCCCCCTCCAGGGAAGCTTACGCTCGAGGAAAGAAGGAAAAGCCTCCCTTTTTACCAGAGGAGCCCTCCTCCTCCTCCTCCCCAGACGATCCTATTCCAGATGAGTTGTTATGTCTCATTTGTAAAGATCTAATGACTGAGGCAGCTGTTATTCCCTGCTGTGGAAACAGTTATTGTGACGAATGTAAGTGTTACTCCCACGTTTGTTGCTTCAAAACATCACATCCCCTCTTCTGGAAGCAGAAAGAGGAGATAACGGAATTGCTTTGTTACCACTTCTATTTTTTAATACTTCAGTGTACCCTGAATGGGAAAGGACTCTTCTCGTATATTAAAAAAAAAAAAACAAAACCCAAGCAGAAAGCTTTTTTCCCTTTTGACGTATCTAGTTAAATCCTCTTTACATGCGGAAGGACGAGCAGGAGAAGAGTGCGTAATTGTGCAGGTGATGACAGTATTAGGTACCGAATGCATTTAGTTTGCCCACAGCCCTTTCTCTCATACAAAATATGTAGCCAACTCTGGTGACTTACTGTGGTCTGCAACAAAGGGACAGTTAGGCATTTAATCCACGTTCTTCTCCGCGGGAGAGCTGGTTAAAACCTTCAGAACTCAAACCTACCATGGCTTTTTTGAGATTTTTATTCTTTAACCTTGAGGTTGGTGACTTCTCGCTGTAGTAGACAGTGGAAAAAAGACTAGTCGAAGCATCAAGACACAGCCTACTCTACCTCTTCAAATGTTACAGTACTGAAATATCAAAACTGTAGAGTTACTTGCTGCATACTAGGGATTTTTTACACCACTGAACCCTTATAGCTTCATGCTCTCCAGTCAAGACCATATTCGCCCATTAATCATGCATGTGTTTTTATAATGGATTGGAACCCCCAACATGTCCTTAGTTTGGCTGAAAACTCTTTTGATGATTCTAACTATACGCAGGTATTCGAACAGCATTACTGGAGTCTGAGGAACACACATGCCCAACGTGTCATCAGACAGAGGTTTCTCCCAACGCTTTAATTGCCAACAAGTTCCTACGCCAGGTAACATGATGACTTTTACGTAAACTGTTTGTAGGAAAAGTCTCTTTGTAAAAAGCTGAAAGGGAAGAAAATATGAACCAGGACAATACCTCCTTAAGCAAGGCTAAATCGAAGAAGGCTAAATGTACTCTTCGGATACATTCTCTGTCGTTACAGAAGCCTACAACTCTTTAGAGGCAATATCTGGCAAATTCAGGTCACACTTTTGCTTAACGTGATTGCCTCGCTTTCAAGTTCGGTGTTAAGTACACCGAACTTGAACACTCTGTACCTTAAGTACAGAGTGACCAGTCATTAATATCCGTGTGTGGTGTGATGTGTTCATATAGCTGTATGTTGATTGATTTTAGGATGGATAGCATTTACAGGAATACACAAGTAGTTTTACTCTGTGGAGGCTTTTGTTCGTATAGCTACTGAAGCTTCATATGACCTTTGCGTAAATGTTTTCCCGCCTCTAGGCTGTGAACAACTTCAGAAATGGAACTGGCTACACAAAAAGGCTCCGTGAGCAGGTTCAGCAGCAGCAGCAGCAGCAGCAGCCGCCGCCGCCACCACCTCCACCACCACTCGTGGCTGTTACCCCTCCTGCTGCTCTGGTGACGGCCCCTGAACTTTCTAAATCTTCCTCTCTGTCAAGGAGCAGTTTGGTGGAAGAGAAGGTCAGGTTTATTTCAACATATGCAGTGATTCTTGTATTTCAGTAGAGCTTGTTTCCCAACTGTTTGCATTTCTTCACAAGGGCTGGCAGGTTCCTGCACTGAGGCAACCAGCATTCCCAAGTCTTCTGGGCCCCCCAGGACAATCAACACCCACAACTGGTAAGTAACTAGAACTTTAGAATGTCTTTAAAAAAATGATCTTCAGATAAACCAAATGGGATTTTTTTCTTGTTCCTCTCCCCACTCCAAAAGGTCACCCAAGGAGAGCCAGTACGATTCGCTCAGCAGGTGGCAGACCCGGCTGGGAACTGTAAGTATTCTACAGAAATTCAATGTATTACTGCTTGTAACCTGTTAAATGAGGCCATAACACGTAACCTGCACAACAGCCGGGTGATAATGAAATAAGTACGCACAGACAGTTGTGGAGAATACAAGTGGTAATTAATTTTTAAATGCCTTAATTTGAATTGGCTTTAACGAAGGGGATCCGTACTTGCAGCAAGATTATTTCAAATACAACTCCAGCACATGATTGAAAAGAGGACTCTGAAAAATGAACGCTTTTTGAGGAAACCATAATTACAATATAAAATTAAAGATAATTAAAGGATCAGATGGAAAGCCACCCTTTTGATTACCGGCTGAATCGGGCCGAAGAAATTGATTTCCCAATAGAAATCAGCCTCCAACATTCTTTTTTCAACAACTGAGTTGACACTGACTGAGCAAATTGTTGGAAAAGTCAACGCTGTTATTTTATGACAATTTTGAACTTCTGCCGTTTCGTCATCTCAAACAGCCAAGCCGCTTTCTCTCCGTTGGAGAGAGAGGAGTCTGTTTCATCTATCATTGCAGCGTCAAGTTAGTCCTTCCTTTTGGTATATATTTGTTATAGACAGATTGTAAGGGAGCATTGTGTTTACAAAAGTCCCTGGCTCGTGTAAGCATTACCTAGCAACAAGTAAAACATCGGTAGGTTATCAACTTTGTTCCCATCCTAAATCCAAAACACAGCATTGTACCAGGTACCAGGAAGGAAATTAACTCTATCCCTGCCGAAACGAGGACACCTGGACAGCCTGTTCCAATGCTTGACAACCCTTTCGGTGAAGAAATTTTCCTGATATCCAATGTAAACCTCCCCTGGCGCAACTTGAGGCCGTTTCCTCTCCTCCTAGCGCTTGTTACTTGGGAAAAGAGACCGACACCCACCTCGCTACGACCTCCTCTCAGGGAGTTGTAGAGGGCGATGAGGTCTCCCCTCAGCCTCCTTTTCTCCAGGCCAAACAACCCCAGTTCCCTCAGCCGCTCCTCAGAAGACTTGTTCTCTAGACCCTTCACCAGCTCCGTTGCTCTCCTTTGGACGCGCTCCAGCACCTCAATGTCTTTCTGGTAGTGAGGGGCCCAAACCTGAACACAGTATTCGAGGTGCGGCCTCACCAGGGCCGAGTACAGGGCGGCGATCACTTCCCTAGTCCTGCTGGCCACACTATTTCTGATACAGGCCAGGATGCTCTTGGCCTCCCTTATCTAGGGAGGAGTTTCAGAGAGAACAACGGAGACTTAAAGAGGAGTAAGTATTTGGCTCAATGAAGTTGCGTTGTTTTTCATTTTTGTACTTCGGTAGCATATCGGACTGCAGTTACGCTAAAGGGCATCTGACATAAGCAAAAATGACACAGTGGTTTTTCCAATATACTTTTTTGTTGCGGATGGCAAACATCCCAAACTAAAACAAGACAAATGTAATTCCAAAACTTTCCCTAAAACTTGTCGGAATTCTCAACTGGTTTTGTTTAAATAGGCTGTTCACCTTCTGCATTTGCACGCAGTATGCATTTTCTCATATTGGCCATGTTTTGTTTCTCGGTGTCTTTTTGTAATAAGGTTCTAACTATAATTGTAATAAAGGTCAAACTTATTTTAACAGGGAAAAGAAAAAGTCCAAACTTGATGAGTTTACAAATGGTTTTGCTGAGGAACTGACGGGCTATAAAAAGATTCAAAAGGAGCGTAGGCATTCGTTTTCCAGGTAACTGCTTTACGTGTCCGTAACGGAGAAGCAGATTGTCCGAAGAATCAGGAGGAGTTCCACTCCACCTCTCTATCGCTAGGTGGATTGGGTGATTCGAGGGATTAGCAGCGATGGGAGTTTCACATGTAGGTTACTAGCTCAAATATGGCAGAGATGGCAGTTGACTGAGGCTAGAAACGGAATAGGTGTAGTTGCTGGGTTTTCTGCGTCTCCCTATTCTGACTGTAACCCTTACCTCAAAGCACTTTGGAGGAGATATGTGAGAGAAACTGCCGCCTTCTCCTCTGTTGTTTCTCTGATGCGGATACACGGAGAGATTTCAACCTGGACTGCCAACTGGTGGCTTTCGCTAGGATGTTGTTGAGATTGTTGAATTTGTCTTAGGAATCAGACTTGTTTGTAAGGAAATCTTCAATTGGTGAAGGACTTTGAGAGGAGGAATGATGCTAATGAACATACGCGGAATAATGTGAAATGGTTCTTTCAAAATTCATCAAAGAAAAACTGGTGAAGAAAAAACTCAGGGTACCTGAGTCCCCAAAAATCACTTGGTCAGGAGTCTGAGTGGCTCTCTGTTAGTAATGCTGTCAGTATCTTTCCTGGAGTAATGGCATTGAGTCCTATTACTAGAGGCTGAGGTTAGAAGCTTTTAGACAGGACTTTTCTTGAAATGCGGTCACTGTCCTTGGTTAGAGCTGGAGGCATGTGCAAAATTTTGCTAGGACATCTGGCTAGAAGTGTTGACTAAATAGTCCTACTATACTCTCGTTCTAGGTCAAGGTCACGTGGTTATCACCGTCCAAGGTCACGGTCACCCCCACACAGAGGATACCATTCAAGGTCAAGGTCTCCAGTATTCAGAGGCCAGTCTCCCACTAAACGGACTACACCTCAAGGGGAAGGAGAAAGGGAGTATTTTAAGAGACACGCATAAACAGAAATCACATGCTCATAAATAAAGTTAACATTCTTTTAGCCTCGTGTGCTCCCCGGCATGTCTGTATGGCATTTCTAAGTAGCATTTTAGCATAAGCTAACATAGATGTCTCCAAAAAAAATCCAACCAAGCAAAAAAGGAAAAATCCTGGAGTGGGAGGGAAGCCTTAGTGTTAGTTAGAACTAATTAAAGTAAATGGAAGACAAAGCAAAACCATTCCCTTCTTGTGTGCTCTGACTGTACCTGATTTGGGTTGTGGGTAGCCATAGGGAGGGAGGAAGCCTTGCACCTCTCTTTACAAGTCCTCTCTCTCTCTCTCTCTCTCTCCCTGTAAAAGCACTGTGCTTCTCAGGTGCTTCTCGTGTTGGAGACACAAGGAGCTTTATTCTTAAAGCTAACTCAGGTCTTGGTCTCAAGTGCGGGGGGTTTGTTTTGTTTACTACACATATTAATAATTATAGCGACAGTTCACAGTTCTTAGTATTTCATATAGGCCCAAGATGTTTCTGTTGACCCCACTGTGGGAAAATAACGGAAGATTGGCGAAGAGGGTTGTAAACACGCTCAAGTGACTTGCAGCTGGGGTGTAGAAAAACACACATACCATACTAATTGTTGTTTAGCCTTGTGTGTTAGAACATCTGGGTTTAGATAACATAGGCCTGTGATAGACTTAGAGGCACCCTAGCGAACATGCTTGAGATTCCTGCCCTGCTACAGGAAAGATCAAAGCGCAGTGGTAAACTACGCCTGCGTGAATCCCTGCTAAACAGGCGAAAACAGCAGGTTCGGCCATCCTCTAGCATGGCCCGAGCTCCGCGGTGCCTGCGTCCCCACTTGTGTGCCTCTGCCTGGGTGCTGCTTCGGGGATCCCCCCGTTGGCGAGGTAACGAAAATCAATTTACTCTTTCCATTTCATCCATGGTTTTGTGGTTGTTCCTGCGTCCTGCCTGTGCCGGCTCACCCAGACAGTTTACCCTACTCTGCAGGCCTGCCGAGCACATGTAGTCTTATTTCCCCCCATCTACAACGCAAGAAGGAACCAAGCGTAGAGCGCAAGATGCCATGTAACAGAACACAAGTCTGACAGAGCAGATGAGAAACTGGCTGAGTTGTAACTCAAGTCTGAAACTGATGAAAAGAAAAACAACCCAACCCAATGAAGAGAGAAAGCCAGGATTTCAAAGACCTGACTCGCTGTCCTGATATTGCTCGTTTCTATCAGTTGTCAGTATTTGTGTAAAGCTTGCGGCTGGAGATTGGAATGTTCTTGCTCGCCCTGAGTTTAAGGCTGCGGTGTAATAGTTAGTAGGCAATTAAAGCAAAACCAGCCAAGGTGCTCTCAGGAACAGCAGTCATGTGCATTCCATAGCGTCTTTATCCCATGCTGAACAAGGATGGGGTAAGACAGAACTGCTGTGCTGGGAACTAACAGAGCGACAGCCGGCTGACAAGGCAGCAGGTGGTCGAGCCAGGCGTACGGAACAGCTGCCTGGATGGGAAGCTCTGCTGCATGAGCCCGTGCTGACCCGGCCCTCTTCCAGCCTGGAGGGATGCCAAAGGCACAGTGGCACAGAGCTGCTGGCTCCCTCTGGGCTGCAGGCCCCACACAACAGGGCTTTCGCAGCAGGAAAAAAAGAAAAGGTCATTCTGCTACTCTTCTGCACTCTCTGTTCTGTCTCAAACATACGTGCTACGGCTGTACAGGCTGACGTGCGTGTGGGAGAGCTGAGGGAGGATCAGTAGGAGGCAGTTAGCTCTGCCAGCCACAGGAGACGGGGCTCCTTCACCCATCATAGAATCATAGAATCATAGAATCATTGAGGTTGGAAAAGACCTCTAAGATCATCGAGTCCAACCGTCGACCCAACACCACCATGGCCACTAAACCATGTCCCTAAGCGCCTCATCTACTCGTCTTTTAAATACCTCCAGGGATGGGGACTCCACCACTTCCCTGGGCAGCCTGTTCCAATGTTTCACCACTCTTTCAGTAAAGAAATTTTTCCTTACATCCAATCTAAACCTCCCCTGCCGCAACTTGAGGCCATTTCCTCTCGTCCTATCACTTGTTACTTCGGAGAAAAGACCGACACCCACCTCGCTACAACCTCCTGTCAGGTAGTTGTAGAGAGCAATGAGGTCTCCCCTCAGCCTCCTTTTCTCCAGGCTAAACAGTCCCAGTTCCCTCAGCCGCTCCTCATCAGACTTCTTCTCCAGACACCTCACCAGCCTCGTTGCCCTTCTCTGGACACGCTCCAGCACCTCAACGTCCTTCTTGTAGTGAGGGGCCCAAAACTGAACACAGTATACGAGGTGCGGCCTCACCAGTGCCAAGTACAGGGGCACGATCACTTCCCTGCTCCTGCTGGCCACACTATTTCTGATACAGGCCAGGATGCCATTGGCCTTCTTGGCCGCCTGAGCACACTGCCGGCTCATGTTCAGCCGGCTGTCAACCAACACCCCCAGGTCCCTTTCCGACAGGCAGCTTTCCAGCCACTCTTCCCCAAGCCTGTAGCGCTGCATGGGGTTGTTGTGGCCAAAGTGCAGGACCCGGCACTTGGCCTTGTTGAACCTCATACAGTTGGCCTGGGCCCATCAATCCAGCCTGTCCAGGTCCCTCTGCAGAGCCATCCTACCCTCGAGCAGATCAACGCTCCCGCCCAGCTTGGTGTCGTCTGCAAACTTACTGAGGGTGCACTCAATCCCCTCATCCAGATCATCAATAAAGATATTAAACAAGACCGGCCCTAGTACTGAGCCCTGGGGAACACCGCTCATGACCGGCCGCCAACTGGATGTAAATCCATTCACCACAACTCTCTGGGCCCGGCCATCCAGCCAGTTTTTGACCCAGCGCAGAGTACACCTGTCTAAGCCGTGAGCCGCCAGCTTCTCTAGGAGAATGCTGTGGGAGACGGTGTCAAAGGCCTTGCTGAAGTCCAGGTAGACCACATCCACAGCCTTTCCCTCATCCACTAGGCGGGTCACCTGGTCATAGAAGGAGATCAGGTTGGTCAAGCAGGACCTGCCTTTCATGAATCCGTGCTGGCTAGGCCGGATCCCCTGGTTGTCCCGCTCATGCCTTGTGAGCACCCTCAAGATGAACCGCTCCATAATCTTCCCCGGCACCGAGGTCAGGCTGACAGGCCTGTAGTTCCCCAGATCCTCCTTCCGGCCCTTCTTGTAGATGGGCGTCACATTGGCAAGCCTCCAGTCATCCGGGACCTCCCCCGTTAACCAGGACTGCTGATAAATGATGGAGAGTGGCTTGGCGAGCACCTCCGCCAGCTCCCTCAGCACTCTCGGGTGGATCCCATCCGGCCCCATAGACTTGTGAGTGTCCAGGTGGCATAGCAGGTCATTGACTGCTTCCTCTTGGATTACGGGGGGTTCATCCTGCTCGCCGTCCCCGTCTT
Source organism: Aptenodytes patagonicus (assembly GCF_965638725.1). Lineage (NCBI taxonomy): Eukaryota > Metazoa > Chordata > Aves > Sphenisciformes > Spheniscidae > Aptenodytes > Aptenodytes patagonicus. Next base: position 64,617 of record NW_027471998.1, on the reverse strand, counting down.
CCAGCTCGGGGGGCCGAGTACCCTGAGGATAACTGGTCTGCCTGTTAAAGACTGAGGCAAAGAAGGCATTGAGTACCTCAGCCTTTTCCTCATCCTCAGTGACAATGTTCCCCCCTGCATCCAATAAAGGATGGAGATTCTCCTTGGCTCTCTTCTTGTCATTAATATATTTGTAAAAACTTTTTTTGTTGTCTTTAACGACAGCGGCCAGATTGCGTTCTAGCTGGGCTAGAACGCTAGCCTCAGCTAGCGTTGAGGCTGGTGTATACGCTCATCAGGGCCATGGCTCAGGCACCCTCGCCCATGCAGGACCTGACAGGAGGGCTGGCTGGGCTACCCCTGTTTCATGGGGACAGCAGGCAAGGACTCCGAGATTTCAAACCAAAGCCACTTGTCAACATTCAGTCCAGAGAAAATCCAAAGGCTTGCTGTTGGGCAGCAGACCTTGGGTGTGATTTCCTAGAGAAACCTGAAAACTACTGTTAAAGCTTATTTGCTGTTGTTATACAGCCATCTCTAAGCGTAAAGTCAGTCCTTTTCTCCCGCTCACCTTTCTCTGTTGGCTGTGTGCTACTTTGCTCCTCCTTCTCCCAGCACTGCAGCAGTTGCCACAGGACGTAACCACCTGCTAATCCCCGGCTCGTCCACTGTGCTCACTGAGGGCAGTAGGGATTTCCTCCTGGGAATACTCGGTGTGGCCAACAGCAACTGCCTGGGGAAGCAGCAGGCAAGAACATGAACCCACCATACATAACGAACCATAACTCCATTTCCTCTACATTTCTGGGCATCTGCTCAGATTGAGCAGAGGCTCTCACAACGTTCCTTATTTTCAAGGGCCTGATCAAAGAGTGGACACTTCAACATTATCGTAAGAAAACCAGGACAAACAGATTCGTCTGTGCATTGCTGTATCTCTCAGGAGGATCTGCATTTATCATCTCAGGATGCTGTATTTTTAGGCCGTGATCTTTGCAACATTACGGCATGCGACCTCCAGGCATCTGAACGCCTCAAACTGAGCCAAAACAACTCCCGAGCTAAGACCGAGAGGAATGCCACAAAGAAGCATCCGTTTTAAGCCGATGCTTTCTTTCTAGTCCTAGAGGCCGCAGACAAAAAAAAATTGTAGGCAATCCCTTTCCCAAATAAAAGCACACTGTGCTTTCCTCTCCTTGCCTTCCCAAAACGAAAGCTTCAGTGAAGTGCTTAGCGTGCAAGGGAGCATTCCTCACAGCACAGGGCAGAAATAATGGCTATGCCCATTGCTCCTTTTTGCATACAAGCGGAATCGTGACTCACTGCAGACTGCTGACTTCTGTGTGGTGGGACGTTTCGGCACGTTTGCCACTGGAAAGAAGGCAAAAAAAGGATCGGCCACAGCTCCAGCAAATGTCGGAGCAGGCCATCTGCACAGACTCAGTATAGCTGTATTGGTCAGCCAGTTTGTGACATTACGATTGCATATGCACACTCCCAGTTCAAAAGGCTTGGGGTAGAATTTGACAAAGTGTTATGGCTTGTTCAGTTCTGCTCCCACTGAAGAAAGACCCCCATTACTTTCAGTGGGAGCAGAATCTGGACAATTTGGAAAGCTTTGGGGAAAAAAAATGCCTCTCATTTAAGAAAGTTCAAATGTTCCCTTATCATACATGTGGACTTGAAACAGCTTTCACGTTACAGGGCTCTTCAGGTGGTTTTATACAAAAAGAACTGGCTGAAGTGAGGACTGGACGTGACAAGCACGATGGAAGGAGTCAGTGGGCACTGACCCACTGATTTTCCGCTTAGGAGTAGGAAAACACCCTGACAATCCTGGCTGTTTGGGTTAGCTAGCAGACCAGGCCTCCTGTAGGCCTAGGGTAATGACATTTGACACAAAATCAGTCTGGCACCATTTACTCCAAAATAAAACATATTAAGGCATACAGCCCTAGTTGGGGCGGGGGGCGGGGGGGAACCACCCCAAAACCAACAAACAAAACCATTTCTCCAGTTGTATCACCAAGCATCCTGGGGAAGTTTTAGCGTGCAGCACCCCAACCTCTTTTCCAAAGTTTAAATGTAATTTGGTAGGCACTGACCCGTAGACTGGAAAAGTGAAGTACTTGTCTGAGAGCTGGGAATGCCTGGGAAGTTTAGGATCCTGCACATGCTCATTCTGAAAAAGCAGGGAATGGTTTTCAATAAGAGTGTTTACGAAACCTACCCCTAGTGATTATTATTACCTGTTGTTTGGAAACATCCAGAGGCCCCCACCACTAGTAGGCGGCACCATCTGTGCTGGCCACCTCTTCTAATTACCTTACAGACAGAGACAACCCCAAGGAAGAGCAAAGCAGCAGAAACAACTGCACACAACACGGTAACGCAGAGCACAGCAGAGCAAAGTTAAGGTCTCCTACATCCCAACACAGTCACACCCATAAGACTGTACTGACCCTTCACGGTTCACGCTCATCACATTGCAAGAATAAGATGTTACCTTTGTTTAATTCTGGTGGTGTAAAAAACCATGGTAATTCCAAAAACCCAGAACCATTCCAAACCAAGATCTATCATTTTGCACAATATGCCATTTTCATTTCCTGCAATACTTGCAGGCGCCTACTTTGCAGACACCTTTGCAGGTCAGTATTCTCTAAGCGTCTTTGGACTCACCACAGTTCGCGGGCAAGCCAACAGCATGACGAGGCTGAACGGCCTGTCAGTACACCACACATTAAACTGAGGATTCAGCTTCATGAATGTTAAATAATGTTAAGCATCCTAGCAAAATAAAACAAACTACAATCGACCCATTGCCATGGAATATTTACTCGTTAGCAATCTTTCTTTCCCAAAAGAAGAATGGTTTGTGGAAAAGTTTTTCAGCTACCTCCTGGGAGCTGAACCTCACCCTCCAGGGAGCTGGAAGGACTGACACAAGCTGACAGCTTGCCCAGCTGACTTGAGTGAATTCAACATGTGTTGAAATTAGGAGCAGATATCACTAGCTCCCTCTGGATTTAGTTCGGGGCTGCGGCTAGCTGTTTGCTACAGAAACAGCAGTGTCACTATCGGACATTCCTGCCCTGGGGCTGCTTGTCGCAACCCCACAGCTCAGCTGGTGGAAAAGTTCGTGTGACTGTTCACCACCTGCTTCAGTGCAGTCGGCTGACTTCGTTTAAAGAGCCCGGATTGTCAGCCAGAGGCAAACGGTCCATGGCCTCCTCCCCGGAGGAGGGAGTATATTAGTTCCCAATATATCTTAAACTTTCCACAGTTCGACCAGCTGCCGTACGGACCTTAGTTTGTGGTGTCAATTGAAGCAGTTTGTTGGCAAGCGGCGCCTACTCGATACGCTGTAGGAAAGGGCACTATTTTGCTTAGGAGAAGCGATGGGAACGAGGAAGCCGTGTGAAACCTCTCCGCTCCCCAAGGCAGGCACTGCTGGGCCACGCATGTCTCAACTCTGCCCACATACCAGAACGGAGACCGTGGCTTCGCAGCTTCCTTGTCCTACCTAGGGGCACGTCCACATGAACGTGTCGACCCACCCTGAGCTGGCACGGCACAAACCAGCCCTGATTTGGGAGCCATTGACCTGCGCCACCCCAGGAGCACTGTGCTGGAGTGGAGGAGCCCTCCCGAGAGGGTCTATTATGGCTCAGCCCCTGCAACACCAGTGCTGTAAGGCACTCGCTCCCCGGGCGGGCGCAGAGAGGGAGGACAAGCCTTCTCGTTGCCTCTGAGGCCACACGCTGGGGCCTGTTCACCTTGCGGTGCAGGAACCACAAGCCGTATCTTAGCAAGAGCGTTGTCCTGCTTTCGGCAGGGATAGAGTTAATTTCCTTCCTAGTAGCTGGTACAGTGCTGTGTTTTGGATTTAGGATGGGAACAAAGTTGATAAGGCACCGATGTTTTAGTTGTTGCTAGGTAATGCTTACACTAGCCAAGGACTTTTTAGTTTCCCATGCTCCACCGACTGAGAAGGCTGGAGGTGCACAAGAAGCTGGGAGGCGGCACAGCCAAACTGGCCAAAGGGACATTCCATACCATGTGACGTCATGCTCAGTACATAAACTGGGAAAAGCTGGCCGGGGGGGCCGCTGCTCGGGGACTGGCTGGGCATCGGTCGGCGGGTGGTGAGCAATTGCACTGTGCATCACTCGCTTTGTGTAGTATTATTATTATTATCATAATCATATTATTATTATTATCATTTTATTTCAATTATTAAACTGTTTTTATCTCAACCCACGAGTTTTTCTCACTTGTGCTCTTCCAATTCTCTCCCCCATCCCACCGGCTGGGGGGGAGTGAGTAAGCGGCTGCGTGGTGCTCAGTTGCCGATTGAGGTTAAACCACGACAGTCCTTTTTGGCGCCCAACGTGGGGCTCGAAGGGTTTGAGATAATAACAGATTAACCGGAGTGTATTAAGGAACTTGTATCTGTTAATAGTTGTGGGTCACAATGTTGGTTGCTCTGTTCCAAAGAACCAGCCTGTGCCGGTATCAGTCGCCCCTGTACACAAGAAGAAATCTTGGAAGCGAAAGTCAGCTCGTTTAGTAAGGGAGGAAGAAACTTCTTCTAAAAGGGAGCCGGAGGAAGAACTGTACAAATACCCTGGAGAAGGGCCATCACGAGAACGGGAGGAGGAGAGACAGCCACTGATCGGGGAGGAAGAAGAGGAAGAACTCATAAACGAGGCAGTGACCACCCAATCTCTATCCCTGAGTGAGCTGCGAGATATACGAAAAGATTTCAGCCATCGTCCAGGCGAGCATGTTGTCACCTGGCTGCTCCGATGCTGGGATAATGGGGCCAGTAGCCCGGAATTAGAGGGTAGGGAAGCCAAGCAGCTGGGATCCCTTTCTAGGGAAGGGGGCATTGACAAAGCGATTGGAAAAGGGACACGAGTCCTCAGCCTTTGGAGGCGACTCTTATCAAGCGTGAAGGAAAGGCATCCCTTCAAGGAAGATGTCATATGTCGCCCAAGCAAGTGGGCCACCATGGAGAAGGGTATCCAGTTTCCGAGAGAATTAGCTGTGCCGGAGGTGATTTATGGTGACCTGAGCAATGAACAGCTATCCACAGATCCAGATGAAGTCAAGTGCACACGACCCATGTGGCGGAAGTTTATAAGGAGCTCACCATCGTTATACGCCGATTCATTGGCAGTGATGACCTGGAAAGATGGAGAGGAACAAACAGTGGATGACTTGGCTAGTCAACTCCGGCAATATGAGGAAAGTGTCTCTTCCTCCCTCGTCTCGGCTGTGGAGAAACTGTCCCGGGAGTTCCAGCAATTCAGAGAGGATAGGTCCTGCTCCTCACCTGTACGGACCAGTATCTCGGCTATTAGGAGTCAGCGTTCTTTTGCTCGAGAGAGAGAGAGAGTATAAGGGGTACACACCACGGGGCACCCTATGGTTTTACCTGCATGACCATGCAGAGGACATGAGGAAGTGGGATGGGAAACCTACCACAGCCCTAGGAGCACGGGTACGTGAATTGCAAGGGAAAACAATCACAGAAAGAGGTTCTTCCAGGAAAATTGCTGCTCCAGTTTCCAGCGGGCAGTTCCCCAGACAGAGTAGAAGGGCTGATCTTACTCCTGATCTTAATGAATAAACTTCTGACTCGTATGTACAAGAAATGAGAAATGAGTACTGTGATGAGGATTAGAGGGGCCCTGCCTCCAGCCAGGGGGAGGAAAGGGACAACCGGGTTTACTGGACTGTGTGGATTCGGTGGCCTGGCACATCAGACCCACAGAAGTATAAGGCTCTAGTGGACACCGGTGCACAGTGTACCCTAATGCCATCAAGCTATAGAGGGGCAGAACCCGTCTGTATTTCTGGGGTGACGGGGGGATCCCAACAGCTAACTGTATTGGAAGCCGAAGTAAGTCTAACTGGGAATGGGTGGCAGAAGCACCCCATTGTGACTGGCCCAGAGGCTCTGTGCGTCCTTGGCATAGACTACCTCAGGAGAGGGTATTTCAAGGACCCAAAAGGGTACCGGTGGGCTTTTGGTATAGCTGCCTTGGAAACGGAGGAAATTAAACAGCTGTCCACCTTGCCCGGTCTCTCGGAGGACCCCTCTGTTGTGGGGTTGCTGAAGGTCAAAGACCAACAGGTGCCAATCGCTACCACTATGGTGCACCGGTGACAATATCGCACCAACAGAGACTCCCTGATTCCCATCAATGAGCTGATTCTTCGACTGGAGTCAAAGCATAGGACTTGCTTTTCGAGGCCCAGGATAGTGTTCCGGGCAGTGGCATGGGGCACGGGATATGTTTCCAGCCATCCGGTGGTTGCCTCCACCATTGTAAGCACATGGCGCTTGCCTTGGCGGGTTTGTGGGAGTGTGATTTAATTGATCTGCCAGGCCTCCCCATATTTATATTTCAGCCATCGTCCTCCATACCAGAGGGGCTTTAACCGCTTGGTTTACCTGATTGCAGCACGTTTCGCATTCATGGATAACCTGTGCAATAGTGTCCATGGTCAAGTCCACCCCTCGATCACGAGCCCATCTGTATTTTGCATCTCTTCCTTGATGGCCTGAGGTGTCATGGGCCCACCAAGCTAGAAATAATTCACCCTTATGTTGCCAGTCCAGATCCACCTGAGCCACTTCAATCTTAGCAGCCTGACCCATCTGCTGGTTGTTCTGATGCTCTTCAGTGGCCCGACTCTTTTGCCGAGCAAAGTAGCACACAGCCAACAGAGAAAGGTGAGCGGGAGAAAAGGACTGACTTTACGCTTAGAGATGGCTGTATAACAACAGCAAATAAGCTTTAACAGTAGTTTTCAGGTTTCTCTAGGAAATCACACCCAAGGTCTGCTGCCCAACAGCAAGCCTTTGGATTTTCTCTGGACTGAATGTTGACAAGTGGCTTTGGTTTGAAATCTCGGAGTCCTTGCCTGCTGTCCCCATGAAACAGGGGTAGCCCAGCCAGCCCTCCTGTCAGGTCCTGCATGGGCGAGGGTGCCTGAGCCATGGCCCTGATGAGCGTATACACCAGCCTCAGCGCTAGCTGATGGGTGAAGGAGCCCCGTCTCCTGTGGCTGGCAGAGCTAACTGCCTCCTACTGATCCTCCCTCAGCTCTCCCACACGCACGTCAGCCTGTACAGCCGTAGCACGTATGTTTGAGACAGAACAGAGAGTGCAGAAGAGTAGCAGAATGACCTTTTCTTTTTTTCCTGCTGCGAAAGCCCTGTTGTGTGGGGCCTGCAGCCCAGAGGGAGCCAGCAGCTCTGTGCCACTGTGCCTTTGGCATCCCTCCAGGCTGGAAGAGGGCCGGGTCAGCACGGGCTCATGCAGCAGAGCTTCCCATCCAGGCAGCCGTTCCGTACGCCTGGCTCGACCACCTGCTGCCTTGTCAGCCGGCTGTCGCTCTGTTAGTTCCCAGCACAGCTCCCTGTGCTGCCTGACCCCACAAGCGGTATTGCAGCAGCATCCTCTTGTCAGAAGAGCTGGAACTTCCACCAGTGTGTAGGTCAGAGCGTGTTTGGCGTCACTTCCTTGGTGAAGTGGTTCCCCAGGCACTGGTGACTTGAAGCTTTGCTCTGCCTTGCTAGGCTTCCCCTTTTTAACTTAATTTAAGAGCACTAAACCACTACAGCCCACCTTTCCTTCTTGATACCAGCACGCTTGGACCCACAGGGCGTTTGTTCTCCACTAGACGTGGTTAAACTCCTGCGGCTCTCTCTGGTAGCAGGCATCGCTGAAGAAACTGTTTTAAATGTCTCGTGCCTTGTTGAGGTTCAATCTGAAGTGCTTGTCCTCTTCTGTGGTGTGCTGTCTCTGTCCAGTTGACTTCATTTTTCTTGTTCACAAAGGCAGATGATAGCTGTTCAGTCTTGAGTGAGACCAGTAGCTAATGCAGTGGGGTCTTGAATTCAGCATTTTCAACATGATTTGAGTGCATTTCCCAAAGGCAGTTCTGTCTTACCCCATTCAGCATGGGATAAAGACGCTATGGAATGCACAGTACTGCTGTTCCTGAGAGCACCTTGGCTGGTTTTGCTTTAATTGCCTAATAACTATTACACTGCAGCCTTAAACTCGGGGCGAGCAAGAACATTCCAATCTCCAGCCGCAAGCTTTACACAAATACTGACAACTGATAGAAACGAGCAATATCAGGACAGCGAGTCAGGTCTTTGAAATCCTGGCTTTCTCTCTTCATTGGGTTGGGTTGTTTTTCTTTTCATCAGTTTCAGACTTGAGTTACAACTCAGCCAGTTTCTCATCTGCTCTGTCAGACTTGTGTTCTGTTACATGGCATCTTGCGCTCTACGCTTGGTTCCTTCTTGCGTTGTAGATGGGGGGAAATAAGACTACATGTGCTCGGCAGGCCTGCAGAGTAGGGTAAACTGTCTGGGTGAGCCGGCACAGGCAGGACGCAGGAACAACCACAAAACCATGGATGAAATGGAAAGAGTAAATTGATTTTCGTTACCTCGCCAACGGGGGGATCCCCGAAGCAGCACCCAGGCAGAGGCACACAAGTGGGGACGCAGGCACCGCGGAGCTCGGGCCATGCTAGAGGATGGCCGAACCTGCTGTTTTTGCCTGTTTGCCAGGGATTCACGCAGGCGTAGTTTACCACTGCGCTTTGATCTTTCCTGTAGCAGGGCAGGAATCTCAAGCATGTTCGCTAGGGTGCCTCTAAGTCTATCACAGGCCTATGTTATCTAAACCCAGATGTTCTAACACACAAGGCTAAACAACAATTAGTATGGTATGTGTGTTTTTCTACACCCCAGCTGCAAGTCACTTGAGCGTGTTTACAACCCTCTTCGCCAATCTTCCGTTATTTTCCCACAGTGGGGTCAACAGAAACATCTTGGGCCTATATGAAATACTGAGAACTGTGAACTGTCGCTATAATTATTGATATGTGTAGTAAACAAAACAAACCCCCCCGCACTTGAGACCAAGACCTGAGTTAGCTTTAAGAATAAAGCTCCTTGTGTCTCCAACACGAGAAGCACCTGAGAAGCACAGTGCTTTTACAGGGAGAGAGAGAGAGAGAGAGGGAGAGGACTTGTAAAGAGAGGTGCAAGGCTTCCTCCCTCCCTATGGCTACCCACAACCCAAATCAGGTACAGTCAGAGCACACAAGAAGGGAATGGTTTTGCTTTGTCTTCCATTTACTTTAATTAGTTCTAACTAACACTAAGGCTTCCCTCCCACTCCAAGATTTTTCCTTTTTTGCTTGGTTGGGTTTTTTTTGGAGACATCTATGTTAGCTTATGCTAAGATGCTACTTAGAAATGCCATACAGACATGCCGGGGAGTACACGAGGCTAAAAGAATGTTAACTTTATTTATGAGCATGTGATTTCTGTTTATGCGCATGCTCATAAAAAAAAGAGAAAAATAGCTACTCCTCCTTCACTTTTTTCACAGGCGGTTCCTTTCGAGGAGATTTTTCACCATCGGTGTCCACCTTCTCTTGGGAAGCTTTAGCTGGTTCGACTGTATCGTCTTTCTTAGGAGGAACAGCTACTTCTACTTTCCGCTTCGCCTTGTCCATTTTTGCTTTTGGCTTATCCTTCTCTGTTTTCTCCTCTTCAGACACCGGTTTGAAAGCAACAGAATCTGCTTCCACAGGCTCATCCCTCACAGGGGTGGCATCATCTCTGCTTGGGAGCATGAACAGAGAGACCCTTTTACCATCTTCTGCTGTAGCTGGCTCTCTTGGTTTCCTCACACCTTCTAACAACTCAGCACTGGGGAATCCTTCATTCTCATCCCTTTTTCTTCTCTTCCGGTGTTTTGTATGTTTCTTCCATTCTCTGTAGTGCCGTTCCCAGGCTCTGTAGCTGTCCTTTTCAAATGGATCTCTACAGTCAACAGATCTGCCGTAGTTAGCTTTCATAGCATATGGTGGAACTTGTGCGTGTCTCTTAAAATACTCCCTTTCTCCTTCCCCTTGAGGTGTAGTCCGTTTAGTGGGAGACTGGCCTCTGAATACTGGAGACCTTGACCGTGAATGGTATCCTCTGTGTGGGGGTGACCGTGACCTTGGACGGTGATAACCACGTGACCTTGACCTAGAACGAGAGTATAGTAGGACTATTTAGTCAACACTTCTAGCCAGATGTCCTAGCAAAATTTTGCACATGCCTCCAGCTCTAACCAAGGACAGTGACCGCATTTCAAGAAAAGTCCTGTCTAAAAGCTTCTAACCTCAGCCTCTAGTAATAGGACTCAATGCCATTACTCCAGGAAAGATACTGACAGCATTACTAACAGAGAGCCACTCAGACTCCTGACCAAGTGATTTTTGGGGATAGAAAACATCAGCTACCGTGAGTTTTTTCTTCACCAGTTTTTCTTTGATGAATTTTGAAAGAACCGTTTCACATTATTCCGCGTATGTTCATTAGCATCATTCCTCCTCTCAAAGTCCTTCACCAATTGAAGATTTCCTTACAAACAAGTCTGATTCCTAAGACAAATTCAACAATCTCAACAACATCCTAGCGAAAGCCACCAGTTGGCAGTCCAGGTTGAAATCTCTCCGTGTATCCGCATCAGAGAAACAACAGAGGAAAAGAAGGCAGTTTCTCTCACATATCTCCTCCAAAGTGCTTTGAGGTAAGGGTTACAGTCAGAATAGGGAGACGCAGAAAACCCAGCAACTACACCTATTCCGTTTCTAGCCTCAGTCAACTGCCATCTCTGCCATATTTGAGCTAGTAACCTACATGTGAAACTCCCATCGCTGCTAATCCCTCGAATCACCCAATCCACCTAGCGATAGAGAGGTGGAGTGGAACTTCTCCTGATTCTTCGGACAATCTGCTTCTCCGTTACGGACACGTAAAGCAGTTACCTGGAAAACGAATGCCTACGCTCCTTTTGAATCTTTTTATAGCCCGTCAGTTCCTCAGCAAAACCATTTGTAAACTCATCAAGTTTGGACTTTTTCTTTTCCCTGTTAAAATAAGTTTGACCTTTATTACAATTATAGTTAGAACCTTATTACAAAAAGACACCGAGAAACAAAACATGGCCAATATGAGAAAATGCATACTGCGTGCAAATGCAGAAGGTGAACAGCCTATTTAAACAAAACCAGTTGAGAATTCCGACAAGTTTTAGGGAAAGTTTTGGAATTACATTTGTCTTGTTTTAGTTTGGGATGTTTGCCATCCGCAACAAAAAAGTATATTGGAAAAACCACTGTGTCATTTTTGCTTATGTCAGATGCCCTTTAGCGTAACTGCAGTCCGATATGCTACCGAAGTACAAAAATGAAAAACAACGCAACTTCATTGAGCCAAATACTTACTCCTCTTTAAGTCTCCGTTGTTCTCTCTGAAACTCCTCCCTAGATAAGGGAGGCCAAGAGCATCCTGGCCTGTATCAGAAATAGTGTGGCCAGCAGGACTAGGGAAGTGATCGCCGCCCTGTACTCGGCCCTGGTGAGGCCGCACCTCGAATACTGTGTTCAGGTTTGGGCCCCTCACTACCAGAAAGACATTGAGGTGCTGGAGCGCGTCCAAAGGAGAGCAACGGAGCTGGTGAAGGGTCTAGAGAACAAGTCTTCTGAGGAGCGGCTGAGGGAACTGGGGTTGTTTGGCCTGGAGAAAAGGAGGCTGAGGGGAGACCTCATCGCCCTCTACAACTCCCTGAGAGGAGGTCGTAGCGAGGTGGGTGTCGGTCTCTTTTCCCAAGTAACAAGCGCTAGGAGGAGAGGAAACGGCCTCAAGTTGCGCCAGGGGAGGTTTACATTGGATATTAGGAAAAATTTCTTCACCGAAAGGGTTGTCAAGCATTGGAACAGGCTGTCCAGGTGTCCTCGTTTCGGCAGGGATAGAGTTAATTTCCTTCCTGGTACCTGGTACAATGCTGTGTTTTGGATTTAGGATGGGAACAAATTTGATAACCTACCGATGTTTTACTTCTTGCTAGGTAATGCTTACACGAGCCAGGGACTTTTGTAAACAGAATGCTCCCTTACAATCTGTCTATAACAAATATATACCAAAAGGAAGGACTAACTTGACGCTGCAATGATGGATGAAACAGACTCCTCTCTCTCCAACGGAGAGAAAGCGGCTTGGCTGTTTGAGATGACGAAACGGCAGAAGTTCAAAATTGTCATAAAACAACAGCGTTGACTTTTCCAACAATTTGCTCAGTCAGTGTCAACTCAGTTGTTGAAAAAAGAATGTTGGAGGCTGATTTCTATTGGGAAATCAATTTCTTCGGCCCGATTCAGCCGGTAATCAAAAGGGTGGCTTTCCATCTGATCCTTTAATTATCTTTAATTTTATATTGTAATTATGGTTTCCTCAAAAAGCGTTCATTTTTCAGAGTCCTCTTTTCAATCATGTGCTGGAGTTGTATTTGAAATAATCTTGCTGCAAGTACGGATCCCCTTCGTTAAAGCCAATTCAAATTAAGGCATTTAAAAATTAATTACCACTTGTATTCTCCACAACTGTCTGTGCGTACTTATTTCATTATCACCCGGCTGTTGTGCAGGTTACGTGTTATGGCCTCATTTAACAGGTTACAAGCAGTAATACATTGAATTTCTGTAGAATACTTACAGTTCCCAGCCGGGTCTGCCACCTGCTGAGCGAATCGTACTGGCTCTCCTTGGGTGACCTTTTGGAGTGGGGAGAGGAACAAGAAAAAAATCCCATTCGGTTTATCTGAAGATAATTTTTTTTAAAGACATTCTAAAGTTCTAGTTACTTACCAGTTGTGGGTGTTGATTGTCCTGGGGGGCCCAGAAGACTTGGGAATGCTGGTTGCCTCAGTGCAGGAACCTGACAGCCCTTGTGAAGAAATGCAAACAGTTGGGAAACAAGCTCTACTGAAATACAAGAATCACTGCATATGTTGAAATAAACCTGACCTTCTCTTCCACCAAACTGCTCCTTGACAGAGAGGAAGATTTAGAAAGTTCAGGGGCCGTCACCAGAGCAGCAGGAGGGGTAACAGCCACGAGTGGTGGTGGAGGTGGTGGCGGCGGCGGCTGCTGCTGCTGCTGCTGTTGCTGCTGAACCTGCTCACGGAGCCTTTTTGTGTAGCCAGTTCCATTTCTGCAGTTGTTCACAGCCTAGAGGCGGGAAAACATTTACGCAAAGGTCATATGAAGCTTCAGTAGCTATACGAACAAAAGTCTCCACAGAGTAAAACTACTTGTGTATTCCTGTAAATGCTATCCATCCTAAAATCAATCAACATACAGCTATATGAACACATCACACCACACACGGATATTAATGACTGGTCACTCTGTACTTAAGGTACTTCAGTGGTAACACCGACCTTGAAAGCGAGGCAATCACGTTAAGCAAAAGTGTGACCTGAATTTGCCAGATATTGCCTCTAAAGAGTTGTAGGCTTCTGTAACGACAGAGAATGTATCCGAAGAGTACATTTAGCCTTCTTCGATTTAGCCTTGCTTAAGGAGGTATTGTCCTGGTTCATATTTTCTTCCCTTTCAGCTTTTTACAAAGAGACTTTTCCTACAAACAGTTTACGTAAAAGTCATCATGTTACCTGGCGTAGGAACTTGTTGGCAATTAAAGCGTTGGGAGAAACCTCTGTCTGATGACACGTTGGGCATGTGTGTTCCTCAGACTCCAGTAATGCTGTTCGAATACCTGCGTATAGTTAGAATCATCAAAAGAGTTTTCAGCCAAACTAAGGACATGTTGGGGGTTCCAATCCATTATAAAAACACATGCATGATTAATGGGCGAATATGGTCTTGACTGGAGAGCATGAAGCTATAAGGGTTCAGTGGTGTAAAAAATCCCTAGTATGCAGCAAGTAACTCTACAGTTTTGATATTTCAGTACTGTAACATTTGAAGAGGTAGAGTAGGCTGTGTCTTGATGCTTCGACTAGTCTTTTTTCCACTGTCTACTACAGCGAGAAGTCACCAACCTCAAGGTTAAAGAATAAAAATCTCAAAAAAGCCATGGTAGGTTTGAGTTCTGAAGGTTTTAACCAGCTCTCCCGCGGAGAAGAACGTGGATTAAATGCCTAACTGTCCCTTTGTTGCAGACCACAGTAAGTCACCAGAGTTGGCTACATATTTTGTATGAGAGAAAGGGCTGTGGGCAAACTAAATGCATTCGGTACCTAATACTGTCATCACCTGCACAATTACGCACTCTTCTCCTGCTCGTCCTTCCGCATGTAAAGAGGATTTAACTAGATACGTCAAAAGGGAAAAAAGCTTTCTGCTTGGGTTTTGTTTTTTTTTTTTTAATATACGAGAAGAGTCCTTTCCCATTCAGGGTACACTGAAGTATTAAAAAATAGAAGTGGTAACAAAGCAATTCCGTTATCTCCTCTTTCTGCTTCCAGAAGAGGGGATGTGATGTTTTGAAGCAACAAACGTGGGAGTAACACTTACATTCGTCACAATAACTGTTTCCACAGCAGGGAATAACAGCTGCCTCAGTCATTAGATCTTTACAAATGAGACATAACAACTCATCTGGAATAGGATCGTCTGGGGAGGAGGAGGAGGAGGGCTCCTCTGGTAAAAAGGGAGGCTTTTCCTTCTTTCCTCGAGCGTAAGCTTCCCTGGAGGGGGGGGCGGGGAAGGGAAAAGAAAAAAGTTAAAAGATGGGTCAAGGAAAACTTCTCCAAGCTTTGGCTTTTATCAAAGGAAGATAATAGATGATGGGAGTCTTCTCACTCCACATTAGCCTTCCAAAACGGAGGCATTGAGCTTAATGCACTTTTCTATAGCCACAGCGCTAGAAGAGGGAGGGGGAACAATTCATTCAGTGTCCCATTCAATGGATCAACTCAGAAATTAGCTCGGACAGCTAGAAATGAGGTGAAATGAGTCCCACCTCTCCTTTGCCCGAGGGTAAATGTAAATTGCAGGCTCAGGGTCAAGTTAGTCTCCGAGTAATTACAGTTTCTAAATGGAAGAAGTCTGTGTTACAGCTGCTACCAACGGAGATCCACGACAGAGAGACAGAAGTGCTACCAAGGGCATTTTAAAACCGCCGCCCTTGTCGGCACACAGTAGTCTTTTCCTGTTCCTTTATAGCAACAGGAAAGCTTCAGTCTGTTTCACACATGGGATCTGATAAAAGTCTGAGGGGGAGGCAATCTCAGTCCAACAGCTGTTTGTTAAATTTTGCAAGAAGCCTTTGAAACATGAAACGGAAGCAAAACGAGCTTTCAAAGAGAAGGCCTCCACTGTACACACTGCTGAAAAGTTTTGCAGAAATACAGGCTCTTAGCATGCCACAAGCTTAACCAACTTCCAGGGGCATGAACAGTAGGACCACCCTATTTTAGTATCAGAAAGTATCACAGATTTTAAGGGGAAGATACAACGACAATGCTTCCTCCCCCTGTCATTACAGGCGCTGGCCAACTTGGTTGCACTGCCACCCGGACATTCACGCCTGGTTTCCCTCGCTCACTTTTTGGTCAGTCCACTTAATTCCATACTTACGCATTAATAATCGGTATCGCATATTTTCCAGAGCTTGTCAGCATAGCACCCTTTGTACTGGGATCGTTCACCTCCACCATGAAACTCCTTGGAATTCCTGTGCTCTTCCTAATTCTGCGAACAGACTCAAAGTTTTTGTCCTGTTAAGAAAAGAAATGCAGACATCTCTCATCTGAAGTCCCACCCTTAAAATGACATTTCAATGATTATTTTAGGCAGCAAAAGCCTTTAATCCTCTCCTTTGGCCTAGCGTAAGGGTTGCTCCACTAAAATACTTATTTTCCTACAGGAACATAGCCAGGATGTTCCAAAGGCTTGAGCGGTGTTTCCAGCTCAGTCGACGTTCTTTGGCTTAACTTCAGGTTCCTTAGGGGTGAAATATCCCTCAGCTCGCCATCCGCGCAGAGAAGAGACACAAGCCCGCTCCTCCTGCACAGCGCAGTTCAGAGCGAGAGCCTCAGCCGGTGCTCTGAACCACGCCCTGGGGAAACGTGTATTCACCATCTGTGCGTGACGCTTGAATTCATCCCTCATGCGCCTACATTCGGTGACTAACGTTAAATGGCATGAACGCGCAACCAGAGGCTCGTGTAATTAAAACACGCAAATATTCAATAGGTGGGGTCGACAGACACATCTTGTTTTTATACGAAATACGAAAAACTGTGGACTGTCATTAAAAAGAGGCAAAACCAGAAAAAATTCCAGTAGTATTGAAATATATAAAAACAGGCCTGAAAGTTCCCAGAGGAAGATCTATGGACATGTTTCATGTCTATGACCTAGAAAAAAGAAAATTTCACCTTCATAATTCCAGGTTTCCCTTGGATTTTGAAGGGCTTTGCCACATTGCCACATAAGCGCCGTATTGCACCCCAAGAGAAACAACTCTTAATATGAGTATTGCTGTATTGGTGACGTAACTGCCCAGGTAAAAAAACTGAAAACGAAGTAACACCAGAAGCCCCCCACAATCTTACCCCCTTTGTTGGGCAGTTCTTTATATAGTGGCCAGGTTTTCCGCAACGAAAGCAAGTATATGATGGTGGAGGTGGACCCAAGGGTTTCTTCAGGTAACTAAAAGGGTTTGGGGAATAAAAGGAAAAGGTATGCGTGTGTCTCTCTTGTTAGAACAGACATCTCTACAAGTTTTCCATAATCTTCAAAGACCAGCTTTGACATCGTCACCACTTACCTGACTGGATCGTATTCACGGCAAGACTGTATCATCACGGCTTTTATTTTGTCTTCTTCGGAAGCATTGGCTTCGGCCAGATTGGCAGTCTGTGTGACAGGTAAGTATTTGACACACACGTCAGAAACACAGGTAAGCCCACACAGCCCCAGACACCACCACTCGCCCCGTCCTGTAAAGAGCAGCACAACGCTGGCCGAGGTTGCATGAACACAGCCGCTTATATAGAGTAGAGCTGTCCTGAAGATGTTCTGGGGGGTCCTTACGCCATTACGTGGTGTTTAGGTGCCTGTAGCCTACTCGAAAAGAGCATTCTCGGGCACTCGCAGCCTCGGCCTCTGTTTGTACCTTGCATCAAGACTTGTGTAACCAATCCAGGTTTCCTCCAAGGGGACGGAAGCTACGTGTAGAAAAAATTACACTATCCGGTGTTTTTCAACGGGTTTTTCAGCTCCAGACTATTTGAAGGAGAAGATACCCGCTGCACATTTAACTGAGCAAGATGTATGCAAGTACCATTATTTACATTTTGCAGCATTACAAGGACACACAGCTGAAGAGTCGGGGAAGTTGTTTCTGCTTGCTGAAATTCAGCTTCAGGCACAGAAGCATTAAAAGGAATCAAGCTTTTTAGAATCCCCCAGCAAGACAAAGGATTCTTTTCAGTAGAAATTTGACCACCGTGTGCTGCGGGCAGTCCAGGCGGCATGTTCCTCCCCTGCTAACGCCTTCATATTAAGGGATTTAACTACAGTAAGCAAAACCTGCAGGTTTTTCCCACTTGACCATGTCCTTTTAACGCACAAATTGTAATAGAAACCTTATGCAGAACTAGATCTTCAAATTACTGAAGCCAGCTGGTTTCTTTTAAGGAGTATTTCTTCACATGTGTTGATCACACACTAGTCCAGATACCAGCAGGCTCTAAGGGAGCGACTGTACATTCTTCGGACCTTCCAGCACCTAGCATTCAGATCCACCACGCGTGTTTTTGTTTCGAGATGCAGTCATTCACAAAAGCAACCCACTAGTGTCAACATTTTATTAAACGGTTGTTTCACAGACACAGTTTTTTCTCAACAGTAACACAATCCAGATCGACAGCTATGAACTCATTTCCATGAACATTTACAGAAGACTTTACAGATACTTGACTAATTTGGCTGAACCCCAACGGTTTGCAAAACACACCCCAAACCCACAAAACATTACTAGGAATAGACCAAAATTCAAACGTGGCATTTAATGCGTAGTAATAATGAAACGGAAAACTTTTGACAACGTGTTGCCTCCGTGCTAGGCCAGTCTGCACTGAAGAGGTTGGAGTAAGTAACAGTTTTGAGCTGCTTTATGTTCTGTTCCTGTATTTTTCTGAAATACTTAAAGTTTCTCAGAAGCTTAAATGTGTACACCACTTGTTCACGTTCTAGAGTACAACTTCACGTGAGTTTACAGGACCAAGGACACGTTCAGGGACAGCACTAATGGAGACCAATTCCTTTCGGTGGCTACCTTCCAAAGTGATTGTTCTTTTTTTTCTGCCAAACGTACACAGTGGAATTGCTGCAGGGAGAGAGGGAAGAAGTTCCCAGTGGGAGGAGACTTCTCGTTCTTGGAAATGAACTCCAGCCCTTCTTCTCAGGAGAAAGAACTAGCTCCCCTGCGTTAGGCCCTGCCTTCTCTAATCTTTGGAACTTTGAAGACTAGTAATTTAACTGGCTAGCACCGCGCCTTTTCACAAAGTGCAATCGCTAGTGCTTTCCCAGGCAAAGTTACACGTTGTTGAGCAAAAAATGCAAGCGGTTCCATAGCAAAACACGGCGTCACGACAGTTTCAGAAGGTCACATCTGCTAATATGCCACACATACACATTGGTATAAATGTGTATAAACAATTGGGTACCTTGGCACAGTTTCCATCGCCTGCGTTCGGACACATTAGATTGTGTTGTCCACTGTATATATACCACAATTTATGACATTGTGCAGCATTCAAAGGATGGCTCCATAGTGACTAGAAATTAAAAAACAGCCACGCAATTGTCCATGCTCTCTGGAGCATGCCTCTAATTTGGCTGTCGCAACCCCCCCCCTGAAATGTCCATAACTTACAGCCAATTAAATTCTGCTGTGAAAATTGTGTTACTTTCCAACGCAAAATTAAGGAAACGTATGAAAAACGGTAAACAGCTTCAGAATGCTGCTTCTTTGTGTCTTGAAGATGAGTAATCCCGCAACATTACGTTGGGGCTGATCAGGTACCCCCCTTCTAGCTTCCCACACTGGCAACTCCTCTTTACAGGCTAGTATCAGACTATACAGACATTTTAAAGTTAAAATACATAACTCTTAAAAGCTAAATTAGAGTTTTGTTCGCATTACAACAGTTATCCGGCTGTAGATCACCGTAGAAGATTTAAAAATACAAAGCAAACGCTTTTTTTCCCTAAGTATTTGACAAGAATATGTATATATACCTTAATAAGCTGGGCCAGAGAAATGGGTGCAGAAGAGTCATCAATCTGTTCACAAAAAATTAAACACATATTCAAGCTCTACAATCAAAACATAGCAATCGTTAACCTCTACTGTAGCCTGAAAGTCTGCACTCTATCCTCCGAGCGTCACTGAAGGAGGCATTTCCAACCCAGTGTAATTTGTATTTGTTCAAAACAAAGCCCAAGCCTATGACGGCTCAGGAGTGCCCATGGGGTTAACGAGAAGACACTGAAATAACCAAACCCGCCTGAGATCAACTTACTGCTCCAGAATAGCTCAGAGAGGGACCCTTGTCAAACGCTCACAACTGCTTAGAAGTCAAAGGGGTAAGGAAGCTGTCAGTTTTTAGCTAAAAAGGATTTTAACCAAATTTTAGGTTTATTCGAGAAGGAAGCATCACTACAGGAAACTTATTTTCAGTGCAGTTTGTAAATTAATCAGTTAATGTCTCATCGTTTATAAATGCACACGGTTATGCTTTTATGAACAGAGTAGCTGCCTGTCAAAGTAAAGCACGGGCGTATCGGCCCTGAAACATGAACTCTGCCCCTCCTGCCGCTAAGTCTAATAATGCCAAACTCACCATACCCCACAAAACCCCAGTAAAAACACCAGTCCAAAACATCAGCCATAAAACTTTGTCTAGAAAAAATTAAACTGCTCAAATTATTGCAATAAAGGTGTTTACCATGACGGAGTAGCCTATAAAACCTGAGAAAACTCATTTCTTGTATTTTGTCAGACCACAGGCCGTACTATCCCAGTTAGGTTGGGAAGCGTGAGAATTTAACGTCATTCTCCTTGCTATCAGACCAAACCCAACTTTTAATGATGACGAAAGCAGGGATTCAGAGCACAACCCTGCCGTTTTTTTCTCCGCTGCAACCACACTCCTCCCTCCCAGCTACCTGCCGGAACAGCTGGCAGGAATGAAGTCCTCAGCCACTGGTTCGTGATGGACTGCGGCGTTCATTGAGAACTAATACTGAAGTGCAGTTTTTCCACAGGTAACAAGGGTTACGCTTATCTTGTTTCTCTTCCAGTATACTGAATTATATTACGCCACCAGCAGCAGTTAAGCTGACACTAGTAAAACAGTATCGGAAAGACACGCGAATCGCTGCTTCCTATGTCTTACGTTGTTCAGAAACGTAGACTAAAATTTCACAACGTAAACCGAACAGCTCTCCTCAAGAGGTCTCTGAATTGATCAGAAGAGAGATTAAAACCCTTCCCTGGAAATAGCTCCTGTCCTTCATTACCTAATGTGGTGGAAGAATTCAAGGGAGCGGTTTTAGCAGACTCTGGGGAAAAAACAGCTACGTGCAGAAGAAGTGCAGTGTGTAGAAAAAAGTGTGAGGTTGTGTTTTTACGTACTGCTTTTGATGTTCCACTCACTGGCTCAGTTCGACTGCTACAAGAAGAAAAAAAGGTGATCAGAACTTAAAATGAAGCACTTATACCCAACATAAAGCAGTGAAAACAGATTATAAAACCTGAACATCAAACCATTATGTTCTGATAGTCTAGCGAATGCGGAAATTTATTTGTATGCATAAACTGTTCTCTCTTGGTACTTTCAGGGCAACTAAACCCCCCCCCCCCCCATCACATTTCCACTTTGTCACCAGTTACTCTAAGGCTTACAGATACAGAACACAGCAGTGCAAGAGGAAGTCCTCAGAGATTTTCTCTCTGCTACGTAAGTATCAAAATTATGAAGTCTGTACTACAGTTTTGTGTTCTTAAATAATCAACCATCAAAATACCAAGGTAACTCTCGCCAATCTATATATCCCTAGTATTACAAACAGGCACCAGATACAGTACTTTAGTTTCTAAGAAAGAACAGCAATAGTCTGGACACTTGGAAGGGCAACTTTACGTAAGTGAAAAAAATCAGTCGTCTGACAAAGAAAGAACAAAAATGTCAGCAGCATCGTCTTTAGAGCAGTGTTTCTTTGCAGAAGCCCAAGCACCGTGTTCAGATATCTACCATACTTAGCCATGAAAGCGCCAGAGTACTAAACGTGTTACATATGCTATATTGACGAAAAATAGTAGTAGGAATGTCACCTGAAAGCCGTTCCTAGGACTCTGTGCGCTTTTGGAGCCCTGTGACAAAAAAAAAAAAAAGGCCTTACTTGCCAGAAGTTGCTTTAAGATCTTCTTGAAAATGCTACGATATTTTAGGAAATCTTGATTACGTTTAAAAAACGTGCTGAGATTCCACATACTCACTGATCTGTATCTGCATGCCGCTCATCACGAATCAGACATGCAAGCATCGATATAGTTAACAAACACTTCATACATCACCCAAAGCGTCCCATGAGCAGAGGCAACTCAAAGGCTGCTGTGGAATGGATGTACAAATAGAAAGGCTCATGCCTCCTGCCACTGCGAGAACACCGCCAGGCTCGCAATCACAGCCACGTACCTCCTGAAGGTGAGGAAGCACGAGGAAATACTTTAGATTACCGCACAATGGTTTCTTCATCCATTTCCCTTGAAGCAGGGCCATTCTTTCCTTATCCCCGCATACAGGCATTTATTTGATCTTTGATGCTAGCGGCATCTCTCCGCTCATTTTAGGGCAGCATTACAAGACCAGGAGAGCGTGCCATCCAACCAGAAACAGGGGATGCATTGACAAGACAGCACTAAGCACACATATTTAAATTAACCCCCAAAACAAGGCCACGTTTATAAGCACAACGCTGTGGCGTCCAGAATTACGAGGTAGTGCCTGAAAGCACTGCAACAACTACTGCACTAATATGCCCAAAGTTTACATGCAGAGCCACACAACTTCAGGGTGTTGGCTTGCAAATGCTTCACGGGTACCAGGATACTGCCGTCCTGTTTGTTCGAGACACACGGTAACTCCTCAGTCTACTTTATTTATTGAGAACCATCATTAGAAAGGCATGGCAAAACCACAGGCTAATAATATCTACTCACTGTGGCGGAGAGGCGTATCTTTAAGAAGGCTGGAAAACATGACCATTCAAACAATGCTAATGTAGCTGATCTAGAACTGGACCATGTGATACATAAATGACAGCAATAATCCTGTAGTCAGGACTGCATTTGAATATCTGTCATTCCAATCCATACACCCGATTCTCTGTCCTCTGTACATCTTGGGAATACAGAATTAAAACCTGGGGCACGGATATCAGCTTAGGCTAAAAACAGACTTAGAAAGAGAACTCGTAACATCTGGTAACGTGCTAAACCGCTTACTGCATTTCAAGGTTGGAAAGGATTAACTATTCCTTCATCGTACGCGCACAAAAGGCAATACACTTGAGGACGTTGTTCTTTTTCTCCTGCCTGAAACGGACATTGTCTTTCGGAAACTAATAGGAATCACTTCTTGTTTGCATGGTTCGCCAGCTGGCAACCCTTGGTCTTTCCTCTACAGCTAGGATGCAAAACACCTAGATTTGGGGCGTAAGAATACCTGCCATATCCCGCCCCCCCTCCCCCAAATGCAAGAAACAGTCAAACGCTGAGAATCGGACTCTTCTGAGATGGGAACAAACTGTAAGTTTGCACTACAATGAGTATCTGTCTTTACTATCAAAGCAGTAAAAGCAAACACATATAATACGGAATCTCTCCACGTAGAGGAAACAGGATCCTCAACTCGGGTCTCAGAAAAACCAGCCCCAGGAACAAAACCAATAGAATCACCTTAACAGTTACCGTTGTTGGAGTCTGAACCCCATGTCCCAGCAGGCCTAAAAAGGTACGTCTACTTTGGGACAGACACATTAAAATCTACCCCATGACAACAAACATTAACAGCAGCTTTAACAAGAAAGAGACAATCTGAATGCCTCTGTCAACTAATATCCGTTAAAAAAGTTAACACGCTGAAACCCCTCACAAAGAATACAATGCTTTATGCATACTTACAAAACATATGTTTTGCTGGTAGCTTTAACTCCTCCAACAGGGACTCTTCTAACAATTACCGATGAGTTCTTCGGAATCAGAGCATTATCATCTGTGTATTCTGAAAACAACATA
The DNA here is from genome assembly GCF_965638725.1 of Aptenodytes patagonicus. Lineage (NCBI taxonomy): Eukaryota > Metazoa > Chordata > Aves > Sphenisciformes > Spheniscidae > Aptenodytes > Aptenodytes patagonicus. The sequence continues at coordinate 41,420 of NW_027471998.1, read as the reverse complement.
AAGACAGAAAAAAACGTCAGTCAGTTCCTAAGAATGTATCTTAACATGCAGCTACATAGCACTTCAGAGAATCCCTTGACAGACGTAAAAGCAACATTTTATAGGCAACATCGCGCTTTTATCGTCTCAACACACGAACAGTACATGGCAAGAAATCTTCAGCTTTGAGAATCAAACGCAAGCAGCAACATCTTTTTCATTTTTTCAAAAGAGTTTGAATGCCAACAGCAAAAGGGTCTCAAAGGTCACTAACGGAGAGTCCGCTAATGCATGAGGTTCTCTCCTGATCTGGCTTAAGTTGCTTTTGCTTCTCTTAGGCTACAAAACCCATAGATCTCTGGAGAAAAACAAAGCACAGCAAAGTCTCACCTGCCCAAACCAGATTCTGAAGCCTGACTAGCTTGCCCTGCAACAAAACAGGCGCTTAGCTGAAACATGAAAACTCTGTGCCATTGCTTTCATAGCTGCTAACGAAAAACAATTCACCTCTGCTGCTAGTGCTCACGACTGACGGAACACAGAAGGCAGCCTGCCACCTCTGTCTACTTCTTGGAGCTTAACCCATCAACAACCACACTTCTCAGCTGCTCAGTGCTGTCCATTTACATGGAAACGAAACTGGCAGTGCTAGAATTTGGACCACAGAAATTGTGGGGGTTTTTTGAGCTTGCTTTCACGAGTAGGGCAGAACTGGCTCCAACGAAAGTGGTGTCTCCCCTCTTAAGCTAATCATCGAGTTCGAATTAACCAAAGGGACGTGAATTCTTTTGACTCACTTTTTGCAGAGCAGAGAGGCTCAAACGAAATGCCTTAGGAAGGCAGCCTTGAAAAGCCTTTCGAAAACAGGGTGTGCCTGAAGCTGTCCATGCTTTGCCTTGGCTTACACCATGTCCGTCTTCCGAAGAGGAGGAAAGCCTTCTGGCCTTTTACATGAGGCCCAAACAAGAAAACCAACTGCCTGAGACCCTTGGACTGAGTAAGCTTAAAACGCAAAGATCTCTCCATGAGAAAGGTTTTTATAGTGTACTTACACAAGCGGGATGTGACTAAGTATTTTAAAGCACCATCAGCAGCCACTCCCTACTCGTCATCTGCCTACAGGTTTAAATATTAAAAGGCCTTACCTTTGCAGACCGCATCAGAACGGTGGTCTGAAAACCAAAGGTGCTGCACATCTGGTCAAGCTCTATCAGGGTGGTTTTGCTCAGTGATCACACACAAAAAAGGAATATTTCACAACTGATGCTCCTCCATTTTTCAGTAGATTATTCCTGCGGGCAGGAACCTCTCTTAGACCAAAACGCACCTACCAGAAGACACTATTTCAACAACGAAATGAAAATTTTACTTCTATTTCCAAATGACAGAATGCTTCTTCAGAAAACTGAGACAGTACGGAGCTGAAACCAAATCCTGATCTTCCCCCCGAGGGAACCAAACAGCAAGCTTCCTCTGGACTTCAGAGCAGTTTCAAATTGGAGGAGAAAGGGCTACTAATGACAGAAACACAAGCTTTTACAGAAGTCATAGATCCCGAAACCAACCCCTAGAGCTCTTCTCAAAAGGAAAATCCAACCCTTACACAGCCACCTGTCCAGAGAGGCCTGCGCTGGGACTTTCTGGTGGAGAAGGAGCTCAAAGAGTACTGAGGCCCAGACAAACAATGGGGAGATCACGCCAGCTGCAGTTCTAGAAGCCCAAAGCAGCTGTTTCTACCTGCCGAACGGAGTCATACAGAGTATTCGTTCTGGGCCAGGCCACAAACCCCTGGGCTGAGGTTTCAGAGGTACAGGATAAGCAACAGTGGCTCCACAAAAAGGCAGGAGTTTGCTGCGCCTCTGCCGAGCTGAGGATTGTGGCAGTTCTGCAGAAGATGACAAGCGGCAGCACCTCTCCTAGAAAGAGGCCGTATAGATGAGGACAGCAACCGATGCCTTTATTCACAACTTACGCAAGCCTGCAGAGGTCAGTTTGAACATGCACAACAGGCGTATGATGCAAGAAGAGGAACAAGTCCTCTTTTAGGAGTTTGTGACAATTCATCGGCCATTAGAAGAGAAGCATTGACATCTGCCTTCTGAACACACTATCCTTGCATGGTGGGGAGGAGAGAGAGAGAGAGAGAGAGATGCTTCTTTTCAATCCGCTTGCTAAGTGCACGGTGAAGAGAGCTCCAGCCACCTGATAACAGACTGATATAAAAAGGAACTCACCTTAAAAGTCAATCAGTACACATTTAAACGGATCAACTGAAGAGTGACAATAGCTTGGTGAAGTCAACGCATTTTTTGTACAGGACACTCACCACGGCACATACTTGTATTTGGTAAGTATCCCACTAGCTCGGTCACCGCGTCAGAGGATTTGTGGAAGAGTGTTTACGGACAGCAGAGTACATTGCTGAGTTAGTTCTGTGAAGGGACCTGATACCACTTGGCTTTAATGCATTCATTTTTCCTTCGCCTCAATTACTTGAATTCATTTTGGTGATGAAATGTGTTAAAGGTGAAGTCAAACAATGTAGACTAAAAAGTTAACTTTTTTTTTTTTTTTTTTTTTTGTAAGAGGAAAGGACTAAAGCTGGAGCGCTATTCCTGAACTCCCTGGACATTCTTGTTTGCTCAAGTTGAATTTAACAGATGCCAGCTCAGTCTAACAGCTCTCAGGCTAAACTGGCATCTCCCAGCAGGAACCCGTTCCCCGCGGGCAGCAACATCCCCTAGCAGAGACTTGGCAACTACCCGGACCTGCAAAGCAGTCTCACTCTGCCTCCCCGCATGACTCCACACCTCCAAAGGCAGCAGGGACATCACGCTCAACAAGGCTGCTTTTCACACTTGTCCAAGCAGAGCTCCAGTGGAAATGTTCAGCAAAGCTGCAGGTAACAACACTGTTGATTCCTACTCCCTTATAGCTCAATGGATTGGCCAGAGGGCAAAGATTTTGGAATATCGCCAGAGGAGGAGGTGACGCGTGCTGAGGAGGCCCCACTGTATAACGAACTACCAGAAAATGAGAAGCAATATGCCCTGTTCACTGATGGGTCCTGTCGTCTTGTGGGAAAGCGTCGGAGGTGGAAAGCTGCTGTAGGGAGTCCTATGTGACAAGTTGTAGAAACTGCTGAAGGAGAAGGTGAATTGAGCCAATTTGCAGAAGTAAAGGCCATCCAGCTGGCTTTAGACATTGCTGACCGAGAAAAGTGGCCAGTGCTCTATCTCTATACTGTCTCATGGATGGTGGCAAAGGCCCTGTGGGGGTGGTTGCAGCAATGGAAGCGGAGCAACTGGCAGCGCAGAGGCAAACCCATCTGGGCTGCTGCAGTGTGGCAAGATATTGCTGCCCGGGTGGAGAAACTGGTTGTAAAAGTCCGTCACGTAGATGCTCACATAACTAAGAGCTGGGCCACTGAAGAACATCAAAACAACCAGCAGGTGGATCAGGCTGCTAAGATTGAAGTGGCCCAGGTGGATCTGGACTGGCAACATAAGGGTGAATTATTTATAGCTCAGTGGGCCCATGACACCTCAGGTCACCAAGGAAGAGATGCAACGTACAGATGGGCTGTGATCGAGGGGTGGACTTGACCAGGGACACTATTGCAAATGGTGGGGCTGTGTTTCCACCCCTGGGGCAGTCGGCTCCAGGTGTACTGGACACCCCTCCAGTGAAAGCAAACTGTGGCCTGCACTCCACTGCCAAAGGGATTGAGAAAAACACATTAGCAATATCAATTGTGGCATACTACTTGGCTGCCTTTGACCCCAGTTCATATTGAAGTTCTAGCATGCTCACCTGGACGACAGCTGAAATCTTTTCGTATATCTCGCAGCTCACTCAGGGATAGAGATCGGGTGGTCACTGCCTCGTTTATGAGTTCTTCCTCTTCTTCCTCCCTCATCAGCGGCTGTCTCTCCTCCTCCTGTTCTCGTGATGGCCCTTCTCCAGGGTAGTCTGCCTCGTACACTTATTCCTCCGGCTCCCTTTTAGAAGAAGTTTCTTCCTCCCTTACTAAACGAGCTGACTTTCGCTTCCAAGATTTCTTCTTGTGTACAGGGGCGACTGATATCGGCACAGGTTGGCTCTTTGGTTCAGCCACAGGGCCTGTCGCCGGGGTCTGAGTGGCCACAGGGCCTGTTGCTGGAGTCTGAGTAGCCGCAGTGCGTGTCACCGGGGTCTGAGTGGCCACGGGGCCTGTCGCCGGGGTCTGAGTAGCCGCAGAGCATGTCACTGGGGTCAGAGAGGCCGCAGGGCGTGTTGCCGGGGTCTGAGTGGCCGCAGTGCGTGTCGTTTTACCATCAGATCCAGAGACCTTCTCTTCCCTTTGTGGGCACTGAATGGTGTTGAACAGGGCTCGGTAGGCATGGGCCAGGCCCCAGCACGTTGCAATGATCTGCATCTCTCTGGAGTTGCCAGGGTGACAGCATACTTTGTCCAAATATGCTACTAACTTTTCAGGATTCTGCACTTGCTCAGGGGTGAAGTTCCAAAACACTGGGGGTGCCCATTGGCCTAGGTACTTGCCCATCTTGTCCCACACACCCTGCCATTCATAACTATTCAACCTTGGGGCAGATCTCTGCATGATATTCTTAAATTGCTTACCAACTTTAGACAAAACCGAAACAATATTCCCAAGAAGTACCAATAGAAGTATCTTAACTACCCAAAGCTGTTCAAAATACTGAAAAGTTACTGTAATGAAGGAGGAAACATTATAGAAGAAGGTAGTGACACTGCCATTTTGTATTTCCTCCGTAAAAAAACTCTCAGAAAAGTTACTGCAACTGCTAGTTGTCTCCACGAAATGGTCTCCGTGGTACAGTAATGGCTTCATTGCAAAACTTACATACCACACTAAGGTCAAGGTCAATGTTCTAAAAAGAAACCTCACAAGCGAGACATTACTATTCACTGCAGACCACAGCAAACTGCAAAACCCAACACCAATCTTTAACATGTACAGCAGGAAAAAGAGCACGATGCAGATTATACAAATCAATATTGAGAACAGAGAAACCAACATTGTGACCCACAACTACTAAGAGATATAAGTTCCTTAATACACACCGGTTAATCTGTTATTATCTCAAACCCTTCGAGCCCCACGTTGGGCGCCAAAAAGGGCTGTCGTGGTTTAATCTCAGTCGGCAACTAAGCACCACGCAGCCGCTCGCTCACTCCCCCTCTCCCCCCGGTGGGATGGGGGAGAGAATTGGAAGAGCACAAGTGAGAAAAAACTCGTGGGATGAGATAAAAAACAGTTTAATAATTGAAATAAAATGATAGTAATAATCATATGATAATAATAATAATACACAAAGCGAGTGATGCACAGTGCAATTGCTCACCACCCGCCGACCGATGCCCAGCCAGTCCCCGAGCAGCAGCCCCCCCCGGCCAGCTTTCCCCCGTTTATGTACTGAGCATGACGTCACATGGTATGGAATGTTTCTTTGGCCAGTTTGGCTGTGCCCCCTCCCAGCTTCTTGTGCACCTCCAGCCTTCTCAGTCGGTGGAGCATGGGAAACTAAAAAGTCCTTGGCTAGTGTAAGCATTACCTAGCAACAACTAAAACATCGGTGCCTTATCAACTTTGTTCTCATCCTAAATCCAAAACACAGCACTGTACCAGCTACTAGGAAGGAAATTAACTCTATCCCTGCCGAAAGCAGGACAGCTTGCAAGGTCGCATGTACCTGAGTAGATGATAGGGCTGGAGCATGCCCCCGGCTTGTGCAGCAGCTTCTGATGTCACAGGTGGCTCTGTAGCAGTTATGGCAGGAGCATGCAGCAAGCTTGTCCAGGTGCTTATGATGTCAAATATGCCTGGGCAGGTCATAGGGCAGGAGCATGCCCCTGGCTTCTGCAGCAGCTGGTGACGTAACTGATGGCTGTTGAGGTGATAGGACAGAAGCACGGCCCTGATTTATTCAGGTTCCTGGAAGGCCACTGGTTGGCTGAGCAGCCAATAGGTGTGGAGCAGGACAGCAACATGTGCAGCTGTTCTGATGTCACATTTGCCTGAGTAGGTGATAGGGTAGGAGGAGGCCTCTGGCTTGTGCAGCTGCTTGAGATGTCACATGTGCCTCAGTAAGTGACAGGGCGGAAGCGGCCCCACTGGGTTGTGCGGGTGCTTGTGAGGTCACCCGATCGCAAGTAGGGGATAGGGCAGGAGGAGGCCCCTGGCTTATGCAGCTACTTGTGATGTCACTGGTGGCTAACTGTTAGGGCAGGTACAGGCCCCTGCAGTGTTTAAGTGCTGGTGATTTCACTGGCGGCTCTGTAACTCTTATGGCAGGAGCATGCACTGTCGTGGAGCAGTGGAATGCACCTCACTCAAAAGAGAGAAGTAGCAATATGTTTTATTGAGGTAAAATAGTAATTTGACAGAGTTCAATAAATCTGATGGAATTTAATAAAGTTTAACAGTGGTTTGACAAGGTTCAGTAAGTTTGATGGCAATGTTCACCTTATTAATTACTGCATGGAAGAAACATACAAAGGGAAACCGAGTTAGAATCGGGTTAGAATGAGTCACACAGAGACCGGAAATGTAAAGAGTAAGGAGGACCCTCCCACTGAGCCATGAGGTTCAGAGTGGACCCCCTTGCTTTCTAAACTCCTTATGGAACCTAAGTGTGGCTAGGTCCAATCTTAGTCTCAGACTTGGACAACGGTTTATGTCTAATGGAATCATCCATACAACGCTTATAATAATACTGAGTAGCTACATGGATTAGTAATGTTTCATAGTATTAATTCAGCATGCTACCAGTCACTTACTGAGGATCTGTCACAGGTAAGGGATCTCTCCACGTTGGATAAGGAAGGATCTCTTAGTCTCAGGGAAGGAATCTCTAACCTTGAGAGGCATCATGTTCTGTACTTTGGTTATCCTGCATTTCTGGGTTTCAAAACCACCTTTCGAAATATTTTTCAAGGCACCTTCACTCCCTTGTACGTGAGCCAGGGGCTTTCCAGCTCACCGGTTCACCACAAGGACGTGAGGCCTGTTGCTCCTTAGTCAGCCTGAACCAAAGTACAGCGAGAAGACAAGTGTATCTGTCACAAGCCAGGTTCCCATGCCTGCCCTATTAGCTCCTCTGCCAGGTGTGACATAAGCACCTGCACAAGCCAGGTTCCATTCAATGCCTGATCAACATTCTCGCCACCAGTGACATAAACACCTGCACAAGCCAGTTTCCTGTGCCTGCCATATGAGATACACAGCCCGCAGTGACATCAAAACAGCAGCATAAGCCTGGTTTGCACGCCTGCCCTATCAGCTAATCTGCCAGGCATGACATCACAAGCACCTGCACAAGCCAGGTTCCATTCAATGCCCTATGAGCATTCCCACCACCAGTGACATAAACACCTCCACAAGCCAGGTTCCTGCACCTGCTCTATCAGGTACTCAGCCACAACTCATAACAGCCCCATGCAACACTACAGGCTTGGGGAAGAGTGGCTGGAAAGCTGCCCGGCGGAAAAGGACCTGGGGGTGTTGGTCAACAGCCAGCTGAACATGAGCCGGCAGTGTGCCCAGGCAGCCAAGGCGGCCAATAGCGTCCTGGCCTGTATCAGAAATAGTGTGGCCAGCAGGAGTAGGGAAGTGATCGTGCCCCTGTACTCGGCACTGGTGAGGCCGCACCTCGAATACTGTGTTCAGGTTTGGGCCCCTCACTACAAGAAGGACATTGAGTTCCTGAAGCATGTCCAAAGAAGGGCAACGAGGCTGGTGAAGGGTCTGGAGAACAAGTCTTCTGAGGAGTGGCTGAGGGAACTGGGGTTGTTCAGCCTGGAGAAAAGGAAGCTCAGGGGAGACGTAGTCGCTCTCTACAACTACCTGAAAGGAAGTTGTAGCGAGGTGGGTGTCGGTCTCTTTTCCCAAGTTACAAGTGATAGGACGAGAGGAAACGGCCTCAAGTTGCACCAGGGAGGCTTACATTGGATATTAGGACAAATTTCTTCACTGAAAGGGTTATCAAGCACTGGATCGGTTATCAAGCACTGGATCAGGCTGCCCAGGGGAGTGGTTGAGTCACCATCCCTGGAGGTATTTAAAAGATGTGTAGATGTGGTGCTTAGGGACATGGTCTAGTGGTGGACTTGCTAGTGTTAGGTTAACAGTTGGACTCAATGATCTTAAGGGTCTTTTCCAACTTAATGATTCTATGATTCTATGATTCTAAAACTGCCCCCAAGCAGCTTTGGACCAAGCTGCACAAAGGGCACCAGCAGCCTATCCCGTCGCTCCTCCCAGAGCCACCTCTGGCCAGGAAGAGCTCAGAGAGACTTTCTAGAGACACGGACAGCTCTGCCGGCTGGCCTGCCTGCCCACAGGTCCCTCGAGGAAGAACTTTAATCCCTGTTCAGCTGTTGGGATTGCCATGGAGAAACAATCCTCATTTGGCACCTACAGGCTGAAAAGCCAAAGCCAGAATTAAAAACACGTGTTGTACTTGCATATGTAATTCACGGGGTAGTTTTTCTCTGTAGGTGTGGAGTCCATTGGTGGAAGCTGGTAACTGGTGGGACTGGTAAGAGCGTTAAGTGTTGCGCATCCAGGGACCCCCTGGCACTCGGGCTGGCACCTTTTGGACCATGAAGCCCTCCGAGGCCCCAGGCAGCAGCGCCTGCAGAAAACACAGAGAGCTGCCTGCAGTTGTCTGCCTGCAGAGGGGCTGCCTTTCACCGGGAACAAAACTGAGGGACAAGGAGCCCCCAGGGACAGGCGGGTGTTTGCCCCATCCTCGCCAGCCAACAACCACAGCGCCACCGCAGACCAAAGCCAGGTAGGGCGTTGCACTTGGGAGGGGACCACGGCGCAACCTCCCCGGCCCCTGCCCCGATGGGACACTGCCTAGTCAGGAGAAACGCCCAAGCCAGGACTGGAAGGAAACGAGAGGTGCCGGGGCAGGAGGGACCGTGGGGCAGGCAAAGACTGGGGCAAACCTGGACCCCTGCTGGGCATGGGCAAAAATATCTGCTCTGAGCAGGGCGGGGGCAGGGGCAGAATGGCATGCCCCATGGGGAGCCAGGGGCACAAAGAGATGCCCTGAGCAGCACAGGGACAAAACTAAATGCCCCATACAGGGCAGGGGCAAAACTAGCCACCCCAATTTGGGCAGGGGCGTAAAAGGCCACCTGAGCAGGGCTAGAGTAAATCCAGGCACCCTGTGTGGGGAAGGGGGAAAATGAGCCTCCGCAAGCAAAAGAGAGGAAAAACTCAGCCGTCCCGAGGGTCATGATGAAAGCAAGCCACCTGAGCAAGGCTGTGGCCAAACCGGATGCCTCAAGCAAAACATAAAAAGAGAAAAAGCCTCCCCGAGTGGAGCAGGGGCAAAACTAACTGCCCTGAGCTGAGCAGGAGTACAACTGCCCCGAGCAGGACTGGGGAAAACCAGATGCCGCAAGCAGGGCAGGGGCCAAACTGGCCAGTTCAAGTGTGGCAGGAATTACAACTGGCTGCCTCATTGGGGCAGGAGCAATACTCACTGCCCTCCAAGCGAGTCAGGGGGTTAAACTAGATGCTAAAAAGCCACCCACAAACATTTTTCAGAGCTCCACGGTGAGAGAGCAGCTGGCTGGGGGCCTGGCAGCCAGCCAAGGTCCACCCAGCAGAGTTGCTGAAGGTGTTTCTTTGGTAGCTCTAGTTCAGAGTCAGCCTGTGGCTGTATCTTGGGGGGCAGATAAAATTTATTGGAAATGAACCTGTAAGAGACCAGGTGCTTTGCTACACGAGTCTCACAGACACAGTCCTGTACCTGGGAAGAGTGGAAAAGAAACCCTCAGCAACCCGCACGTGCCAGCCAAAGCTGTGAACAGGTACGCTTACAGCCCTGGGCAGGTTTTTATTCATCCAGCTGGTCTGGTTCAGGAAAGAGACGGGAGCTCTGCCAGCGGACGAACAGCCCTTCGCCAGCAGTGCGTGGGGAAGTCCAGTGGCTGCTGGCGTGTGGGAAGTGCCCGGGCTGTGGCAGCTGTGTGGCCTCAAGGGGACATGTCCCCATGCGGGCCCATGTCACAAAGGGGCAGTGATGCAGCACCCGCCCGGTGCTTGTGACCTCACCTGGCCAGGGCTTGGGATCTGAAAAGCGGGCCAGCGAAAGCTAGTTGGGCTGAGCTGGCCTTCGGGATAACTTGGCTCCTTCCTTTGCTACTTGCGTGCCTACTTTTTTCCAACCATTTATCGTTTACTGCCCACTTCTCCCCAGCTTCCATCCTCTTTCAAAGGTAATTCTGATCTGACTTTCAGGACAGATCATAGAGTAGGTAGATACGGGACAAATGTATAGGCTGGTCTATACCTTCTGAGCTGTAGGCTAAGCTATTACATCTTTATAGGCTGGCCAGGGCTATGGGTAGAGTTCCTATTTGCTAATTCTTATTTCTTTACCATACCCTAGGATAGATAAGTAGGGGGGTGGTACTGTAGTCTGAGGCGTTGGGCTCAGCCTAGAATGACAAGAGGCCCACTCTGGTTGATGCGGTAGAAAGGGAGACAGAAAAGGAACACGGCAAAGGCAGCCGTTAAAGTAGCAGCCAAAAGCCCGTCACTCTGGCATACAAGGTGAGAAAGTTTGGGCTGGAGAGCCAGAGGCCTCTGCTGCTAACGCTAGCCACAGGTAAGCAGCAGCTCCTCTTCAGAGAAGGTGACACACAATGCAGTCTTTCAAAAGGGCCTTGGTAATGGCTGTCAATTGGAGTCCTGTGGCAGGGACAGTAGGGCCATCAGCCTGCAGCTCTGCAGCAGTTACAAGTACCACTGAAACACTTTTGATGGCAGATGCTGTTCTGTAGGTTGCGTTTGGGGTTTTTTTTAATCATTTTGTTGAGCTACAATTATTTCTTTGCCATCAGGTGACAGGATTGGCTCTGATCTTCTCTTTCTGGAGCGCATCCTGACATCCTTTGTCATCCAAAGCTTTCCCCTCTGTTCCTGAGAGGAGCGATGGCTGCAATGGGGAACGACTCCTGTGAGTAACGGCTTCACCAGCAGGCTTGGACTTTGTGAATCCCCAAAGGCAATGGACATGGCTGCTGCGCCATCCCTGAATGTTGATGTGCTGACAACCTAGAGTGAATTCTGGGGCATTTCCTGATAGCAGCCAGACCTACCCAGGTGTTTTCGATTAGACACAGGAAAACGCATTCTGTCACTCCTCTGCCACTATGTACAAGACTTGGAAAGATGTCATTGCTCGTAGAAAGATCTGACATCAGTAGGGTTACCTTCTGTGCTAGGTACTTGCTTGTTTTCATCAAGTTGCAATCGGGAAAAGGGAAGACTTGACCTGATAATCCAACTCATGACTCTAGGGGGAAAGGAAGGTAGCCCGAGGCACAGAAATCAGAGTGTGGGTTCGCTGGACTTTCGGCAAAGCAAGGAGGGGAACAGACTATTTTCCAAAACCGCTTCTTGACCAGTAAATGTCAATGGCAGTGTTAGGCTTCCCCCGATGTTTCTGTGTTGGAGGCTAGAGCTGGTTCTTCTGCATGCTCCTGTAGAGAACCTGACTTTTAAATATGCTTTCGGGCAACAATATCGTCTCCTCTCTTTTCAAATGTCATTTCCCTGCAGTCATTGCCGAGGGAATGGCTCCGCCACACAGGATCCTCTTTCCCCTGGAGAAGATTTGCATGGCCTGGCAGCAAAGACAGAGACCTGGAGCAGGACTCCACAACCTGGGCAATACGTGCTTCCTCAACTCCGTCCTGCAGTGCCTGACGTACACACCCCCTCTGGCCAACTACCTGCTCTCTCGGGAGCACAGCGGGTCGTGTGAGTCCTTTTATGAACATCTCCCTGCACATCAGCTGGGCACTTCCCGAGGATTCCCAGCATCTGGAATCTGATTTAGGAGAAAAGCAGCCCTTCTTTGTCAGCCCCCCAAGTTGGTGTTCTTTGAACACTCAAGCCTAGAAGCCGCTTGTCGTGTCTAGGTGTGCTCATCTTCAGAAAGGCACCTCTTTCTAGCCCTGGGTCTCGGTCCCTGTTCCTGCAAGTTAAACTCTCTTTGCTTATTGCACAGAAAACTTCTGCCAGTTAAGCATCCCTCTGAAGAAAGTTTTCTATGCACTAAAATGTCGTGGGCTTGCTGGGACATTGGCACCTTGGGAGAAGAGGAGTGGAGACGGTTCTTATAACTTCAAGATCTCCGTAGGTTTCCCATCGCTATGGATATTTTGCTAACCTGAGAAGCTTCCTTCCCTGCCTCCCTCCCTCTTCAGGTCGCCAGCAAGGCTTCTGCATGATGTGCATAATGGAAGCGCACGTTAACAAGGTCCTGCATTCCTCAGCCAGTGCCATCCAGCCTTGGACTGTCGTCAATGTCCTCACACGTAAGTCATTTCAGGTGCTTTTACATGTTTTCTTCCCTTCTTGTAGGAGAGAACTACTAACTTCTTCTTTCTTAGGAATAGGAGAACATTTCCAGCTTGGCGTGCAGGAAGACGCCCACGAGTTCTTACGCTATACTGTGGATGCCATGCAGAGAGCTCGTCTGAGTGGAAGCAGCGAGTAAGCACAAGCAAATTACCTTTTCTATGTTCCTGAGCCCTTGGGACTCCTTGATGTACTCCCTACGCCCAGGGTTTTCAGACAAAGCAAAACTCTTGGAGGAGATAACTCTCTGCCTTACCATTTGTCTCCAGCTTGGACATCTCTTCTCAAGCAACTACCATCGTCCATCAAATATTTGGGGGCTCTCTAAGATCCAGAGGTACGTTTTAAAAATATTACTGTCCTTAGAATGATCTGTGGCTCTTTCTCTGTTTGTGGTAAACAGCTTCTAGTATGCAGCAGTATGTCCAGTGTGTCTAAAATAGCACGTGTTAGTCGTTGAAATGGGCAGAGTTAGTCTCCTTCCCAACCTGAGAAGCATTTCTCTTTGCCTTCCAGTAACATGCTTGAGCTGCAAAGCCATTTCCGACACCTACGAGGCATTCCTTGATATTTCTTTGGATATCAAGGTAAGATGGCTTGAAATTGTGGTGCAAAATGTTTCAAGGCCCCTGAAGGGGGCCTAGTTTAACTCCAGTAAACTCCGTTGACTTAAAACTGTGGGCTCTTACCATGCACGAGCTTGGTGGTGGGTGGGAAGGGAACTGGGTTTCTGTGCTCCTTCTGTGGAAGCCCTGGCAATACTCTCCCTGTGCTGGGTGCTGGGTGTCAGCTGGGCGAAGAGTAAGGATGGTATCTACAGCCACGATGACACTGTCATACCACCCTGCTCTGGACTACCTCGATACACGTCTGATTGCTGTATGGATGGGGTTGATTTGCTTATGCTAGTTTTGACCATGCGTACCACAGGCAACTCTGGTACTGCCCAGGGTAGCTGTTTATTGGGATAACACTGGTACCACACGGGTAGCTATTTCCTGGGATTTTGAGTTTCCAGGAGTTTAGTGCTCCCGTTTCTTTCTCATCCAGGCAGCCTCATCTCTCAATGAAGCTCTGGAAGACTTTGTCAAACCTGAGCAGCTGGATGGTGAAAATGGCTATAAATGTAGCAAGTAAGATTATTACTAATGACATCTTCATAGTAGATATTGGGTGTTGTGGTTTAACCTCAGCCGGCAACTGAGCACCACACAGCCACTCGCTCACTCTCCCCCCACCCGGTGGGATGGGGGAGAGAACCGGAAGAGTAAAAGTGAGAAAACTCGTGGGTTGACATAAGAACAGCTTAATAACTGAAATAAAATAAAATAATAATAATAATAATAATAATAATAATAATAATAATAATAATAATAATAGAATATACAAAGCAAGTGATGCGCAATGCAATTGCTCACCACCCGCCAACCAATGCCCAGCCAGTCCCCGAGCAGCAGCCCCCCTGGCCAGCTTTCCCCCAGCTTTATATACTGCGCATGACGTCATATGGTGTGGAGTGTCCCTTTGGCCAGTTTGCGTCAGCTGTCCTGGCTGTGCCCCCTCCCAGCTTCTTGTGTACCTGCAGCCTTCTCAGTCAGTAGAGCATGGGAAGCTGAAAAGTCCTTGACTAGTGTAAGCACCACCTAGCAACAACTAAAACATCGGTGTGTTATCAACATTACTCTCATCCTAAATCCAAAACACAGCACTGTACCAGCTGCTAGGAAGAAAATTAACTCTATCCCAGCTGAAACCAGGACACTGGGTTACGGTATTGCATGTCTGGGAGCACTAGTTATGTTTTGACTTAATTGAGAAACCCAGTCATGAGACATCCTGGGGTTTTTTTCTTTTGTTTTCTTCCCTGTACAAGTAATCCACCCGAATCATCTAGAACTTGGAAAATAATGCATTTGTTTCTAAGACAGGTAATTTTTTTCCCTTCTGCCTGAATATTTGGAAAGCTTTGATGAGAATTTTATTCCTGGCATTGTCTGCCCTGGAGGTGGTCAACCCTCCTAGCTATGAAGATGCCCACCGAACTACCCCCATGGCCAGAAGGGAAAAGACATGTCCCATATGCAGTGGTGAGCCGAAGCGAGGAGGAGCTCTGGACAGTGCTTCGGCAGCAGCAGCTTCCTCGAGAAAGCAATCAACTGGTTCATTTCCAAGGCTTTTTGGATGCTGGGGTCTCTGTCCAGGAGACCTCAGTCCTCAGAGCCGTAGCAGCCCCTGCTGGCTCTCTGAACAGTGTCATGCCTAGTTCTTGTATTGTAAAGACTGCAGACTGCTGCTCTCCAAAGTGAGCCACCCTAGACCAAAGCTACCTTCAGGGATGGCGTATGGACTTAAGGGGTCTGAAATGCAAATGTGCATACGATAGTTGGGCAAAACAAGCCTTAACTCAACCATACATGGATGGGTGGCGGAGCAGGGAGAAGATAGGTTGCAACAGCTGGGTCTGTGCTTGTTTTCAAGGTGTGAACAGCTGGCCACTGCGTCCAAGAGGCTTACAATACATCGTTCCTCCAATGTCCTGACAGTGTGCTTGAAGAGATTTGATGCTTTCTCTGGCAGAAAGATCAGCAAGGTATGTATACAAGTGCACCGCAACTTTGTCTGCTTGGAAGAAGACCTTTTCCGAAGGAGAATCCTTTTTTGGAAATTGTGAAAGTCTGCACACGACGGCTATCGAGTGCAGCCGTCTAAGAAAAATCAATGCAACAGCTATGCCTTGCTCTTTCCCTTGTGGTAAGAGGAAAGTTCCAATGTGAAGACAAGCACCTCCAGTGATCGTAAAGAGCTGGTTTGGCTGAGAAGAGTTTTCTGCCACCTCAATGATGAAATGGCAACACCTGGTTTGGATGAACCAAGAAGATCTATTTCTACACCTCTAGCCTGTGTTTGGTGGCAAGGTTTTCTCAGGCTGCTTCCTAAAGACGCTCGGGATAATTTTTGAGTCTTCTTGGTCTCTCCTCAGGTTGTGCAGTACCCGGAATATTTGGACCTTGGCACATACATGTCTCAGGCGGCTGGAGAACCACTCCTCTATTCCTTGTATGCCGTCCTGGTACATGAAGGTTACGGCTGTCAGGCAGGACACTATTACTGCTTCGTAAAGGTAAAAGTCAACTCTGTGATTTGCGTTGGTGTATTGTGTCCTGCAGGGGTGTCCTGCCTGTGTTTTTGTTTCAAAACCCCTGCAGTTTGTCTGAAGATAGCATTGCCTTTCCTTGCAGGCCAGCGATGGACGTTGGTACAAGATGAATGATGCCTCTGTGGGTCTTTGTGACATCAAGACAGTTCTCTGCCAGCGTGCTTATTTACTCTTCTATGCCAGGTAATAACAAGTGTGCAAGGGCGTTCAGAATACACTCCCTCTCCTGTTACTGATCTTGTTGTTGCTGTTCTCCTCCGGCGGGTTTTCCTTTCTGTCCTAGGAGAGAATGACTGTTTGTCCAGTTGAGTTCTGTCTGTTCTGCATTTCGCCAGGTCCTTTCTTCTCCCTCCTTGTCTGGCACTGAACTGTTGCGCTTGTGCAAATTGCCAGCTGCCTGCTCTCTGAGACTGGCTAGCTGCGAAAAGAGGTGAAATGGAGGTCCGAGAGGGTATATAAATGAGTTACTGCTCTGAAAGGGACAGACATGGCTGGAAGACCATGATCTCATTTCCAGCTTCTAGTGCTGGTTCAGTCTTAGGCATGTCATATCAAGTGCTGCCAGAAGATGACCGGATGGGACTGAAGCCACGAGGAGGCTGCAAGAACAACCCTAGACTAACATCACTGCTGTTTCTGCAGGCACCATGATTTGACCCCTGGCGCAGATGCTGAATGCCGACAGACAAAGAGCACTTCCATGGCAAAGCTGAATCAAGTGCTGAAGAGTCCATTCTCTCGAGGCACTGCAGGACTGAGAAATCAAGAAGGTGGAGAAAATATGCAGAGGATCCAAGGGAAGAGAAAAACACGGGACTCTGCAGGAACTCCCCCTCAGCCCTGCAGCAGGAAGAGAGCGCGCTCTGACACTGAGGAGGAGAAGAAGCTGAACAGAAGCCAACCAGACTCTCTGCCTCCCAGGCGGAGGCGCACTTGCAGCGTGGAAACGCAGAAGCGTACTCACCGTCAGCTGGCGCGTGGCAGTGGGAACCTGCGCAGCTCTTCCCACAGGGAGAGAAACAGCCCTGGTGATGGCAGAAGCTCAGGAGGGGAAGGTGTGCATGGCTCTAGCAGCCACAGAACAGACTTGCATCCTGGTTTGGTAGGCGAGCAGCAGCCAGGGAAATACTCACTTGACCAACGTGCGCTCCCACCAGTGCCAGTTCACCCGGAGTCTGCAGGCTCTTGCCAGGCAAACGGAAAACAAACATGCAGAAAGAGGAAACGGTCCTGTGCAGAGGGGGGTGAAAGTGCACCCAAAAGAAAGCGGCAAAAGACAGAAGCGAGTATTCTGGTGATCTAGAATTGAAAAAGAAATGCAAGAAAGCGAAGAAGAAAAAGAAACCCAAGGAGAACTCTGGAGAGGAGGACTAAAAAGTAAGCAAAATTTGCAGCATCACCAGCAAATGTCTCACTCTTTGCCAGGTGTTTCAGGTCCGTGGCTTATGGACAGAAGCGTTCAGTACTTGTGACTGAGCTTGCCATCACAACCTGCAATTTACCATCAAGGGCCGCAGACAAACAGTATCAAAAGCATGCTAACCATCAAACTTGACACTTACTATCGAAACAATAAAATTGCCGTCATAACCAAACCCAGTCCTAAGTGGTGCTTCTGAGTTCTGTAGAGAGTTTGACCACGCAAGAAAGAACAGAGGGGTTCGGGGTTTTTTTGAAATTTTTTAACTCGAGACTCCCTTTATGAAAGCACCCTTGTGATGCAGAAGGGTGGGAGCTTTCTACACTTGCTGAGTGTATTAAATTAGCACGTAGAGATCTCAGGGGAAAAAAAATGCCCAGGAAAAGAGCATCTTCAGTGCTGCTCGGTTAGAGGCTCAGGTCCCCTGTGTGTGATTCATGTTGTCTTCTCCCAAGTGTGACATCTGGTGCAAGAGAGACAAGGAAACCAAGGCATTACAAACATTGCCACTGACGGTCCCCATCAACAGGGTCATCTTGTTAAGTCGATGGGTTTCCACTCTTTTCACTCCTTGTTTTGGTGAAGAAGCTGGTTTCCTGGTAAGCTTGGGCAGTGGAGTTTGAGTAAAAAAGACAACACTTCACCGTGAAGATGCTTCTGCAGTGTCCCACAAGAGCTGCAGTTCATATGCCTTCTGGCCCATTTCTGAGCCTGTCACAAGGCATCCTAGATATGAAATTAGTTTCTGAGGCAAAAGCGAGGCAGAAACACGTAGGCATTTCTCCTCACAGAAAGTATAAAACACCCAGCTCCCAAGCCTACCGTAAGACTCACTGCAAAATGAGCGAAGGCGCTTCTCCATCGGCATCCTCTTTCATCTCCAAATGCCAGCGCTTGGGACTACTGTGCCCTCAGGAAATCGAATCCAGCAAGAGAGGCGTTGGGAATGGGGACGTGAGCAGGAACAGGGTCCAGGTGAGCAGCCAAGCGCAGGGATCTTTCTTGGCAGCAGTCATGCTCTGGTGACCTGTGTAAAAGTCAGTTCTTCACCGCCCTAGGAGAGAGGCAAGGACACTTTAGCATAGAATTACCAGGGGAATTTATTCTTTTTATTTAGTTCTGCGTATTGCACCTGCAACTGCACCATGAAACAGTTCTCTATGCCTGCCCTATCATCTTCTCAGGCACATATGACATCAAAAACCACCTTCACAAATCGCATAGAAACTCCTGCTCTATCAGCTCCTCAGCCACCAGTAACAGCACAAGCACCTGAAAAAGCAATGGGCTAGTTCCTGCCACGAATGACATCACAGACACATAAGCAGGCCATGCGTCTTTTCCTATCTATCTGTTACTCAGTCACAAGTGACATCACCGGCATCTGCACACGTAATTTGAAAACTCCTGCCCTATCGGCTACTCAGCAGCAGGTGACACCACAAGTACCTGCAGCAGAAGCCAGGTTCCTGCTCCTTCCCCATCAGCTGCTCAGCCACCAGCGTCTTCACAAGGACCTGCACAGTATGAGCATCCTCAGTTTCAACAGGCCATCTTTTTCACCTCCATCTCTATCTTGTCTCCTGTCTCTCCGGGCTCTTCTCTCTGCCAGGCACTTTTCTCAGTCACTCCATGACTTCCCAGTGCCTTTTACTGTTATTGTGCTTCTGTGACAGATGTTACCCTGAAAGTACTGTCCCAGCCATGTGACCTGCACCTATTTCTCTTCTCCCTCTGCTTTGCGCCTTGGCTGTTTGATGCATTTTTTGACCCCATAGGCCCTTGTGCCCGGGCTCCCTCCTGCTGTTAAACCCTGTTCCTGCAAGGGAAGTGACAATCAGCCAGTGTGTCCGCCATGGAATCCTACCTGCACCTCTCTGACCTGGACAGCTAGTGGGAATTGTCACCATCAGCCCCAGCTGTGCTTGAAGTCTTCTCCTGGCACAGGCTCAGCTCTGGGTGTGCTTGGTGTGGAACATGGTTCCTGAAGGAGAAAAGCAGAACTCAAAGTAACTCCTGGGCAATGTCTTGCTGGGAGAACTGAGTTGAAAGCAGCTCTCCCAGGTTGGCAGCAAGGCAGGTTGGCAGCAAGCCCCAAGGCTGGTCCAGGGGTGCTCCCTGCCCCCCAGCTCGGCCACAGGTCCCACACCTGCCTCTCTTGTTACCAAAAGGGATTTGCTTGCATTCTTTTCTTCTAGTTTGCGCACAGGTACTGGGAAAAAAGGCAGCAGAAGTATGCACTAGCTAAAACCCCTTTTTATTGCTAGCAATAAGGGTGCTCTCGGCTGGGAGCATGAGAGGGACGCTGTGTTACAACTCTTGATTCCTTATAGGCAATCTCAAGACTACTCATATACTCATTTTTACAATTTACAAAACCTATTATTAGCTTTGGCCAAGGTATCATCTGTTACCATTCACTTTTGAGTATTTGTACACACAAACCCTCTGTGTAAGTGTGCTTAATGCATATTTATTAGCTGAGTTTGCACAATTTTGTTGCAACTTTGCTGCTTTCAGCTGGTTTGGTCTGGTTTCTTCTAGCAGCAAACCCACTTGCACAGGAGAGGTCACGGTCAGTCAAGTTCTCTTGGAAGCCATCTTCACATTGTAGCTTTTTCTTACGTAGCACTTTCCAGCAGGACTTTGGAAAGCCCGTTCCCAGCTGGGAGTGCCAGGCCAAGGGCACGGGGCAGAAACAGCCCCCACCCCCGAGGGCCCCAGCCCCCAACTGGCCTCTGCCCCAAACTGCTACAACTTCCAAACGGCTCTCCCTCTAACTGAATTATCTTCAGGTTTGAGAAGACAACCGTACGCTTCCAGATTCAGTAGTCCAAGACTGTTAGAGGGCGATCTGGGCTTCAAATCCAGAGCAAACGAATTTCCGTTACAGAATCTCAGCCACCCCCTCCATGATCGTCTTGTCAGTGGCCCACAAACACTGTGTTGTAAAAAATGTAGCGGCTATTAAAAAGTATCCTCTCCTCCTTCCAAATCTTTGTGTCCTTCATACCCACAGACTACTGCAGTAATTATCATACTATTTATTCTGTAATTACCACCGACCTGAAAACCCTCCAAAGCGCGGATAAGAACCATCACTAACCAGGCACCCACCTCTTCGTCCCTTGCAGCAAGGCCTCTGTGGCCGAGCATGTCTACATGGACATCTCTGCTTGACAGGAGACGGCCGGCCTGGGGAAAAAAAAAAAACCCGCTTACATTGCATTGGCTCTCGTGAAAGCAAAGAATTTATGATACTGATACAAATAAGTTCAAGAGAAAGGATAGTGGAAGAGGCAGAAAATGTGATGTGTCTCACCCACCTTTAATTTCGGAGGAAGTTTCATGGGTGGTTTTTGTTTAATCACTGCACAGCACAAGTGAAAAAACACACACCTGCTGTTTAAGGAGAACTGAAAACTACAAGAGTGAGACTATTGAGTCTGCATAATTACTCTTCTTTCCAGATTCCACCTTAACGGATCTTCAAAAGACAGTAGAAAAGGTTGTTTATGCAGGAAACCACCAGACTGAATTCCAATACAGCTAATATTCACACTGCCATCAGTTGCCCCACCTACTCACAAGAATCCCTCAGCTCAATCCCAAACACCTCCTCCCACCACCTCCATCTCGGAAGAGGTCTTTAAGCCCCCCAACAAACCACTGCCTCATCCCCACGTGAGCAACCTGCCCTGATCCTCTTTCCTTTTTCCTCCCTCCCTGGCCATACCACACTGAGCTGGTATTTCGTTCCCTCCTCACACAACCAGATCACATACAGACACAGTACTAATCCTGCATATGAAAAATGCCTGTGGTCACCAGGGACCGGTCTTCCCCAGCCTCACCACTGTGTCCTGGTGTGCGTCGTTGATGTAGTCGTCATCCATTCTCCTTACACCCTGGGAGCAGGATGGCCACCCCGCTGAACACACAGGGAGAACAGTCACGTGGAGAGGAAAGGGGTTGCCATCGGACCGTGGAAAAGCCCAGGTCTGAACCAGGTTCTCCAGGTGCTACAGTTCTTGGCCTGATCCCAGGTGTAACCAGTCCTGAGGAGCCATGTGGCAAACTGTAAATACTATGTGTTGGTCAGTTATTGCAGTATGTTCTGTATGATTATACTAGTTAAATTCAAACTCAGTAGTAAGATTAAGAACACAGGAAGATTAAGAACACTTGAAACACAGATGGACGCAGAGCTCCACATCTGTGGGGCTGTGCTAGGAAGAGCACGGAGCAGCAACGAGCCTTGGGGCTTTCTGGAAACTATGACAGACACTCAGCAATAGTGCCCACTCGATCAGCTCCTCACCCTGCAGCATCTTTTCCTCCTGGAGCCTTTTAAGATCTCCAGCAGAGTGGCGAGGCCATCAGGACCGAAGCTCTGCACCCAGCTGTCAGGAACAGACAAAATCATCATCACACACAAAAACCCCAAGCAGTTTTGCACGGCCCCCACCCTTCCTCACCTCTACTCAGCCACAATGCAGTTCCCAAGGTCAAAGCTCCCAGGTTCTCATTGATAGCCCCAGTTTTGGCCAGAGTCCACCCCACACCCTTCCCGACCTCACCTGATGGGGTTGCTGCTCAACCTTGCTGCTCCAAGGGGCTCTTGAGCTCCAGGAGCTGTCTGCGGGCGTACACCATGGGTACCTGAAAAGAGCGAGCAGAGCCACGTCTGTCCCTCTTTAACAGGACGTCCTCTTTTGCCTTCAGCGTGGCTGTGCTGGTGTCACGCTGTACAGCACAGCACCTTCAAACCCTTACTGCACCCATTCTCCTCCTCCTACCGTTTACATTTAACAATATGACATATTTAAATCCCATATGGAAAGGATTATGGTGCTCTTCTGCCTATAAGAGGGCTAGCACTTCATTGCGTCTTCCAAGAAATCCATTTTATATTCTGCTTCCAAGAAGCTGTGATTTGGGCCAGTTTATGGCTTTGGGTAAAAAGTCTAAAGCCAAGGAATTTCCCTAAAATCTTTACCTTGAACTAGCACAGCTACAATTCCTGAGATGCCACAGATGCCCAAATCACTCAAACCGTTTTTTGGGGTTTTCTTAAACCACAAGTACCTTTGATAATAATGAAGGGCGTGTAACAATTTCTCTGTCAAGAGAAGAAGCTGGCGCTTGTCCTTCTCCTGGTATTCTTGCAATGAGTTCCTGTTTAACAGGAAGGTCCTCCTCGAATATGATGAGTATCTTGAATTAGAAAGGAAGTCAGATGCTTTTGTGAATGACTTCTGTTTGCTTTATAGGAAGAGAAGTTGCTGCACTATGCCTGTGTGTCTCAACATTGGCTCTGCATTACAGAAACCAAACCTGGAAAATCCTTAACTAATGATGCACTGAACCCCAAATCCCACCTTGGGGAGAAAAAAAAGAAAAAGAAAAAAATGTATAGTCAAAGTGAAATCACCTGCCTACCTGTGATGATATCCAGTATGAGCAGCTACTGAAAGGACCCAAAAGCTGTGACCCATAATATCAGAGTCGCATTTAAAGACAAAGCCCCAGACAAACCCCCACCTCTAGCCAATAACTCAAACCCCTCTCCAATTCCAAATCCCTGGCAGGCAGGCAGGCAGGCAGGCGGCCTTATTCTCCTTCATGAACTGGTAGCATTAGTCACCTTTGGTGGGAAGTAGCAAGCCCCCTGAACGAGATATACAGGGCACTTTGAAAATATGCTGTGCCAGATCTCCAACCCATGGCCCTGAATGGGATCCTGGGACAAGGACATTAACTAGAAGAGTTGCTTGCGTGGGCCTTTCTCATCCTTAGACACTCTGAGCCAGAAGCAGTCCCCAGATTGCTCCAGAGCCCCTTCGGAATTGGCTGTTGATGCAGACACTGGGGCCAGCGGTACCTGTTTGTGTCAGGTTTAGAAAGGATGTATTCAACAGCGTTGCCAACACGCTGGGATAGCTGGAACGTGCCACATCCAGCAATGTATTCATACTCCCTTGCTCCACAAACAAGAGGCCCAGAATCAGCTTTGCCATTTAAGGCTCTGTTTCCTCTTGTGCTCCTCCTCATCCCAGAGAGCTCACCGATAGCAGCGTGTTTGCTCAAGCTTAGCCCAGGACAGCCAGCACGGTGAGCCAGGGAGGAGGCAGTGTGGCACTGACACCCAGAAAAGCTACGAGCAGTTTCACAGCTGGGAAGTCAGGAGCCAGGTCTGCCCAGAAACAATACACAGAAGATGGTCAGGACTCTACCAGTCATGGGCTTCAGCCTGGTATTTTCAGACAGCTCTCTTCCTGCCTCTTCCTTAGTATGCTACATATTAAGGAGGCCTTGCCTCTTTTTATATGGATCTCAAAGTGAAGCATCAGAGCTCATATGCTGGAACCTCAGTCTCCCTGTCCCACCTTCAGAACCTGGCGGTCCAGACGTCGGATGGCCAGGTTTAAGTAGCTGAGCACGCTTACGCCACAAAAAGACAGGGGCGGGAAGAAAAAAAGGCACATTTTCTTCATGAACAGAGCATCACATTGAAACTGGGAATCCTAGTACGTTCCAGAAGTCTTGTGGAGAAAAAATGATGGGATCCCAAGACAGCAAGTCAAGCCCAAGAACTGCAGGAGAGAGGATGTGTGAATGTCATCAGCTGCCATTAAAAAGCAAACAGCCCAAGGGATGGGGTGGCAGCAACAGCAAGAGGAGAGGAAGCACTTGCAGGAACCAAGATTAAACCCAGGGCAGGGACTGCCTGCCAGACTCAGGAGCGGGAAGAAAGGGCCGAGCTGGAACCTGCACAAACAGAGCTTATAGAGGAAGAGAGATGAGGTAAAGAGGGAGTGGGTGAGTTGAAAACAGTCAAGTAAGAGGAGAGGGTATTCGTACAGGTATTTTGTCCGGTAGCGTATAAATACTTAGCTCTCAAAGGTCACATCTCAGTGAAAACTGCTTAGAGAGACTGTCAAAGAAACCATTAAGTGAAATTTTGGAAGGATACGCCCACAGAGGTTAGTCCCCAACCTCAGAAAGTACTTGAAAATGTCACTAGAAATCTTGCTCCAAGATTTTTCATTTCTCTTTTTTAATATATATATATATATATATATAAAAAAAACCTACTTATTATCTAAAACCTATTTTCTTTGCAGAAAAACTTCAGTCTGAATAACAAAGACTTTTCAGGAACTCATAAAAAGTTGTATTAAAAGAATAAATTAAAAGAATTAAAGAAAAGCTCCATAGCCATCACTAGCTACAGAACACCATAGTTCCCCCTCTGTTCCTGTGAAAACCAAGCTTTGAAAGTTGGCCAAATGATGAAAAAAATCACAAGTGAATCTTTATTACAATCTAATATTGGTTTAATTACTGCATGATTAACCACCTCACTGAAAGCTTCCTGCAAGTCTTCAAAAGCAACCAAATAAATAATTGTGTTATATACTACCGCCAAAAAGATTACTGACAGTTACTGTCCACGTTTTTTCTGACTTATTGAGAGGGACTCCATTTCAGGTGATGTTTTAACTCAAAAACTTCTGAAATTTTTGTTTAGAAGCCAGGCTGGAGTTTTTGTGCTGGAGCCACTGCAGAGCCTGCAGCGCCTGCTCCCGAGGACCCCAGCACAGAGGCAGCAGTGAGGATCAGAAATACTCACTGAGTATTTCTGGATGTGTGAAGATAACAGGATGCCATCTCCCTCTTGACCACAGTGCCCTTCTCCCTCAGAGGCTGCTGCTTCTCCTTGCTTAGGTTCGTATCCAGCTGTTGAAGAAAAGCACACCAGTTTTTAAACACCCTTACTCTTGGAGCAGGGCTCAGCAGGAAAACACCATTTAGAGGACAATCCATTACAAATGTGTGGTGGCAAATATGACTGCTATCAAGCTTATCGGATATTCAGTGGATTTCGGTTGCGTTAGAAAGCTAAAATCCACTGGGAGAGAAACCAGAGATGCGGCTCGAACTAAAACCTGGTTTCAGCCTTTTGAGGCAAGTTTACTCTTCTCTTTTTTCTTTAAATACTGTCCCAAGCAAATCAAGCGCAGAGTGAAGGATCTAGCCAGGAGGACCAGAAGTGACCGAAACAAACCACTACTGAACAGCTCATTTTGATCTAAGAAAGAGCAGGCCAAATGATAAAAGCAGAGTCTCCTCAAAGAAGAGGTACATGCAAGTGGAAGAGGTGAAGCAGGCCAGCGGAAGACCTCAGAAATCATCTCCTTTCCTCTACTTGCTACAGAGATATTGCCACAGAAATTAGAAAATACTAGTGCGTGGAGAGAGGGAATGCGGCGCTAGCTTACCAGCGTCTGCTCACAGAGCGCCAGCACCTGTCCGCCCAGTGCTTCCTGATGTGCCTGTCCCAGGGCAGAGATGCCCGTACAGGCAGAGGAGGTGCTTGGACCTGCATCGGACTTTTCCCTTTCCTTCTTCACCCTCGTACTGGGTAAATCGTCCCAGCTGGTGGGAGAAACAAAGCAAAAGTCAGCAATGACTCATGGCCTACGTGCTATCCCAAAAGTCACAGCAGGCATCCTGCCTGCACTCCTGACGCTGGTTATCCCAGACACCCAGCGCTGGAGCAAGCAGCACTGAGTGCTGGCAGTTCATGGGTCCTCAGCCTGGGCACTACCTGCACCAAACAGGAGTTAGTAAGGACACTGCTGAAATGTCAAGTCAGAGAGGATACCAATTCAATAGCTCCTTTGGAAACCACCAAATCCTCATCAAATCCAAAGAGTTTTGTAGTGCCCCCAGCTTTTGATTCATGCTCAGGTAAGACTGCCCGCTAAATGGACACGAGGAGAGCAGAGACAGAAGGGTGCGCTGCAGCCCATACCCAAGGAGCAAAACTAGAGGATCCTACAAAACTGAATGGCCTTTCACAAGGAACAGCTGCGTGCAACAGGCATGTGGCACTAAGGGCTGAATTCCCTCCACAGGAAAGCGTTAGAATAAGGTCTGCCCCGAGCAAGTAGGCACCCTGTGTATGACACCGTCTGCCAGGGAAACAGCCAGCACATAAAGGTGGTCACAAGCAGAAGAAAACACATGCAGGAAAAAAGAAGCCACCAGTCTTGCTTCATCTGCCACGATGCCGCTTCAAAGCCTGTGAGAGAAGGCAAGGAGAAAGGGGGAAAAACAAATCAGTGACAAAAAATGCTTCAGACAAAAGAGGACAAGGGGAATAAAGAAAACAGAGGTCGGCAGTGATCACCCAGATTTTCCTTCCTATGCTTTCAGTCTGAAAAGCGGTCAGAAATGCTGAGCTTCTGCATCCTGCATGTGGTGTCTGGTGCAAGTTCCTCCAACATCAATATCTCCCGAGTGCCAGGGCACGTCAGAGCAATCCTAGTGATGGATTAAGTTCCTCTTCCCTCTCTCCGCAGCTGTCCCACACTAAAGCTCTGTCTAATGCCACATACTGGCAAGCTCTGGAGAAAAGAGACGATCCCACTGTGGTGTGTACCCTGCAGCCAGGAGGTGCTGCTGCTTTTCCTATGCGATGCCTTCACTCCCTTCCACAGCAGGCAGAAGTACAAACTGAACCATCACACAGTTACGCCCATCCCCCCCTCCACCAGAAATGCAAAAACACAAAAATCAACTCCCCAGCTTCTAGGTCTTCCTGCTCAGCAGGGCTGAATGACAAGAAAAGCAGCGCAGCAGGCAATGCACTCCTGGGAAGCAGGTCCCCAGTAACACACTCCCCTCCCCAGCCTGACCCGGTGCATCCCCACCACCACAGTGGTGCCCAAACTGCGGGAGCGGATGTTTCTGGTCCCCTGGCCACACTGTTGACTTGCAGGATGCACGTGATGGCCATCCCCACCGCTCACAGGGTCCAGCTCTCCATAGGACCAGGGCTGCAGCTGAGGGCAGGGGACAGCCCCGCTGCAGGACCGCTGCAGGGCCAGCAACCACAGACCTGCCTCGGGTGCAACGTCCCACAACAGGGCAGGCAGGGCAGGAGCCCCAGGCCTCGAGGGACCTGCAGCCCAACAGCACACAGAGCACACGAATAGCACCCAGCCGCCCGCTAGAGGATTGCATCGCTTGTCCCACATGAGACTTGGAAATAACTTGGAAAAATTAGAATATAAAAGACCTATATTAAGGTTGCATGATCCACAGAACGGAGGCAAAAATCCTCTAACGTGGTGATCCGTGTTTTTATCTCAAGGATCTGAAGTATTCAAAAATCCTGTAATTACAGAATTCTCTTTTTATTGATTAAAGACAACACAGAATTTCAGTTCTCACTTTACAAAAGTAACTTTCCTCCATGCTGCAAGAGGACAGGCGAGGAGAGCAGAGTCCAGACGCACGGACTGCACATGTTTGCTCTTGACCGGGGCTGGCTCGCGGGGGCGCAGCCGCCAAGACATTAAAACAGGGCGGCTGAAACCTCCTGCATGTCACGTCTCACCCAAAGCCAGGACAGAAAGCCTGCACCCAGCTGCCCAAACCCCCCAAATGTGAACTGAGGCTCCTGCCCCAGACCTGACCACGGCCAGACAGACCGGGCAGGAGGTAGAGCTGGATTTACAGCACTGGTGCTCGGCTGCAAAGACCTGCTCCACCTGGGATCGTAACTGAGACAAGTTAATTTCTGCTATGAGGGTGTATATGCACTGCACAGCAGCAGATTACCAACCGGTAAGATCTCCTTGACAGATTTTAGTGTCTGCAAAGCTTAAGCTTTTGGTGGGAAAGTTTTACATTTGAGGGAAAATCAATAGATTTCCATCAGTAAGAAATACTTGACACAGTAGCTCCAACTCAAATTATTTCCCTTCCTGAAACAGCTTGGAAAATTTCATATCAAGTTTCATGAAAAAGTGGATTTTTTTTTTCCCCATCGCTTACATAGACTTATGAAAATTACAGTTGTGGCTCATACCCACCACTGCGGGCCAGGCTGGCCGGAGGGCTTGTAACACACAAACCCGCACACCGTTTCCCTCGGACATTGCTGCAGGGACCCTCACGCAGGTGGTAACAGGGAGGAAAGCACAGCCTGGGGTCAGGAGGGGAAAGTGTGAGAAGGCAGCAAATAACACAAAGTCCTTTGATTTCAGAAGCACGCGATTATCTGCAAATGAATTTCCACCGTGAAAATTTTCAACCTTAAAATGTGGGGTTTTGAAAATTTCCCCCAGGAAAACTCCAGGACAGGAATCGTCATTTTTTCCCCTTTTACTCCAGCCAGAACAGCCCTGAACAAGGAAGCTTGACATGGCTTCAACGATTTCGGCAACCACTTGCAAGAACGCCGCGTACTCGTCGAACCACAGCTATGGCAACACAGACCTGGGATGGGTCTTAAACTTCAGGAAACAAGGTGGGAAGTCTGAACCAAAAAGCTAAATGAGGAAAAGCCTTGGTGATGAAGTCACCGGGCTACCACAACACTGCCTGGAGCAGCTCCACGTGGGGACCAGCCCACTTTGATTTTCCATCGGCAAATGCAGATAGGACAAATTCATTTTAATACATACTAGCTAATTAGTATGAAAGCAGATTTTCCCATACACTGGGAGCCCAACGGTAGCTCCCTAATGCCGCATCTTAGGAAGACAGACGAGCAGTTCCCTGTTTCTCGTCCTCTCAAGAACATCCTTCTCTAAGATGCTAAAGCCCACGACATCCCACCATCAAAGACAGCAATAACAAGTTCCCCGTCCGTGGACTGAGACATTGCCTGTTCTCGCTGCCCACTGTTCACATCGCTGCCCCTGGGCACTCGTACCTCTAACATATATTCTTAAGAGGAAGGCTGTATCCCTGGCTTTCAAGGGAATTATAAAGTCAGGGACAAGGAGTGACAGCTGTGTCACTGGCAAGTCACCCCTTCTGACACTCGAGGAGCAGCACATTCATGCTCTGGGAGCAGTGGGGAGGATCTCTGCCTGAATGGATTAATACAGCACGAGGTGTTCCAAACCTTCTGAGCCCTTCCTTGCTCCCTCATTTCTTCGTCTCTTCCCCCGCCTCCCGTTCATTCACTATCGTCCTCACATTAATAAACGAGTTTCAAGGCTGGTATGAAAATTTCTGAGCAGATCAAAATCCAAACCCACTTTTGCCCATAATACTCTACCACTCCTCCCACTTACCTAGTCCTGTCCCACCTTCTCTCTTTCACCTGTTTTTCTCCAAAACAGAGGCATGTCACATCCTAGAGAGGGGAAAAAACACCCCAAACCAAAAACCAATTGTTTTTGCAAGAAAGATCCAAAAGGAAGCAGGAGGTACAGTGCATAACAGCCCTTTCAGGAGGAGGAGTTTCAGGGAGAGTTTTCTGCCCACAAAGCACCAGAGCCCCTGGGAAGAAAACTGATCATGACTACAGCCTCTGAAGACCCTTTTTCCCCTCCTCTGTTCTTACTCAGGGTTTACACCCAAGGCTTGAACATCCAGGTTCTGCAGCTGCTCTACACCCTGATCCAACACGGCCTGAACTGCATCACTCCCCCCCAGGGCGCTAATTGCCTGCAGGCAATTTAGTGAGCGTGGACTGAAACTCCCAGACTCTGGCAGCCACTTTGATATGGACCATCATTTAACCAGACCTGAAACACTGGAGGATCCCTGTGGTTTCACACTGGATACCAAACCTGGGACATTCCTCTAACACAACACTAACAAACAAACACAAATCTCCTTGGCTGTGAGAGCTACAGTATGAGCCCAGCGTCAAGCTGCCCTGCCATACTGGCATTACAGCTTCTAGTCTGTCCAGCATCTGTACAAACGTGTGCAGCATTACCTACAGAGATGACCATTTCAATGTAAGAGACAACTCCTGCACACAGGATCATGCAGGAAAAAAAAGGTTACTGTACCAAGGCTGATGGAAAATCTGACTGCAAATATTCAACCTCTGGCTAGAAGCTACATAAGAACATACTACTTTGGTGAACATCAAAAAACATGCATGGCCTTCACAAACTCTTCATTGCCCCATCTGAGAGTCGAGGGACAGATCACAAGCTCCTAAAAGCTCTTTCACAGGCACAGCCCTGGAAAAAAACCCCACTGCTTCTCTACCAGTGCACAAACAGATTATGAAAAGTTTAATTTTGAAGTCTATGTGGACAGTTCCTCAAATTAGACAAGTAATTTTAAGGAGGATAAACCTTTTGCCTTGAATCCGGCAACTGACAGGGACGTGGACCCAGCATCACAGACCAGACACCAGAAACAGATGCAGGAACGCCCCACCTCCTCGCTGAGCCATCTCCTGTCTTTTTGGAAGCCGTTAGCTGACACGTAAAGAGCAGGAAGTTGCACGTCAAGTGAAACGCTACGAAAAAAATTCTGAAAGAGTAACTTGTTCAGTTCAAAAAGAGGACTGCACAATGCCATGTACAAAACACCACCCTACGCACAGGGAAAGCTCTACAAGTCAGATGTGGTACCCCATAATGACAAACAATGGCTCTTCACATCAGTTTTCAGAAGCAACCAAAAAAAGTCAAAGCAGGTACTTTCATCCTCACAAGATGTATATCATTGAAGTGCTTCTCATAATAAATTCTCTTCTCTACTCTAAAGGGTCCCTATTTTCTCCGCTCCCAAGGTAAACTCCAGAGCTATTGATGGGTTTTCAGAGACAGGAACATGTCGAGCAGGGCTCAGGGCTATGAATGGAGAACATTTACAAAACGTGATAAAGACAAGTAAAGCAAAGAGCAAACATTAATGGGAGAACCTGGGAGCAGAATGAGAAACACCACACAAGTAAAACTGTCCCAAGCACTTAGGCCTCCATCAAGGACCGCAAGCCCTGAGGCTGATGGTGGCTGTCGGATGGGTTTCCCTCCCCCAGGGGGAAACACCTCTCAGTTCTCTGTGCTCAGACCAAGGAAGGAAAAGGCAATACACCCCTACATCTAATGGCATGCCGCTCCCTTCAAAGGTAATTTTTCATTTCTTTAGGTCAACTGCCTGGCCAGTTACAACACCTGCTTACACTGACTCCATCCACCCTTACCCACATGAAGTTGTGACATGCTGAGTAAGCGTGGAGGGTCAGGTGGACTTTGACACACACACCCCGCTACCAGGGGACTGGTTTTTTAACCTGTTTACATTTAGCCGTTGCTTTGAAGCGAGGCATATGTTGGAGGCATACAGGTCTATTCCTTTTCTTTGTCCATGTTGAAGGCATGGTACTGGGTACGGACCTGCCTCCAAGACAAAGAAAACTCTTCAACTAACTAACTAGGAAAACTGTGGTGATACTACCTGGGACTTTCGCTGTCTGTAAAGGAGAAGTCCTGAAGCCAAAACAGGAATGGACCTGCTGCCAATACAGACAATGCTCTTCGGGTAGCTACCTTAGAAGATTCTGGGGCTGCTGCCTGGGAATTCGCTCGTCTCCAGAGGAAACCAAAAGAGTCCGGGAACTTCCTGGGAGGAGTTCCAGAGTGCTGTTGGGCACAGACCTGCCTCCAACATACACCAAATTCTTTGGGTATCTCCCCTGGTGGAGTCTGGGGCTGCTACCCAGGACTTCAGCTCCCTCCAGAGCAGAACAAAACATTTTAGCAGATGCCTGTGAGGAGTCACGGGGAGCTATAGGGCATGGACCCGCTTCCCATTTCTATCAGCAATCAGTGATCAGTGGCACCGATCTCCTTCACACCAACACTGACACACTTTTCTCTCTGGTTTCTGGAATACTTTTCATTATACCAGTATATTTTAGCTTTTTGCGCCTTCAAAATTCCAGAGATTTCACTTTGCTCCTGAACGAATTGCCCCGTACTCCTATTTCCCATTCAACATGATATTTAGGTTTGCTTCCTACAAGTCTCTCCTGCCCAGCTCCCTGAGATGCACACACGTGAACCAAGCCATCTAGTTCCTCCCTCCAGACTGCCCATGCCTTGTATTAAAGCTGCTCTTACCAAGATCGTCAGTTAATATTCTCCTCACCAGATCTCCAAATGATGAGCCACCTCTCAGTCTCCCTTACTAGTGATGTGCCTTTGGCACGTTTGACCGTGGGGGTTTTTTTGACGATGCCTTGCCCGACCATGGTTTTTTCAGGTCAGCCTGTCCCTGGATCCCTCCAGTGACTCCAGATGTCCTCTTGCTCTCCTACGGGGAGTCCTGGTCACCAAAAGGGGCAGTTGGGAGTCCCAGGCCGGGTCTGAACTAAGAACTGAAAGCAGGCATCGTGCGAGCAGTCTGAAAACACACACCAGGGTGAGTCGGTCTGAGCGCAGGAGGAGTTTCTTCTCCATCCTGCGCTTACACGCTGATCACCTGCTCCCGAAGCAGAAGGTGCTTCTGCAGGAGAACAAAGTCTCTGCACCTAATGGTCTTCCCATCACAGAGACAGGGATAACCCTGAGCTGTAACACTCAGATGTGCCACCAACACGCCAGATCCTGCACACGCAGGAGGAGTCAGCGTGTGTGATGTGGGTCCTGGGGAGGGGAAGGGGAAGGCTGTTGAAGGCAGCACCTTGTCTGTGGTAGGCTGCGTGACCGCCCGTG
Organism: Aptenodytes patagonicus; assembly: GCF_965638725.1. Lineage (NCBI taxonomy): Eukaryota > Metazoa > Chordata > Aves > Sphenisciformes > Spheniscidae > Aptenodytes > Aptenodytes patagonicus. The sequence goes on along the minus strand of NW_027471998.1, from coordinate 8,958 downwards.
TCAGTGTCCTGTGTGTGTCCTGTGCACGCGTGTGTCTCGTGGACATGAGCTCCGCTTTGCTGCTGACTGAACCTGCAACAGGGAAAGCAGCAGCTGCATCCCTCAGCTGGGGCAGAGACCCCCGGTCCCCGGGCAGCGGGCTGGGCTCCAGCGGCCGGGCAGGGGGGTCCCGGACTGGGGCTGCTGGAGGAGGCGTCTGCTCCCGACATCCCTTAACAGCTTCACAGTTGGCAGGATCTGGTCGAGCCATGAGCACTCCCAAGATGACGTGTCTACAATCCTCATGCAATGGGGGACTGATCCCTTGATAATGTGCCCACAGGGATAAATTTGTAACCCAGCTCCTAGAGCATTATGTGGGCACCCAAACAGGAGCTGTGCTAGGAAATCCTGGGTTAATTGGAATGATTGGACTGGGAAAAAAAGATGTTCACAGAACATTAGAAGGCATAAATGGCTCGGCTGCAGGCATAGTGACCGAGTTTGTCCTTTGGGGGATGAAAAGAGAGGCTCACCAGAGCATGTACAAGACCTCCGGCAAGTAACAGATCACTCCCAGCTATCAAATCAATAGTGGTACTGGCTGTAAGGCAGGAGGAAACCTGAGCGCATCAGGCTACAGGCTGAGCTCTGTACAATCTGAATTTTCAAGTTTGTGAAGAATCAAGTACAAATGCACAGCTGCAAAGAGCAGCTTCAACTTACAGAGGTTTAAACCTGATGGAGTCAAGTAGTAGACGTGAGTATTACAGAGGAAAGCGGTGAATTATAGGGGAATGAACATCACGTAACTCTGACAATAATGTACCTAATGGAAATGGAAATCCCTTGTGGCTCCTGTCATTAGACAAACACATACCATCCTGCAAGAGGACAGGACAAGCCAGGGTCAGCCAGTACGACTGTCAGTGGCACAAGAGGTCCTTTTTCCCTTGTCCCCGTCCAGGCGATGCTGATCAAGCCCCAGGCACCTGCAGCCATGTTTGGAGTCCGCCATTCACTGGACACAACTCCCCTGATACTGGATGTCTGATACACGTTTCATAAAACAACGTACCCCCCCGAGTTTTTGTTTGTTCACCTTGAGCCGTGAGGAGGGGGTGCATGTGGCCAAGCGGTGACACAAGGGCTTTGGTCCCCCTGTCTCCCAAGCAAAGCTAGAAATGGCGTTACCACCATCGAGCTCCCATGGGACGTAAAGGAAACCTGTCAGGAAACAGTTGCGTCCTGCTGCGTGGGCTTTGAACTAGCCCTGGTGAAAGAGGTGACCAGCAGATGGTCACTAGAGGACACTCGGGCTGCAAGGGTATGTATCTCCCAGCGGTCACTTACCTGGAGGGAGGTCGGTTTTGACGGCCCTGTGCCAGAAGGACGTGGACTGTACAGGCAGGCATTTATAGATGTGACTGTTGGACTTCTCAGGGAAGTAATCACCTAGGGCAGAGGACAACAGCACAAAAGCAGTGAAGTTCTGGCCTTTTACTCAAGCCAAGGAGGCAACTTCTCCAGGAGGTGTTCTCCCTAACAGCTGCAGAAGAGCCAGCTGTCTGAAAACATCTACAGCTCATTCAAGGGGTGAGCTGAGTCTTTTGTACCCCACTTTCACAGGGAAACATGAAAGCGTGCTTGTCTTGTCCGAACAAACAGCTGGAGAAATGTTACTCACTTGGTCCAGGCGTGATCTCAGTGTTTATCTTGGCAAGTCCACAGATGGCATAGGCTGGAGCCACATACTTCCCATTCCTGGTCATGGAGGGCTCCACACAATAACGAGGACCTGGAGAGCAGCTGTCTTCTGCGGGAGGTTTTGCCCCTTGTAAAGGGGCCCCCGTGTCAGCGGGGGCTTTGGCTTTGGTGGGATTGTGGTTCAGGTAACCTAGGAAGAACAGCATATGAAAGGACACCTGCAGGCAGCTGCATTTCAAAGCTCCTTTGTAACTGGGGGAGACTGAGCTGCCCAGCTCATGAAATTCCCTTCCTGGGGGACTTTTTCCTCCACGAGTAATAAAGGCGAGCTATACAGTGCCTTGTAGTGCCCAAGAGTCAATCTCTAAGCACAAACGGTTGTGCAACTGCATTGCTAAATAATCTTAAAAAGAAACTGGACCTCCTGCCAGCCTGGTTCCAGTCATAACCATGGAGAAAGGAAAAAAAAACCCAAACCAATGTAGGCACTTGCTAATTAATTGTAATATCACCGCTATTCTCTCATTATGAAGTATTTTAGCCCTATAAGCAGCTGGTAAGCTAACTTGAAGCACGTGTGATTTTTTGCTTTCCCAGCAGCTCAGATGGGAGGATGACCGGCAAATGCTGCACAGTCAAGTGCTTTTACTGGTGAGAAAAGCAGCCCTCTCCCAGCCATGGCAAAGCAGAGGTTTATAAGGAAAAAGGGGGCAGGGAGGGGTGGGGTAAAGGGAAAGGGGGTTGTAGCTGATTTTACCACGGGTGTCCTCAACGTGCCGCACACCCCTCTGATCCCCGTGTTACCTGCTGTCCCTGGGACTGAGTATTTGGGTGCAATACTCAGGAGAAGGGAGAATTGGCCTAAAAGAGGTAGTGGCAAGAGAGCTTAAAGGAGAAGCCCTGAATCAGCAGGAAGTGGTCCTTCTCTTGCAGAGAAGGTTGTGAAATATTTCAGGAGAAACAGGAGCAGCAGCTACAAGTAGTTTGTGAATAAGGAGAACAGGCCAGAAGTCAAAATGAAAATGCCTGAACGGCATTAACCTGAAAATTGTTTGCCACTCTGGCAGAGTTGCACATGCATGCCATCCCATGCTGTAAAAATAACGTGCCTTTTGGGGAAAAGGAGGGAAAAAACCCACCAAACCTAAACCAAGACAGTCTTTTTCTTTTCAGACCAAACCTCCGCTTCCTGCCACACAAACCTTTCACTTGTGCTCTGGTTTTCCCTGTTGAAAGGCTTTGCTTATTTGGTTCTCCTGCCCTCCTGCAACAACCACCTCTCCAGGACTAAAGCATCCCTCCTCTCATTTTACAGTCTCCCTCCTCTCCACCAAGCCTTGGTTCACCACAGGTGGGATGTTTCCTTTGGCCTTGCCTGCCTATCTGTCAGGAACTCCTTTGTCCTGGACCGACCTGGGTCTGGATCTGCAAATGGCCTGTGCTGTCCTTTGCTCCAGCTGTACCAAACCACTAGCAAAGTCCTACCCTAACTGGAGGAGGAGCCTTTTTTCCAAGGTTGGGGAAGACTGTGCAGTGCAGGTGAGTAGGAAAGGAGGCAGCAAGGACTTTCTCTGGTTCTTGTTTCTGCTCCTCTGGGAACATGGGGCACTTCCCAACTCTGGCCTGACCTGGGCTGCAAAGGGAAGGGCCTGGGGGCAGCCTGGACTTGGATGATTTGTGACGGCAAACCAAACATTTCCACTTGAGCACGCGAACTACAATGTCATGATCCCAAGGGGCTCAAGTCTGTAAGACTCGGAAAGACTTAGCTGAGAAAATAATGAGTCCAAATGAACAGGATGCCCATGCTCTGAGCACAGCACTACGCTATAAGCTTTCCTGACTGAACCTCTACTTTTCTACACAAACGCTAGTGATCTCCATAGAGAGAAAGGTGGTTTAGCCAGTTCTCCTCCAAAGCCCTTACACTGGTAAATCCAAAGGAACAACAGGGCCCTTCTGCAGATCGCCACAGCAAGCAGAAAGGCAATCGTCTGTTAAATCTGTCTGGAGAACCATTCCAGCAGAAAACAGAATCCTTACCAGACTGTTGGCAAAATGTCCATGCAATTTCCAAACATTTACAAATGTTACATCAAATCACAGTATCTCCTGGTGGATTTTTGTGGGGGTGAAAAGCGGCACGGACTCCGGCAGACACAGCAACCAAAGACCTTTATTGCTTTTTGTTAGCATCTTTTATAGCAAGCAGAAGTGTACACGCGCTACCTGCAGCTTGCAGATAGGTTATAGCCTTGTGTTCACGTGCGTCTATGCTCTAGCAGATTGGCCCGTTCTTCCTGATCATGCGAAATGCCTTCATGGTCTTTATCTTGTTTTTCTCCTTCCAGCTGCACATTCCTTTCGCCGTTGTTTTCTGCTTAAGTGCCTTGTCATGCCAGGTGGTACAGTGTTTGCTCATTAAAATCAAACTCAGGAATGTCCGTTAGTGAGATTCCCATCCCCACATCTCCCCCTTTTTGTTTTACTAGAAACACTGCTGAAACAGATCTTTCAATCATTTTTCGCATACCTTGTAAGAGACATGGCACACAAACCAGGATGCAAAGGAACATTACTAAGCATAGCCCTCCTAGCTTGGCTAGTCCTTTTAACCAGCCACTTAGACCCCATTTCCCGAATAATTTATCCAACCAGTCCCAGGGGTCTTCCACTCTTAGCTTCTGTACTCCTTCCTTCAACATCTGAATGCTGCGGTGAATTGATTCCGAATGATCAGATAGGTTCATACAACACATTCCCTCCAACTCTTCACACCCATGGCCTTGCGCTAAAAGCAAAAAATCTATTGCTGCTCTATTTTGCAAAGTAGCATGTCGTATAGAATCTACATCCATTAATAATCCTGTTAGTGCTTCAGAGGTTGCATTTGATTGTTTCGCTAGCCAACATCCTAATTTATTTAATGTGACCAAACTCTTTGCTGCTGCGACACCTGGAGCCAAGATTGCAACCGCAGCTATAGTGTTCTTGTTCCATAGGTCGACAGTATCATCACATTGTGAAGTGTAGGCATGTGCTCTGCGCTTACTGCGTGTCTTAGGGGTGCTCCTTCTGTGGTCTAAGATCATAGATGTGTTTGGCATTAGTAGAGTTAATCTTCCCAACGAACACGGCCCACCTTTAATATGAGAGGGAATGCCAGGCCAGGCTCGGGAAACATTGGCCCCTGAATAATTGAAATACAAACACCAATCCATTTTTATGGACCCTAAGAGCTCGAGTTCCTGAGGTTCTATTGGCAAGTGATTAAGATGTGGTAGGCATTCATCCCAATTGTCAGTGGCGTGTCATCCCCCCCTGCAGGCCTCCTTGAAAGGACTAGTCAGGCCCAAGTCCCAGTTATCTAAAGGAAGCCCCACTAAGCAGGTAGAAAAGGGGTTACTGGGGGAAGATATCGACAGGCAGATGGAATCCTGTCCTGTCTGATTGGCCAGAGTTACCCAAACATTTTCCTTCGGCTGTGAGGGTGCCCATAACGCAGCAACCGCACACAGTGATACTAGCCACAAGACACCCCCCCATACTGGTGTCATGGTTTACGTTCTCTTTTTGTTCCGTTTCCACCCAAGTCGTTTGTCACACTGTCGTTTGGTACTTTCCCAGTCCGTTTCCCACACAGTCCACAGCTGGGGGACACAATGTGATCTCCCACACACTAGCTGTAGATTCTGTGGTTCGTCGTTCCTGGTGGTATTCCCTTTACACCTTGTGCACCTTCCCGCCCGGAACTGAGAGTGACAATACCAGTTTCTTTCGCAATTATCACATTTGCACAAAGTCCATGTGTGATGTGTTGATCCGGGACACTGGAGGCAGGGAATTCCTGTCACCTCTCGATTATCCAGTTGACTGTTCTCTGCCGCCTGGTGTTCCCAGTCCACGGCTAATGGCAACCCACTTGGTCCCCTATATACCCCGGCATGGCCTGGCCCACTAGGTGGTTCCCCAAATATCAAATGAGATACTTTGTGTAAGTCCCAGTAATCTACTTCAAACCGTTGATGCATCTGTGGGCTCCTTGGGCTCCTTGTCCAGATACGGTCGAACGCAGCGGGTGGGTATCCACCGGGGTCCACGATCTGTGGAAACACAAGCATATCCTCTCCCCCATGTTATAAGATCATAAGGGCCTTCCCATTGGCTGTTTTCCAATGACTTGACCCACACCCGAGCCTTTTCTCCTGCTGGAGAAGCTGAGTTACAAGATGTAAAGTGTCTCGCTATTACCGTGTTAGGGCTGTCAACTGCTGTCCTGTATTCCCTTATTGTAAGATGATTTAACACATATATTGCTTTATGGAGGCGGGCTTGCGGTGATTCCCCTAGCATTCCCCCTTTTTGTTTTTGTAGTAGCTGCTTGAGAGTGAGATGAGCCCGCTCAACGATACCCTGGCTCTGAGGGGAATAAGGGATACCAGTGATATGTCGAATGCCCCATTGTGCCAAAAAGGCCTGCGTTTTTGCGCTTATGTAGCTGGGCCCATTGTCCGTTTTGATCTGGTGTGGAACCCCCAGAGCAGCAAAGGCCCCTTTCCAGTGCCATAAAATATCTTTGCTTTTTTCTCCGGTCTCTGCGGTCGCCCATAGAGCTCTGGAGAACGTATCGATGGAAACATGCACATACTTTTGTTTGCCAAATTCTCCGATATGAGTAACATCGGATTGCCAAATCTGTAGGGCCTTTTCTCCTTGGGGATTTACCCCTGTTTGGGGTATGGGAACTAATTGCTGACAGTCAGGACACATTTGTACGATACTCCGTGCCGTGTCCCAAGTCAACCCAAATTGTCAGTGCAGCATTCAGGCAGATTGATGGAAAAACTCGTGCGACAATCGGGCTTGTGTAGAAATGTCTGGTACAGGGATTGTCCATACGGGGGCAACGAGACGATCAGCTCGCGCATTCCCTTCTGATATAAACCCCGGGAGAGAGGTATGACTCCTCACGTGGAGCACGTAATACGGGTTTACGCGGCTATTCAACAAGTCCCATACCTGTTTGAACATTGAAAACACTGGTTCGTTATCAACTTCTTTGAGCCAAGCCTTTTCCAAGCGCCTGACAACATTGGCGACGTACTGAGAATCAGTAACCAAATTTAATGGCATCTCCCATTGGCGAAAGACCTGAATTACTGCATATATTTCCACCAGCTGAGGACTTCCTACAACATGGTGAACTTGATGTTTCCATTCCCCTTTTTCGCACCACGCTATAACTGCTTTACCTGTTCGTCCTGATCCATTGGTGAATAAGGTGGGTCCTTCGACAGGTACCTCCTTACTGAACAATTCAGGAATTATACTAATGTCCTCATTAAGGGAGAATAATTTGTGAGATGGATAGTGAATTAGAATTTGTCCCTTAAAGTTTTCCAGCGCTATCTGTAGTTCTAGGCTATTAGCCTCACACCAATTGAGGTGGTCTTTAGTCAGTGGGAGATAAATTGTTTTAAGATCTGTGCCCATTAATTCCAAACATCGCACGCGTCCTTTTCGCACAAGCATAGAAAACATTTCCACCCTCGTCACTATCGTTTTTGGTGCTTGATGCGGCAGGAATACCCACTCAATGATGGCTAAGGGGTCCTGGGTACCCTTGGTGTCCCATTGGCCTAAGAGGCCCACTGCTTGTCGGGACTGATTTAGGACATACAAGTTAACTCCCAATCCTTCAATTACGCGTTGTGCTTGCCTTTTGGTAAGGGCCTGTGATATTTTTTGTAGCGCTTGTTTGGCCTCTGTCGTTAATTCTCGTGGAGATGTCAACTCAGGATTACCCTTTAACAACTTGAACAGTGGGTTTAACATGTCATTATCTATTCCCAGCAATGGGCGTACCCAATTGATAGTCCCTACTAGTTTTTGCAAGTCATTCAGTGTTTTAATGTTAGATTGCAAGGTTATGGGTTGGGGCTGTATTGTATGTTCTAAAACCTTCCACCCCAAGTACTTCCACGGGGCTTGCACTTACACCTTTTCAGGAGCTATTTGCAAGCCGTATGTCTTTAACCCCTGCAACATATCTTTCATAACTGTGACGAGTTCCTTTGGGTCTCGTCCGGCGATTAAAACATCGTCCATGTAGTGATAACAAATTAAGTCAGGATATTTGTTTCTTATGGGCGACAACGCACGCGCAACATACATTTGACATATTGTGGGACTGTTTTTCATGCCCTGGGGCAACACCGTCCAATGATATCGCAACCTAGGCCCTTGATGGTTTATAACTGGTAGAGAGAAAGCAAATCTGGGAGCATCTTCCAGCGCTAAGGGAATCGTGAAAAAGCAGTCTTTCAAATCGATAATCACAATGTCCCATTGACGAGGTATCAATGTCGGTGAAGGCATACCTGGTTGCAATATCCCCATATCTTGAATCATGGCATTTACTTGCCGTAAATTATGTAGAAGTCTCCATTTTCCACTTTTCTTTTTTATAACAAACACTGGGGTGTTCCAGGCGCCGGTGGTGGGAACCAGATGTCCTTGACTCACTTGCTTGTCCACTAACGTTCGCAACGCGTCGGCCTTTTCCTGTGATAGGGGCCACTGATCCACCCACACTGGCTGATCGGTGAGCCATGTGAGTCGAACGGTGGGCCGAGCGCCAGTGACCCCCGCTAAAAATGTTGATGCGAATCAGCAGTGCCAATCACTAGTCCCCAAGTGCTCAAGACATCTCGTCCCCACAGGTTTAACGGCACAGGAACCACAAAAGGTCGAATAGTTGCAACCTGTCCTTCTGGGCTTAAGATGTCACTCTGCCTGGACGTCGACAGGCCTCCGATTCCCACTAGCCCCGTGTTGACCGGGATGGTTTCCCATGATCCAGGCCACTTTGCAGTACTGATGATAGTAACGTCTGCCCCTGTATCTATCATTCCCTTCACTACCAGTTGTTCCGGTTTGCTGCCTTTATTCTTTAGAGTGCAGGTCAAAGTGGGCTGAGTTCTTTGGACAAGCTGAGTCCAAAAAATATTTGGTTCACCTGTGGACCCAAATCCACCAGCTCCCCGGGAAATAGGATCCCGATTACGAACCATACTCTTAAAAGGAACTAGCTGTGCAATCCTACTTCCAGCTGGAATAAATACTGGAGGAGAGGGGGTCCATAGCAACGCTTGCAGCTGTCCCGTATAATCAGAGTCGATAACCCCAGGTAACACAAACAAACCCTGCATAGTAGCACTGGACCTCCCCACCAATAGGGCACTCAGCCCCTGGCCAAGGGGGCCTCTTACA